>NC_142081.1:8285381-8592618 GCF_054644295.1 Miniopterus natalensis
CCAATCCCAGAGATATCATCTAGAAGCCTTTAGATAATTCCACCTGTAAGCTATTCAAGTTTTCCTAGATGAGACCTCCAATATCATCAAGCACAGACAGGCTGTGGACTGTGCCCTGTCCAACTCCCTGACCCACATAATTAAATGGTGGGTGTTTTATGTTGCTACATTATGAATGATTTCTTATGCAGTATCTGGGTATACTACATATATTAGTATCTGGAGTACCAACTGAAAGTCAACCTGCTTTAGCACCATGTGCCATCAATTCTAAATAATATCAGCAATGAAATACTTTGCCTCAAAATAATATTTGGTTCATCAAAGTTCTAAACAATTGCTGTGGTTCCCACTAGATTTTAATAATATATTTATAAGCCACAAGTAGTCCTCAATCCATGTGGAGTCAGCTATATGCATTCATTTCAAAAGTAAACGGAAGAGATTTCCCTTAGATTTAGATTCTGCTGGGGTGTTCAAATGTTTACTCCAGCCACTGTTTCATTCACTGCTTTAAATTTTAAACATAAATAAATAACTCCAAATGGTCTCATAGAACAACAAAATTGAAACAATCAAGGTCTATCTCTATAATCTTAATGCTTATTTCAAACCTACTATTTGAATGTAGGAACATATAATACCAAAAGTACAAACTGTGCCCAAAGCAAGCTTGAACAATTCTGAACTATTTTGAACTTACTGGAAGGTCTCCAAAATAACATTCATATAAAATACAACATTTATTAAAGGGTAAGTGATAAAAATGTGCTAATTTGAAGCTTATTACTAAAAATAATTTTATCATATAAAGGAGGGGAATATCAAAAAAACTATCCACTCTGGGTGTCAAATACATTAGGTATATCACCAAAGTCAGAACATACTGACTTACAAAATAAAACTATTTCTCATCCTAGTCTCTCCAGCTTCTGAAAGATTCTCAAAGAAATAACCTCAGGATAAAAATCAAATTAAGAGTTTGCTGAATGACTGTACGATCCTGTTAAAACTTCAGAAGGATATAAGGTGATGCCCAGTTAAGCCTCTCAGCTAGAACAGGGCTTCTAATAATTTTAAGGGCAGCCTGAAATGCCCAAAGTATACAAAGAACTATTTCAAAAAAATTTTAGGTGGCTTTGGGAGCACAGAACCACAATGAGATTTACTGAAAATCCACAAAGTTTTAAAGTCACACTAGCAAAAGCACCACCAACTTAGACTGCAGGGGACAGGCACAGCTCAATGTGGAAAAAGGTCTGTGAAACCCCAACGTCTACACGCCGGAAGCAGACTTACAGAGTTACTCAGCTGCAGCCCGGGCCATTCCTTATCGAAAAGGAGAGATGTCTCAGAGAGCGCAGCAAAATGCCAGGAAGACAACAATGGACTTGGTAACTACTCCGAGAAAGAAAAACCAGATCCAATTTCAGGCACATTCAATATTCCTACAGACAGAACCGTGGTGTGCGTGGTTGGAGCTGCTATAGACCGGTGGCTGCTCCTTGCTTCCTCTTGCTCTTTTTGAACAGAAGTCCGCTGCTGTTATCATGTCCCTACCTTACCATTGTGTGTGAGGTGTGTAGAGAGCAGATAACTTGCCTTTTTAGTTAACAGGTCTCTGGATCAAGAGAATTTGCACCCCAAGAGTTTCATCAGTGACCAGACCAGGTGCACATCACAAGAGCATGGACTTTAAGCCTGAAGCCCTATAAACGGGTAAGACTTTTGAAGGTCTTGCAAGGTGGTGAGAGTATTTTGCATTTGGAGAGAATGCAAGAATGTAATGTCCAGAAGGTAGATTGTGGTGGGTTAAATATGACCACAAAATTCTTGCTGCTATATAAAAAGGAGGAATTTATTTCCCCCAGTCCTTGAAACAGGGCTGACCTTGGGACCCTCTTTGACGAATGGAATGCGGCAGAAGTGATGCTGCGTGACTTCTGGCTTCAGTCTCAAAATGCCTTTCAATCTCCTCTCTCATTCTTTCAGAATACTGCTACCATGAACAAATCCAGCCTAGCCTGGAGGATGAGACGACTAATGGAAAGAGGAAGGGCTAGACAGCCCAGTCATCCCAACCATTCTAGCCATCCCAGTGGAAGCCCCAGACAGGAGAGAGGTCATCTGGAACCAGCTAACCCCCAGCCTACTCACCAACTGATACAAATGCATGAGAGAGCCCACAGGAGTTTATCAAAAGAAGCCTAGTTGAGCACAGCCAAATGCTTGATGTTATAAGCCACTACATTTTAGGATGGTTTATTACGTGGCAATAGATAACTGAAACAGCCCTCCAAAGGTACCCATTCACGACTGATGCTTAAGGAGTTTAAATGACCTGTACCTGGTCTCACAGGTAAGTGGAAATAGAGCTGGCCAGAACCCAAGCATCTCAACCACCTAACCCAAAGTTCTTTATATGACACCACACTACCTTCTCTTGTACTTTTCCACAACTAGAACAAGAAAAAAGATGGATATGGTTTAGGGAAACTGTCATGAAAGGTGGCTAAAGGAAATCTGAAGGTGGAATCTTTAACTAGAGATAATATTCAACTTACATATAAATGAGTATTTTCCATATATAGTTGGTCCGAGTATGTGTTACCACATACATTGGACTATGTGCACTCCACTTCAAAACAATAAAGACGTTTAGCATACAAGATACCTCATTTACCAAAGTTAAGCTGCACATATCACACAGTCATTCAAACCATTTTGTAATTAGAATTCTATTCCAGAGAAGCACACAGCTTTTATTTCAGGTTACTTGTCAAAAACATTTGTACATAAGATGGGTGAGCAAAAGCAGAAATGGAAATAGAGACCATTCAGACACAGAAATCTTGCATGCTAAATTATTTCTTTTCCCCCTTCACAAATACAGTAACATGTACATACTGGGAAACCATGGTGCAGAAATGAGGCAGATGTCAATGAGTGAATTTACATACAAACACAGCGAATCATGCCCCACCACACAGATGGGTTGCTCTTACCTTCTTCTGACATATAGCAGATATTTCAGCTGTAAGGGGAAGGCACACAACATATCAACAAAGAAAGAGGGCCCGTTTTCAACAAGGGCAGCCACGAAGAGGGGTAAAAACAAGTTTTATAATATAACCTCTAGACCTGGCCCCAACAGCTTCTCACTCGTCTCATGAATTATCATCTACTTATGTTTAATGAGGTTAAAAAACACTTGCGTGCTGCAAATACTGCACCGGTCCCTATAAGTAACTCAACCTTCTCGGACATGACTTAGAATTCAGATCATGTTAAAGCCAAGTAACTTGAATCTCGCCCCCTTATTTGACAGAAAACAAAACACAGGGCCACTATTTATTGTTGGATGACTTCATGACTTCTTCAGGATCACACAGGCTATCAAAGGTGGAGGCAGACTGACCAATATGTCTACGGGTTCTCTCTTTACTGCTGTTCCATTACACTATGACACTGAGTTGATGTGACATATTTAGAGCTTCACCATGGAGATGACTTGCTATATCAGAACTATAGAAACTTCAATTACTTGAACTATCAATTTATATTAGTCCTTAACTAGTGTAAAGCCAGCTGCATGCTTACTTAAGAGAAAGTAATTTTCAAACCCATGGATTGGCCAGTTGGAACAAGGCTGTCACACTGTCTACTTCAGGATTGACTTTAATGAATAGATTAAAACTCCTGGGAGTGGGCATACAAATTATTTCCGTGAAAGTTGATGCTTGAGAGTACTTGAAAATAATTTTTCCGAGAATATGTTAACACCTCCCTTGAAATAGCAAGTGTTCAAAAAATTAACTAAACTATTAGTTATAGTATAGTCTATGTTACAATTTATTAAAAAGATCAAAGGTAAATGTCTCCCAAACTTTGTCTAGAAATTATGAATTAGTGGATGCCTATTCAATGAAATATACAACTCAGTTTTTAAAATTAGTTTTATGTAATTAATGGCTATGGAACAGTTTGATATCTTACAGTTTATCTTAATCGGAGGTTAGTCACATCTCTAGATAAATAATAAAAGTTATTGTCAATCTTCCTCCAAAGATGAATATCACCCGGAGATGGTAAGCAGAATGCAGCAATACTTCTGATATTTAAAATGTAGTTTAGGACCTAACTATGGGTTTTCCCTCAGAGCCCTGGAATTCACTAACAAGGTAGCCTAATTTAAGGGAGAGATGGGGAGTTACCTTGACTCGTACATGCCCAAATCTTTATATAGATCTTCTTATATAAATTTTCAAAATGTCTCCTTGAAGGACACAGAGGCTTATCCTCTGTTGACCCATTCTACAGATGGAGAGTACTTGCTAAATTAATTTATTTCTTAAGGTAGAGATGCCTAATATTAAAAGTTAGACTACAAACAAATAGTGTAATTATCATCAAACACAGGCCTTAAGTTTTAAAAAGAAAGTTCACAGAATTTAGCTAAGGTTTTTACATATCCTTTTAAATGAGGCCTTTCACAGTCTTATTTCTACCTCTGAAGCACATATTGAGTCCCTCCTGTGTGCCTATCTATGCTCAGGATGCGCCCAGCTTTTTCTACCTTTCATCTTTACTTTGGTGTCCAGAACTTTTCCTGGTCACTGTCTCCAATTTGGTGGCTGGAATACTTGCCTCCCCATGTGAGGAAGAATACTACCCATCTATCTGATCTGTCAACCTGGCGGGCATAGCTTTCAGAACTCTAACGAACGACAAGCGTTACAATCTCGCCTCCTCATGGAGATGGGACAGATACACTTTATCCCCATTTTACTGATGGGGAGACTAAGTCTCACAGTGATTAAATGATTTTCCCTAAAAACACAGAGCTAGTAATAGTGGCACGAAAAAATCCCATTACTTAATGCTCTTCCCGCTGATGTTCTTTATTCTCTTTCTGACCTGGCACAGCTAACATATCATTGGTAACACCTGTTATGTATACAGAAAATCTCTTAAAACATAATTCAGCAGGGCTTAAATCATGCAGAATCCTAATTTCAACATCTCCCCTTAATTTGGGTAGAAATGATACCTCTTCCCTCATTATTAAACGTATAGGCATACTATAAGCAAGACACTGATACAATGTTTCATATCAATGAATATTCATACACTATAATACTTTGGTTACTGCCTTTATTAAATAAAATAGTACAAAAGGAGACCAATCAACCGTGCCCTTAGTCATGATTACTCATGACTCATTCTTTCTGAAGTAAACCGTACCTTGTGGCAGAAGAACATCGATCAGCCACTCGCTGTGGTCCCTACGAAGAAAAACAAAAGTCATTTTTGAACTTCTTAGCACTGTTACCCTTCCACGTGAATGTTTATAAGCTGCACGCTATTGCTAAAAGGCTTTTAATAGAAAGGAAGTGTAATTAAGAGCACTATCATAATAAACTTTTAAAATGTCTAAGGCATTCCAGCTAAATTATAAGTTATAGGCATTTCGTTATTCAGTTATCTTTAAATGATACTTTCCAGATGCTAAGTCAACCAAAATACAGCAGGATTTGTACAAAGCTGAGTGTGATCCTATGAAACCAACAAGCAAAGAGAACCCATATGAATTAAATGTCATGTGAAAAAAAACAGTTTTATTTTTCTCTGTGGCCTTTTTAGTAGGGTCGCTTGAAAACTGGAGCTGCTTTAGTAAGTGGAACTGCTTCCTCTTGTCACACAAAGAGAACTATTACAACTTCGCACCGCTGAAATCTTTCAAATGAAACTTTGCTATATATTAAATATCTGACAAAGTAACCTTGAAAAAGCAGAGAGGTTAATGGGGAATGTGGGTAATGTAACCAACTTAAGCCCAAGTGACTGGTCCTATCTCCTCATTACTGCCCCACTCTTCTTCTCTGAGGCCCTCATACCTACCCTGCGATCCTCTGGCTGCATTCTTCACACAGATACAATGGGGGCGGCTTATCACCCAACGCTACTGACAGGGAAGGGTCTATGCACATCTGAAACACATGAAAAGACAGAGTGAAATCTCCTCTCCTGTTTATCACATTCCTGATATCATGAGCACCAATGTTTCAATAATGACAGGTTTTCAAAAGCAAAGAGGAACAAATATTTTTAGTAAAACCCACTCAACCTGTAACCATTTTTCCTCTACTGGCCCATGAGTTCACATGGTTGATTTAAATGGGGCTACTGTGTGTTTTCATTTCTCTTGTTATTTACAATTCAAGTAACAAATAATATCAAGAAATCTACCATCATTCCACAAAGATAAAAAATCATCTTCTTCAATGGCTGCTCAAATTGCCTCTATGTTACTCATACAGTAATTCCTTCTCTAAAGTGGTAAACACAATGTCTCTCTTTAGGAAAAGGAAAATATATTATTAAGATTAAAAATCATAACTCTTACTGAAATGCTGGCAGTAGAGTCTTTTGCTTAAGAGAAACCTCATTCAGAAAATTTAGCTTTAAATCTAACAATGAATGATTCACTTTTCTCACTCTGGAATCTAAGTTCTATATTAGTCATCCAATGTTTCACTTCCAGGTGTGTATGTTTTTCCTTCACACATAGCCTGTAGTTTGTTTAACCCTGCTGTGCCCTGTTCAGTTTTTGATTATTTATGGCTGAGTTTTTTGTAAGCCTAAGCTCAGAGGTGAAAAATGTTCATTTTACAATTGATCATCAGGATATTTCAAATATCTGGATGTTTTAAATAAAGTGAACAAAATATTCAAGTGACTCACTGAATTTTGTACTTTGCATCAATTTAAGTTTCTATGACTTACCAAAGTCATTTTGAATTCTGTTCCTGCCCTTCAAGAAATAATCAATACATAGTATAGCTGATTATGTAGTTAATATGCCACAAATTCTTCTGGAACATCCCTCTGCCTTTCCTTTGGTTGTTTTTACTAATTTGAAGGGGGAAAATGAACCAAACTTATAAGCCAAACAGCCTGTCATTTAAAGTTAAAACCCTGAGGAGTTTCAATGATTGGGGAAAGAAGAGTTAGAATTCCTAAATTTAAATAATTATACCATCTAAATCTCTAAATTATATATTTCCTGATGCTAAAGATCCAGTGTGACATTTTTCCTTAGGGTAAGTTTTATGCTTCTTTTGATGCAATGGATAACTACTTTTTGGTATGTTAAATCAGGGATTGGCAAACTTTCTGTAAATGGTCAGAGAAAAATTATTTCTGGCTTTATGTGCCATGCGTTCTGTCACAACTACTCAACCCTGCTGTTGGTAGCACGAAAGCAGCCATAAACGGGGATACATAAGCAAATAAATAGAACTTTATTTACGAAAACGGGCAGTGGGCCAGATTTAGCTATGCACCATAGTTTGCTGACTCCCATGTTAGATAATAATCTGGGCTCCAAAGTATTTCATAAAGTGATTCTCAAATAGGATCAAGCAAACCCAGAAGCAGAATGTGATATTAATGAACTATAAATTGCAACATATTTTCATTGTGAATCCTATCACAACTCTTGGCTCTTGCCCCAAAAGTACTTTTTTGCAACCTATTGCAACAAAAATAAATACTTTTTTACTTGGCAAATCATTACTGCCTAGTGGATAGCTCAATATTATGGAAATGTCAGGCTTTTGCGAGGGTAAATCTGTTTCCCTGAGTCTCTCCCAGGTGCCCCAAGCAGACCTCTCCTTCACCTCTTACTTGTATGTCTAAAAAGTCACTGATGCCTCCGTCAGGTAAAGATATTTGTCCATCCCACACAAAAGGGAAAACTCCTGGGATGTTAGTGCTCAACAGAGATTAGCTAGTTGACTTCTAATGTGTTAAATGAATTTATTAACGTGACCCATCTGATTTGTGACTAGTAATGTCAATTCTGTTCTACTCTAAACAGATCTATTTACACCCATATTAATATGCTCATATCTGATCTTGCGTTAAAAAAATAGTTATTTTCTGTTTATAAATATAACATATGCCCCATGTAGAGGTTTGAGAAAATAGAGAAAAGGAAAGGAGAAAATTTAAATGCTTCAATAACCCTCCATCTCAATGCAATCACAGTAATGTTCTGATGAGCATTAACTGGCAGTTTTTACTATGAATATGAATATAAATATACACATATGCAATTTTTAAACTAAATTGGCATCACACTATATACAATTCCATAATTTCTTTTTCACTTAACATTATTCCATAAGCATTTGGACGTTGGATACCCTAGATCAACAAGTCATAAGGTTATATCCATGTGCATCTGGGAAGTGCTCATATTGTAAAGAAAGGACTAAATACCACCTGCGCAGACCTGTTGTTGTGCAAAAACATGTCTTGTCACACTAAAAAGAATGTTACCTTTCTGGGAAGCATAAAGTAAAAATACAAAATGAAGCTCTTTAGGAAAAATGGGGTTCAGAAAGTAAAATTTGGAGTGTGATAAAAATGTTTTGGAAATAGAAGAGGTGGTGGTCACACATTACAAAAATGCTAAATGTCGCTGAACTGTTCACTTTAAAATGATTATTTTTAAGTTCCATCAATTTCAACTCAATTAAAAAAAAAGGCAGAAAGTCAGATGGTTTGGCCTATCCTGGAGGACTGGCTACAAGGAACAGCCTGTGAGAAAAGTGAGGCCAGGCCAGAGGAGTAGACTGGGGCTGTCTGCCTGTAAGAGAGGAAGAAAATCTGATTTGTGATGAGTTCTGTGAGTAGGTGGCCAGAAATCATCAGGAAGTCAGAGGGCTCCTGTGAATGCAGTATGACATAAAATTAGGGGGGGAAGTAACTGAAACAATCGACAGAAAGTACCTCCTTCCTGTTGACACCTCGGTGAACCAAAAGAGGGCATTGTGATTTAGGCAGAAAGAAAGGCGGATATAGAAACAAAATTATGGAAACCAAGAAAGTCTCACCACTGTGAAAAATTAAGCTGAATTCCATGAAAAATGTATGAACTAACATTTAATTCAACAATTTGCTCCTGATAGTTTGACCACTGACAATACAATATGACACAGGTCTAATAAAACAGTACCTTCACTGCTGGTTTGTTAATTGCGTTATGGCATTCGATGTGCTGGCAGTGGATAGGATTCCAAGCTGTAAAGCAAAGCATAACTGATGAATACTTGTCACTGAAATTATTTGTGCCCTAGTAAAAAATACAGCAGATACTTCATCAGTTTTCTTTTTCCTAAATAGAACCATCATCAGAAGGCTTCCTAAAATAATTTTTAAATCTATGAAGAATTTTTAAATTGAACAAAGATATCACAACTCCATCATCCATTTTCCTAAGGGGGGGAGCCAATCTAGTATAAAGTGGCATACACAATACCATAATATTACCTTCACAATGATATACCGTTAGTAAGTTCTCAAAGGTTTTTACATCTATGGCTTCACTGGATCCTCCCAACAACTCTGTGGGACAGGTACAACAGATTAACCTCATTAAATATATGAGTAAGTTAAAGTTAAAAAGGTTAAGTGGCTTACTATGATCACAGAGTTAGTAAATGACAAGCTAGGACTAGAACTTGGTTCTTGACACTTCACTCTTTTCATGACAGTATACTATGCTAAACATCCTAGGTTTTTAGCACCAAGAAGTGTTTCAAGTTGATAACAACTGAAATGAATGGTAAAACAATTTCCACCATTCCATCTCCCACCCCATCCCCATCAAATGTGAAGACTGGAAAGATGACTTTCTTGTCCAAATGAAATGCAGCTCTCTCTCACATGTGACCCACAAATTAAATCCCTGCAAGTTTGCTAATATGCAACTCCTTAACACAGTATACACACAGAAAATGAGGACAAGAACCAAGTGATCTGGAGCAGATCATAACAAGAATCACAACAAGTAATTATCATCATCCAGATGATTCTGTAGCCCAAAGCACTTAGCTAACAATATTCCATCATAAAAAAGTAATAGAATTATATGTTTGAAAGTAGGGCATTTTTCTAAATTGCCATATTCTAATCTTATAGGACCATGATTGGCCTAATATAGAATAACTTGCAGGTGAGAGGATATTGTTACTTAGTTACATATCAAATTCTAATTTAAAAATACTTGGAATTCAAGAAAATACAATCAACAGAGCCATTGACCTTAAAAAACATACAAAGAAGACAAAAAGTACAGACCAGAAACCACTACTCTAATAAGAGTATCATATTGACTATATTTTTAGAGAGAAAGAAAGAGGAAATGAGTAAGGAGTGGATGAATGAAAAAATTATTTGAATATAGACATTCTATAACTATAAGATATATTTCCTACATGTGGAAAAGTCAAGATGAATATAGAGAGTAGCAACAAGTTTTTTTTGTGTAATTAAAGAAATCTAGAAAAAAAGAGTGCCTTTAATCAGTATGGGAATTGCAAATATATAGGACATATGGCCCCATTCCTCCAAACCCAAATTCATGACAGATATCACTAATCCGTAAGAGCATTCCTTCCTACTAAGTCCAGAACTAGCCTTATAATAATTCTCAAAACTGAGCTCCAGGAAGTCACTACTAATAAAAATAGAGACTCTAGGAAGTTATAACATAGTAGGAGGGCTGAACTAATGTTAGTTAAAAGGCTAGCCCAGGTTCACCCTAACAAAGTATAAGAACAAGCCTTGGAAGGGTTAAGCTGATCTACCAGTAACTTGACAGCCAAAACACACTGTAATGGAATACAACAAAATCCAGACACTCAATAATGTAATATTCATGAAGTCCAGCATCCAGTCAAAAATTACTTAATATTCAAAAAGGAAAGAAAATGTAACCAATAATTGAGGGGAAATTGGCCATTAGAAACAAACCCAGAAATTATAGAAATGAAATAGTTTTAGCAAACAAAGACTTTAAAACAGCTATTATAAACATATTTAAAGGAAAATATGAATACAATGAGGATAGATATTAAAAATATAACAAAAGAACCAAATAAAAATTCTAAAAATTAAAAATACAACATCAAAAAATGAAAAATTCACTAAATAAGAGTAATGGCAGATTAGATAATGTATAAGAAAAAATCAGTGTAGTAGGAAACATAACAACAGAAACTACCCAAACTGATATACTAGGAGAAAAATACAGAGCTTCAGTGAGCTGTGGGAAAATATCAGGCAGAGTATGTGTGCTTAAAAGCCAAAAAGGAGCAAAGGCAGTGGGAACAGGTGATTATTTGAAGAAAAAATGGCCAAAAATTTTCAAGTTTGAAGAAAACTATAAACCCACAGATCCAAGAAGCTCAATGAATCTTAGCCAAAATAAAAGCAAAGAAAACCACACTAAAATTCATTAAAATCAAATTGAGGAAAACCAATGATAAAGAGAAAATCTTAAAAGCAGCCAGGAAAAAGAGACACATTACTTACAGGGGAACAAAGATAAGAATGATCGCTGATTTCTCGTCAGAAACAATGCAAGCCAGAAGACAATGGAACGACATCTTTAATAGGCTGAAAGAAAAAAACTGTCAACCTAGAATTTTATACCCAGTGAAAATATCCTTCAAAAATGAATATGAAATAAAGACTATTTGAAGACAAACACAAGATTAGAGAATTCATTGCCAACTGAGTTCCACTACAAGAAATGTTAAAGAAAGGTCTTAAGGCTAAAGGAAAATGATACCAGATGAAACCTAAGGCCTACACAAAGGCAAAAAGAGTTCTCGACATGGTAAATATAAGACTTTCTACTCATAATAGCATGTTTTTAAAATATGACTTATTGTTCAAAACAAAAATGATAGCCATGAATTGTGAAACTAATAATATGGAGAGAAAGAAGTAAAATATTTGATAACAAGAACAAAAAGGATCAGGGGTGGGGGGAATGAAACTGTACAGGGTTCTAACATTACATGTAAGCTAGTATATTATTTTAAATTAGACTGTGAAATTAAAGGTATATATTGTAAACCCTAAAGAAATTCTTTTTAAAAAGGGTGTACCTAACAATTCAATAGAGATAAAATGAAGCACTAAAAATAATTAACCCAAAAGAAGGCAAGATGTCAAAAAGAAAAGGAACAAAAAACAGATGGGACAAATAGAAAGCAAGTAAAAGATGATAGGCTTAAGCCCAACTATATCAGTAGTTACATCAAATGTAAATGGTCTAAACAATAATTATATTACATGTAAATGGTTTAAAAGGCAGAGATTGTCAAATAGGATTTAAGTTTTTCAAAGAACATGACTCAAATATATGCTGCCTGTGAGAAACATTTGAAATATAAAGATAGATGTTAAAAGTAAACAGATACAAAAAGTTATAAAATTACATATGATTAGCACAGCATTAGCAAATGCTAATCATAAGAAAACTGGAGTGTCTATATAAATATCAGACAAGTAGACTCCAGAACAAAGAATACTACCATTAATAAAGTGAAATATTTCACAATGGTGATAGGGTTATTTATCAAGATGACATACAATCATAAATATCTGTGTATCTAATGGTAGAGTTTCAAATTATATGAAGCAAAACTAACAAAACTGAAAGTAGAAATAAGTCCATAATTTGTGTTGTAAATTTCACCAATCCTCTCTTAGTAATTCATAAAACAAACAGACAGAAAATCAGTAAAAATGGAAGAGTTGAACAACATTCTCAACAACTTGACCTAATTGATAATGATAGAATTCTCCACTCAGCTACTGTGGAATAGACATTATTTTAAAGGGCACATGCAAAGTTTACTAACATAAACAATATTCTGGTCCAAAACTGAAGAGACATTAAGTCAAAAAGTCTTATGAACCCCAAAAAAGACAAATAAAAATTTCATAACTAGATATATCATAGTAAAGCTGCTGAAAAATTAAAAAAATATAGAAAACCCACACTCAACGATAGAAAGATCACACAGACTTAAAATCAATAAAACAAAGAGCCCTGGCCAGTGTGGCTCAGTTGGTTAGGTGTCATTCCATTCACCAAAAGGTTGCTGGTTTGATTCCCCATCAGGGCATATGTCCAGGTTGTGGGCTCACTCCAAGATAGGAGGTGTGCAGGAGGTAGCCAATTGATATTCCTCTCTCACACTGATGTTTCTCTTTCTCTCTCCCTCTCCCTTCCTCTCTCACTAAAAATCAATATAAATATTTTTTTTAATGAATAAATAAGGAAACAGAGAACTTGAACACTACAGATCAGTGATTTTCAACCAATGTGCCGCAAGAATTTTTATAACAGGCAATCCCTAACTATTTAAGCAAGAGCACTGACCTCTTTTTCCTTAGACTGTAAATGAAAAAATGACACAGCCAACACAACTATAGCCATCTGGCATGAATGAATACAAATTACACCTATTTTTTGTCACATTGGCAAAAAAATCTATTTTTTGGTGTGCTGCAGAATTTTAGTAATTAGCTTATATGTGCCATGAGATTAAAAACGCTGAAAATTGCTGCCCTAGATCAAATGGACCTAACTGAAATATACAGAACATTCTATCCAACAACAGTAGAATACACATTCCTCTCATGTCCACATGGAACATTTTCTTAGATCATACATTGAGCCACAAAACAAGTCTTATTCAAGAAGACTGAAATCATACTAAGTATATTCTCTGACCACAACAGCATGAAACTAAAAATCAGTAACTAGAGCAAAATTGAAAAATTCATGAACATGTAGAAATTAAACAATATTCTCCTAAACAAACAATGAGTCAAAGAAGAAATTAAAGGGGAAATAAAAGTTTCTTGAGACAAACAAAAATGGAAACGTAACATACCAGAACTTATGGGGTTCAGCAAAAGCTAAAAGAGAAGTTCGTGGCAATAAATGGTTACATTAAGAAGCAAGAAAAATCCCAGATAAACAACATAACTCTATGCCTTAAGAAACTAAAAAGAGAATAAACTGAGCCCAAAATTGGAACAAGAAGGGAAAAAAACAAAGATTAGAGTAGAAATAAATAAAATAGAGAACAAAAAATAATACAAAATATAACCAAACTAATGGTTTGTTGAAAAGATAAGCAAAACTGACAAACCCTTAGCTATACTAACCAAGGAAAGAAGAGAGAGGACCCAAATCAACAAATTTATAAATGAAAAAGGGGACATTACAACTGACACCATAGAAATACAAAGGCTTAGAAGAGACTACTATGAACAACCATATGCCAACAAACTAGACAACCTAGAAGAAATGGAAAAATTCTTAGAAATATACACTTTAATACATACAACTGAATCAGGGAGAAATAGAAAATATGAATACACCAATTACTAGTAAGAAGATTAAATCAGTAATCAAAAATCTCCCAACAAAGAAAAGCCCAGGACCAGAATATCTCACTGGTGAATTTTACCAAACATTTAGAATTAATACCAATCTTCTCAAACTCTTACAAAAAACTCAAGTGGCAGTAACACTCCCAAAGTCATGTTACAATGCCAGACTTATCCTGATATTGAAACCAGAATAGGACACTACTAGAAAAGAAAACTACAGGTCAGTATATTCAAGGGATGAATACAGAGGCAAAAAATCTCAAACACTGGCAAACCAAATTCAACAGCACATTAAATGGACCATTCACCATGATCATTGAGACTTATCCCTGAGATGCAAGAATGGTTCAAAATATGCAAATCAATGTGATACATCACATTAACAGAATGAAAGAAAAGAATCATATAATCATCTCAATACACACAGAAAAAGCTTTTGACAAAATTCAACAGCCACTCGTGATCAAAATGCTTAACAAATTAGGCATAGAAGAAACATATATCAATATAATAAAGGCTATCTATATATGTGTGACAAGTCCACAGCTAACCTCATACGTAATGGTGAAAGATTAAGAGCTTTTTCTCTGAGATCAGGAACAAGACAAGGATGCTCACTCTCACCACTTGTATTCACATAATACTGAAGTCCTAGCTAAAATACTCAAGCAAGAAAAATAAATAAAAGGTATTAGAATAATTAAAAAATAAGTAAAATTATCTCTATTTGCAGATGACATGATTTTATATATAGAGTATCCTAAAGACTCAATCAAAAAACTGTTAGATCTAATCAATGAATTCAGTAAAGTTGCAGGATACAAAACTGACACACAAAAATCAGTACCATTTCTATACACTAACAATGAATTTTCTAAAAATGAAATAAAGAAATTAATCCCATTTATAATAGCATCAAAAACAATAAAATGCTTAGGACTAAATTTAATCAAGGAGATGAAAGATATCTACTCTGAAAACTATAAGACATTGGTGAAAGAAATCAATGAACACAAATAATGGAAAGATATCCCATGTTCATGGATTAGAAAAATTAATACAGTTAAAATGTCAATACTACCAAAAGCCATCCATAGATTCAATACAATCCCTATCACGAGTCTGATGGCAATTTTACAGAAGTAGAAAAAACACTCCTAAAAATTATATGAAATCACAAAAGACCCCAAATAGGCAAAGAAATCCCAAGAAAGAAGAACAAAGCAGGAGGCATCACACTCATTAATTTCAAGTTATACTATAAAGCTATACAATCAAAACAATATGCTACTGACATAAAAACAGACAAATAGACCAATGAAATATAATCAAGAGCCCAGAAATAAACCCAAGCATACATGGTCAATTAATATTTGACAATGGAGCAGATAATACTCAATGAAGAAAAGACAGTCTCTTCAATAAGTGGTGCTATGATAATTGGATAATCACATGTAAAAGAATGAAACTGGGACACTACTTACACCATGCACAAAAATTATGAAAAATAAAGAGAGCATAAAAGCATAGCATGGAAGTCAGGAGAGGGTAAAAGAAGTTAAAATCTTCTGTCATCTTACCAGAAAAGCTAAATGTATTATTTTATACTAGACACTGATAAATCAGGAATGTATGCTATAATCTCTAGGCTAGTGACTAAAAGAATACAGAAGACTGAATAGCTCACTAAAACAAACATGGAATATTTAAATATACTCAATCAGTGCAAAAGAGGCAATACAGAGAGGAAAAGGCAGGAGAAATAGAAAGCAAATAGAAAAATGGATTTTTAATCAATATACCAGTAATTACATTATACATATGGATTAAGTTCTCCAATTAAAAGGCAAATATCATGAAAACTGAATTTAAAGAACAGAATGATATGCTGCCTATAAAACACATGAAATATATGAATATAACATTGGAAAAGAAAGGAAAAAGTTAAGCTATGCATTCATGAAATCTGGTGTAACTATTAGTATAAGACAAAGTAGATTTTAACAAAAAAAAAGCACTACTAGAAATAAAGACATACACTTCATAATGGAAAAGTTTCAAATCACCAGGAAGATACTGCATTCTAAATTTGTAAACACCTAGTAATGCAGCCTCCAAGTATATACAGCAAATATTAATAGAACTACAAGGAGGAATACACAAATCCACAATCATGGTAGGAGATTTTAACATTCTACTCCTGGTAACTGATAAAAGAAATACACAAAAATGCAATAAGAATACAGAAGATTTGAACCACACAATTAACAAATTTTATTTAACTGACATGTATAAAACACAGTATCAAAAGAACAAAATACAAGTTCTTTTAAAGTACACAGGAACATTTACCAAAAAAATGAACACAGGCTCAGCTCTAAAGAAAATGTAAAAAGTGTCAAAGGATCAAAATAATACAAAGTATGTTGTCTGACCACAGAGGAATCAATATATAAATCAATACAAAACCTCACTAGGAAAATCCCCATATATTTAGAAACTAATCATCACCCTTCTGAATGACCAAGTGGGTCAAAAATGAAACCATGAAGGAACTCAGAACTCAGCATAGCACAGGAGGTGTTAACAAGTGCAATAAGGCAAGAGACACAAAAGGCGTAAGAATTTAAAAGGAAACATTAAATTATTCTTATTCAACATAATATAATTATATACATAAAAAACCTAACAAAACTAAAATAAATTATTAGAATTTAAAAGTCATCATTTAGAGAGTAAAAAAATCAGAGAAGATTTGTAACTGACAAAGGTTATATAAATATCCAAATGTAGCATGTTTATATGCTAGCAACAAGGAGTTAAAAAGTGTAATTTTAAAAAGATATATTATTCATTGGGGAGAAAAAGGGACACCTGTAATATTTTAAACAAAAATAAAAATAAAAATAAATAAAATAAATAAAAATAAAAAGATATATCATTGACAATAACATCAAAAAAATAAAAATCTAGGGACATACCACATGAGAGACAAGCAAGACATCTACACAGAAAACAGCACTGAGGGGAACTGAAGAAAGTCTAAATAAATGGAGATATACTATGTCTGAGGGTTGGAAGATTCAATATTACAAAAATGCCAGTTCCCCAATTGATCTATAGATTCAAGGCATCTCAATCAAAATCCTAGCAGATTTGGCATATGTTTATGTGTGTTTAACATGACAAACTCTTTAACTTAGCAAACAGCTAGGAATAACCATGAAGGAGGAAGGAGAAAAGCAGTAAGAGAAAGAACAGGAAGAACAGAAATCAGAGGAAACAAGGAAGAGAAAGACAATTACAACAAGGGGGAAACACTTGCAGTAGAGGATGTAACATTTTATTATTCAGACACTGTGGTATTGAGAAAAGGGAAAAAATATCACAATTAAACTAAATTAAGAATCCAGAGACAAAACTATCCTTAAATATGCCCCCCAAAAATGGTACTACAGAGCGGTAAGGAAAGGACATTTTCAATAAGTGACATTAAGTCAACTGGAAACCGATAAGAGAAAAAATTTACATTTACCTCACACCATACAGAAAAATTAATTCCAGATATATCTAAATTTAAAAGGTATAAAAACAAATATTCTGGATGACAACAAAGAATACTGTCATAATTATGGTGCAGGGAAAAATTTTCTTAGATAAGATATAAAAAGCCCTTTAAAGAAAAAGACTGCTTATTTGATTACATTAAGAAAAACTTGAGTTAATCAAAAGTCATCATTTAGAGAGTGAAAAAAAATAAGAGAAGATATTTGTAACGTATATAACTGACAAAGATTATATAGATATCCAAATGACTAACAGACATAAAAAAGTGTGTATTAGTAATCAGGAAAATGCAAATTATAACCACAACTAGATACTTCTACATGCCCTCAAAAACGAGTAAAATTTTTTAAACAAATAAAGAACTGCCCAAAATGTAGAATATAGACCAAAAAAAATCTCATACTCTTATAATGGAAGTACAAATGAGTACAACCTTTTGGAAAACTGATTGTCATTATCCATTAAAATTGGATATATTGCCCTAGCTGGTTTTGCTCAGTGCTTAGAGCGTCAGCCAGTGGACTAAAGGGTCCTAAGATTGATTCTGGCCAAGGGCACATACCTTGGTTGCAGGCTCAATCCCCGGACCTGGTTGGGGCACATGCAGGAGGCAACCAATTGATGTGTCTCTCTCACATCAATGTTTCTCTCTCTCTCTCCCTTCCACTCTCTCTGAAAAGCAATGAAAAAAATGTCCTTGGGTGAGGATTAAAAAAAAAATTGTATATATGCATACCCTCCAATCCAGCAATTCTGCCCTAGTAATACATCTAACAGAAATGTGTATACATGTGTACCAGAAGATATGGAGAAAGATGTTCATGGCAGCATTAATTATAATAGCCAAAAAGTGGGAACAATCCAAATATCCATTCATAGCAAAATGGATACACAAACTGTGGTACATTCGTTTGGTAGCATATACACACACACACACACACACACACACACACACACACACATACACACACACATATACGCCAATTAAAATGAACAAAGCACAGTTATGCTCAACCCATGGACAATTTGCACACACATACGCAAATAAATAATGTAAGATTCCATTTATATAAAATTCAAAAATAGATGAAAGTAATCTCTGACGTTGGAAGTCAGGTTAGTAGTTTACCTTTGGGAGAGCAGAAGGAGGTAAACATGGTGGGAGGTGTTCCACAGATAGTCATAATTTGTGTCTTTTTCTACATGTGTATATTGCACCAGTAAAAAATGTTTAAAACATTTTAAAAATTTTGTGGAGATAAAATCAAGACAATAAGAAAATAAATAAAACCTCAATGATGGGGAAGTTATGACATAAAAAGACAGTAGAGTTTCTTGTACTTGTATACAACTCAAGAATCCAACTCTACTAATTTGGTAGCTTAAACCAAAGTATAACCTTGTAGTGCTATCTTTAGTTAGTTATGCCCTATTTATGTTTGCAACAGTCTCTGCCCTGGAAATGTATATCTTCCCACATCTTTTATCCATAGTTCAGATGAAAACTGTATCATACTGGTGCTGATCTTTGCTACAAAGGCTAAATTATTTAATTGTTGGGAAACTGTAACAAGAAAATTGCTAAGTAATGTCTTTCTTCCCCACAGAAGCAGAGCTATATAGAACAACATAATGGGAGATTATCATTGCCAAGAAACCTGTAACTTTTGCATCTTTAAGACTCATATTTGATGACCAAAACAATTGGAGTAGTTTTTATTGTTGATAAATGCTAATAAACTCAAAAGAGGCAAACACTGTAGATTACCAAATCCTCACTATTTGATCTTCTTCATATGAGTTGTTGTAAATATTCCTATGTTACTATGCTTAAAAAACAATAAATAATTTATATACATATATATGTATAGTTAAAATTATGGTGAATTACTAACAATTATTAAATCTAGGTGGCTATATGTGTGTCCATAGTGTTATTTTTTAAACTTCTGTATTTGAAAACTGTCATAATAGATTGGGGAGAAATCTTGTATAATTATGTACAATATGATCTCAACTTTAAAGTGTGCAGTCAAAAAAACTTGAAGAGACTTTGTGCCTCCCAGGAAGACTTAGAGACAGTGCACCCGGTGGTCAGCTTCAACCATGCTGATCACAACCCTACCACATCCATGAGTGACACACAAGGGGCGGACTTGGTGAACACTAAAGCCCCACTGAAATAAATCCTGCTCCACAGGGGTGTCTCCAGCACAGCAGCTCTTCAGCTATAGTTTCAGCTGGTCCTCACAGCCAGTTGGCTTAGGGATCAATTCCTGCCAGTAACACTAACAGCAACCAAGGCTCAACTAAAACAGGACAGTGCACACAGCCCACACAGAGGAGCACCAAGAAGGTCCAGCTCAGGTGGCTGGAGAGGTTGAGCCACTGGGCCCTATAGGACACCTACTACACAAAGCCACTCTACCAATTCCAGGAGACATAGCAGCTCTCTACCTAATATGTAGAAACAAACACTGGGAAGCAGCCAAAGTGCAGAGGCAAAGAAACATGTCACAAAGGAAAGAACAGTAGAACCCTCCAGAAAAAGAAGTAAATGAAATGAAAGCAAGCAAACTACTAGATACAGAGTCCAAAACAATGGTTATAAGGAGCTCAAAAAACTTAATGAGAATTTCAAGGATCTTAGTAAGAATTTTAAGGAAATTAGTGAGATCATCATGACATAAAAAAGAACCAGTCAGAAATGAAGGCTACACTAACTGAAATGAAGAATAACTTACAGGGAATCAACAGTAGAAAAGAGGATGCTGAGAATCAAATCAGCAAATTGAAATATGAGGAAGCAAAAAAGACTCAATCAGAAGAGAAAAAAAAAAAATCCAGAATAAAAGAACACAGAATAAAGATAGTGGAAGGAGCCTCTGGGATAACTTCAAGAGGCCCAACATTCGCATTACAGGGATGCCAGAAGTAGAAGAAAGAGAGCAAGAAATTAAAAACCTATTTGAAAAAATAATGACAGAAAACTTCCCCTACCTGGGGAAAGAAATAAACTTACAAATCCAGAAAGCACAGAGAGTCCCAAACAAGAGGAACTCAAAGAGGCCCACAGCAAGACACATCATAATTAAAATGCCAAAGGTTAAAGACAAAAAAGAATCTTAAAAGCAGCAAGAGAAAAGCAATTAGTTACCTACAAGGGAGCACCCATATGACTGTCAGCTGATTTCTCAACAGGAACTTTGAAGACCAGAAGGGAGTGGCAAGAAATATTCAAAGTAATGAAAAGCAAGGAACTACAACCAAGATTGCTCTACCTAGCAAAGCTATCATTTAGAACTGAAGGTCAGATAAAGAGCTTCCCAGATAAGAAAAACCTAAAAGAGCTCATCACCACCAATCCAGTAGTACATGAGATGTTGAAGGGTCTTCTTTAAGAAGAAGCTAATGAACAAAATAATCTGACAAAAAAAATAGCCCAGAGACACTGAAGCATGCAACAAACTATTGTATTTCAGAGGGAAGAGGAAAGGGGGTGTGAAGGGTGGGGTTGGGAAGAGATTAACCAAAGAACTTATATGCAGATGTGCATAACCCATGGACACAGACAATAATGGGGTGAAGGCCTGGGAGGGGTGGGTGCAGGAGGGAGGGGGTCAATGGGGGAAAAATAAATAGGACACCTGTAATACTTTCAACAATAAAGGTAAATTTTTTAAAAACTGGAAGAAAATATACCAAAATGTTAACAAATATACCAAATATAACATTTCTGGGTAGTACTGTTCTCCTTCTTACATATTTCTATAGTTTTTCTAAAAGCAAATTTTCCTTTTATTAAAAAAATTTACTTTAAAAGGAAATAAATCACTGAGGAAACTAACAAAAGTTGCTAATCCCTAAGAAAGCATTTCAGTTATATGGAGACAATTTTCATCATAAGATTCTGTGTCCATATTATTTTTATTATTAAGAATATTTAGGGCCCGAACAGCACGGCTCAGCAGTTGAGCATCAACCTATGATCCAGGAGATCGCGGTTCCATTCCCAGTCAGGGTACATGTCCAGGTTTCGGGCTCAATTCCCACTGGGAGGCATGCAGGGTGCAGCCGATCACGGACTCTCTCATCATTTATGTTTCTATCTCTCTCTCTCCCTCCCCCTTCCTCTCTCTGAAATCAATAAAGATTTTTTTTTTTTAAAGAATATTTAGGGTAGCACTGCAATCTAAATACTGATGATACCCTTTAGTGCATCCTTCATTGCAGAAAGCATGGCAGAAAATTTCTAATGCTCCAGCTAGTTTCATTAAAGAACTGAGAAAAGTGACATCACACTCTTAGACCAGAAAAATGTAGGTTTTCAATGAAGATAGTCTAGGTTCAAATTCAAGCAGTGTTTCCTTATTATTTATGTGAATTTAGGGATGTTACTTAAACTGTGTCCCATTCCTCATCTGTAACATTGAAATAAGAAAGCCTGCCTCTCAAGATTTTTGATACGATGTCTGTAAAATCTAATCTGGTGCTTGGTCCATAAATTTTGTTCAATTAGGAGAACCCTAAAAGATTAAATGAGATAATAAGCAGGTAGGACAATGTCTGACAAGCAGACAGTGCTGAATAAATAGTAATATATGGACTAGAATGGTTAACTTTTTCCATGATCTATTTTCTGCATAGAATGCCATGATCCACTGGAAAGGGAGTTCTAAGAGAGCTGCTTCCCAGGACCTTGGACAGTGCCTGGCAGGTACTAGGCACATAATAACACTGTTGAAAGAATGGAAGTGTGTGGAGATGTAATTACAAGGATGGACTGAAGAATTAATGCCTGTAGACAGACTCCTGTTCCGATAGGCCAAGTAAAAAAGAAAGAGCTGCTCTGATCTTAATTGGCATAGGCTGAGTTATTCTGGGGAGATAGGTTTGCCTGGCTCTACCAAGAGGGTGTGGTTACAGTGGGAAACCAAAGCAGCTGTCAGTTTCCCGGGGCTTCTGAGATGCTCTGAATAGGCCAATCTCATCATGTGGCTTCTCCATTTAAAACCTGTCGTGGTTTCCCTTTGCCATTAGGATGAAATCCAATCTCCTTCACAGGCCCCACCAGGCTTTCTGCTTACCCCTAGCTACTCTCCTCCTGTCCCTCCATTGTCTGGCTGCATTAGACTTTTTAGTAACTAAAATACAGTCATGCTATCTTTGGCCCCAAGTCCAAACCTGTGCAGCTCCTTCTACCTCAATTTCACATTTCATCTGCTGATTCACTCCCCTTATGATGTCTAGTGTGTGCATCTCATTCAAGTATCAGCTTACATGTCACTCACTAAAGACCTTTCTTGGTAATTCACCCTCCTCAAACTTGCCCACCATCAGGGTGAGGTCAGAGGTCCCTCCTGTATGTTCCCACAGCTCTCTGTACAGTTGGCCCTTGAACAACCCAGGTTTAAATTGCGCGGGTCCACTCATACATGGATTTTTTTTTTCAATAAATACTGTGAATATATTTTCTCTTCCTTATGATTTTCTTAACATTTTCTTTTGTCTAGTTTACCTTCAGAATATAGCATACTTTATATCACGATCTATTTTGTCAGGTGCAGGGAAGAAGAGGTCAATGGGGGAAAAGGGGGCCATCTGTAATTCTTCCAACAATAAAGATAATTTTTTTAAAAAGAATATAGTCTATAATACATATAACATATATAATATGTGTTAATCAATTATAATCTATAAGGCTTCCCATCAACAGTAGGCTATTAGTAGTTAAGTTTTTGAGGAGTCAAATGTTATACAGAGATTTTCAACTGTGTAGGGGATGGGGGGATCAACATCCCTAATTCTTAAGTTGTTCAAAGGCCAACTGTATTTGCTCTGCCTTATCACTTATCACACTTTAAGGCGGTTTCCTGGTCTTTCCCACACAAATGGAATGCACATACCAAGATATTAGTGATCTTAGTATGATTTTTCATTGTATTACCACCAGTGCCTAGAATAATACCTGGTTAATAGTAGACACCTCATAAATATTTGATGAATAAATGAATGAATATTCATATCCAGACTGTATTAAGCTCCATGAGATCTGGTTTTGTGTGAAAATGTACAGGGCCTGGCACATTAGAGTTACTCTTCAAATATTTACCAAATAAATAAATTTCATTTAATACTGGTTACATCTTGTAAGTGCTTATTTCAGAGATCTGTTGAGAGGGGTTGGTATCAACTATTTCAATCATTTTTATCTTTTATTTTATTAATGCTTCCAACTATTTTTGCTTTTACATTCAAATTATCCAGTTAGCAATACTTCAATATTCTCTACCATCAATGATATAAAACACCAATGATACCAATTTCCATTTTTTAAAAATCACTTACTATCTACCTTCATTGTTTTAATTAATATTATTGCTACCACTATAGCCAATACTATTTGTTCTGAGTTTAGAATAAGCCACCAAGGATCATCAAAGCCCATAAAACAGATATTAATAACTCTAACACTTGGCTTTAATCAGGAACATAAGGAACAGAATTAATCAGGACCAGAATTAAGTTAAATCCCCTCTGAGCCACCTCAAATTGCCTTAGGAAAGATGAGTGATGCTAAGAAAGAAGTGGGTTCTAGAACATCAGTAACCCACAATAACTTGAATAAAAGCTAACTTTGCCAAAACATCCACCTCTCCCATTTTCAGAAAACTATGAATACAGTTTAGTGGAGGGAAAAGGTAGTCAAGAGCATCCGAAACTCTATTAGCCACAAGTTGCTTCTTTGATTTTATAATATATAAACCTAAACCACAACATAGGATTGGGGTTGGTTTGTTTTTTGGTAAATATATGCCTTTATATTTAAATTCTATGTTTACTTCTCAGTTATTAATGACACCAATATTCAGCAACTGTTGACTCTTCCTGTCCAACTAGGCTACCAGGGTCATTTAATTTTTACTTAGCATATGAACTGGAAATGTTGAACATGCCCCAAGTCGTCTTATCAGAACAGAATTAGCCACCTGGGGTTTTGCTACACGGTGAGCAAATGTGCAGCATTACTCACAGCTCACACCTTGCAGTGATTAATATCAGCAGTAGTTAAGACCATGGGGCACATGGGTAGCAAAGGAGACTGAGACTTACACTATGGTGTCATAAATACTTTTGACATTAGTTGTAATTTATTTATTTTACACCACCTAGTTTCAGAAAGGATTTATGACAATGTCTAAAGGCACAGAAATATAATCCAGCAAGATAAAAATAAATATAAGTAGGTGAAACAAATGTGGCCTAGGAGAAATAAAGACAGGGTATATCACAGGGCTGTTCTCTCCTTACCTGTGTACTGCAAGCCCCTGTATTCACTTATTGCCCCAGGAGGTTTTAAATTGGGCCAGTAATGGAACAGCATTTGCACAGCTGGTGGTTTTACTTGTGAAGGCCCATAGGCAATCACATACAAAAGATCCTGAAGGAAACAGGAAGAATATTTTGACTTAGCATGATCAAATAAAAATAAAAGTGGCTCATTCAATAATACCAAAGCAGTGAAAATTTCAATAGAGGGGCTGAGGTGGTTAATTCCCCTGGAATCTCATCAACCAGGTGTGCTTCTCAGATTCAATCATATTAAAACATGATTTTTTATCATTTACTTATTGGTCCTGTAAATAAGCCCCCAGGTAGAGTTCATATGTACACTATCTCTTAACATATTCTTCTCTACTCCAAATAATGTTATAGACTTTAGAACAGCTTAAGCCAGTTTGCTAAACACTACATTTTAAAAATTCTTTTTCCTAAAACACATTTCTTAACAATTCACATCTCCTACTTGAAAGAAGACAGGTTCTTAAGCAACCTTTCAAATCAAATAAAGTTGTCATATTATATAGTATTTGCTAAACTCCAAGAATAAGAGGTATTCCATTACTTTTTCTGTCAAGCCACTGTGTTCAAGATCATTCCTGCTCTAAATGATAAACAATTGACAAGTAAGGAAAGAATTACAGGCTCTGCCACACCAAAATAATGAGGCATCAATAAATTTGACCTATAAATACTTCTGACATGCAAACAGTTTTTACTATATAATATAAATTGGGGAGTTTGTGGCTATGAGTTAAATGTGGCCCAAAACTTACTTTCCAGACTTCTTGTTTATATTTCATGAGGCATTCCAGTAATTGACAATGATACACTGTAAGGAAGAAATGTAATTTGAACATGAAATGTAGATATCAGATAAAACATCTTTTGAGATATAATAAACTATATTAGTAAGACTTTCACTCTGATCATTAAATTAGAAATTACTTTTTTCCATATATTCACACTTTTTAAAAAATCATACAAGCCCTTGACTTTATCAAGCTTTATTCCAAGATCCTTGAGAAGCATATTTCATTCACCTTATCGACAAAGGAAATATTAAGAAAAATCCCCAGTAATCATACCGTTACAACAGACTCTTATATCCACGTAATCAAGAACTACATAGGGGAAAAGAGCCGAACAGGATCGTAGCAAAAGGCCACACTCATTGAGCATTCATTATGCCAAGTATTGTGCTCAGAGCTGTATGTGGATTATCCCGTAACTGCCGTGCTGCAGTTAGGAAACTGAGACTGTTTCCTACCTTGCCAAGTTTGGGCAGATAGCAAGTGACAGCATGATGGATTACAACGATGGACTAGAACGGGGTCTTATCATTTGATTGCCAGTTCCATCTGTTGAGGAATTCTTAAAAGCTACACAACAGCAAGCTTCTTTGATTTGCCTATGCTTACTGAGGGAAGAGAGATACTTTCACCCTAGTTAAATAGCTGTTTTTTACTTTCCCTAATCCATCTTCCAACTCTATTGTGGCACCAAAGTAGATCTCACATTAGTCACCAGTGACCTTCAAGTCATTCAACTCAATGGACAGTTTTCCGTCTGCCTTTTATTTGACTTTCAGCAGCATTCAGTACTGACCACTGCCTTCTCTTTAAAACCCTTTCTTCCCTTGACTTCATGACTGACCCTCTCCTATTACCCGTAACAGACACTATTGATGCTACTCAACTGCTATCAACAACCCCTTTCCACCTGCCCTTGTCCCAGTGCAGCTTGCAGCTGGGGACAGCCATTTGACTCAGTTGCGGCAGCAAGACCTAAGGGAGAACCTGCTAAAGAACTTGTGAGATTTCTGTTTTTCTCTTGGATAAAAGGAAAGAGGCACACCAGGAGACACTGCTTTAATTGCTCTGACGGATCTATTACTTGTTTGTGTGTGTGGCTGTATAAAAATATAATAACCTCCACTGTGACAGCTATTTGCAAACATGACAAGTTCAAGGTTACGCTAACTGGCAATTTGCAGGTGAGCACAGATGTGAACCCACATACATCTAACCTCAAAGCGCTGCTTCACTGCCTCCCAACTTAGACATCAGGACCAAAGCCTCATGACGAGACGTTTTCAATGAACTGGATTCCAAATGAAGGATTGTTTCCAGAACATAACATATAATATAAATGACATTTTAAGGATATTCAAGCCAAAGTGAGCTATGAGATATAACTTCCAAAGTGAATACATTTTCATCAAACTCATATAATAATCCTAAGGGACTGGGTTTCACATTTAAAGGACGGCATTCCACACTAGAAGAATTAAGATTTTAAAATGAAAAATATGTTTTTCCTCATTCTGAGTCAAAACCTCAGTATTTACTACATAATTAAGTAGAAGGTTGAAAACAAGTCCATCAAATTTGATCACTTTCCAAATAAACATCAAATAAAAATAAAAATGTTCATATCTTAGCATGTGACGCCAACAGTCAGCCCCTTTTTAGGTGAGTCTCCGAAAGATCACCTGCAATTATACGGATGAACAGAAACCAGAGAGAGTAAATCACAGGAAACCTGTCCAATGTCACCAGTAATCAAAGAAACACAAACCAAAACTAGATATTACTTCTCACTTGTCCGACTCTATACAAATTGTGTAACAATGTTCAATGACAGGCTATGTATACTTTCATATATAATTAGTGAGACTACTGAAAATTTTTCAAGTCCTTTAACCAATTCATCCCTCTTTTATGAATTTATTCTAAGGAAATAATTTTAAAATGTAGTAAAAGATTTATGTTCAAGGATACTTGTGTGGCATTAGAGTAGCAAATTCACAAATTATTAACAATGGTTTTCTTTAATTATTAGAATTGCAGGTGATTTTTCTATTTCTAATACAACTATTCCTGTATACTTACATTCAATCAATTTCCAGCCAATGTTCTAAAATCATGTCCTCAAACATTCTGAAAATGCTAGCCTACAAGATTACTGTTGATAGAAACAGGCAAGGGAAATTTATTTCAACTCAAAAGTCTGTTTTCTAACATATCTTCACTTGTCTATCCACCAAGAGAAGTTATCACATGAGAATTTCTAGCCTGCTTGTTTGATGTCTCGTTTAATTATTGGTTTGGGGATTAGTCAAGCCACCCAAATTTCCCCTTACCTGGGTTGGACGTGTACTGCATTGCAATCATGAGCATGGATGATGCAGAGAGATTAACATGGGCAGGAACTCCTTCTCTCCTTGAGGAACCCACTGAAAGCAGAATATTTTTGATTAGACACAACTAATCTATATGGATATATGTATACTTGCTACTTTGCATAGAGCATGAGAGCTGAGAAAAAACTTTTTCTTTAAAAGTGCCAACAGAATCAACGGACATTTTGCACAAATAAAACTACGAGATGTGTCCTAGCATACAAATGCTACAGTTGTCATTATCAGTAGCAGTAGCCAGCATTTAGTGAGAATCCACAAGGAGTGGGAACAGTGCCAGAATGTGATGTGATGGCTTTAGCAGAGCTGCACTTAGATGTGACCTCTGCACCCAAGATGTTTGCATCTGGGTGGAAAAGAGAGAAAAAACAGAATCATCCATGTACCCAGGTATGAAGGCATGTTGAAGGCTACTCCAGTAAAGTAAAAATAAAAGGTTTCTGAACCCAACTTGAATATATTAACTTTTAGAGATGCAGATAAAATACCAGTCTACTTACAATGGGTACATTATTAATTTAGTTAGACAAATTTTATATCATGTACTTTTTAAAAATAGTATATTAATTTAAACAAATATTTCAATTCTCACGCCTGGCCAGTGTGGCTCAGTTGGTTGAATGTCATCCCATGAACCAAAGGTCGCCGGTTTGATTCCTGCTCAGGGCACATGCCCGGGTTGCAGGTTCGGTCCCCTGCAGGAGTGTGTGTGGGAGGCAGCCGATCAATGTTTCTCTCTCACATCGATGTTTCTCTCTCTCTCCCTCTCCCTTTCTCTCTCTCTAAAATCAATAAAAACACATTTTTTTATTTCAACGCTCACATCATTAAAAAATTTTATTCAAACCTTCACATGTAACTTAACCATTAGCATCTGTATCACCATGAGAACCACTTTTTTAGTTTTCCAAAGCTTACCATCTTCAGATCCATACGAGTTGTTTTAAATAAAGCACTTTTTGATTCTGTGAATAACACTGTTGCTGAACATTTTATCCTGTGCCACAAGCTCTGAATCGCAAAGCAAGTTGGTTTCTTCAGAATTCATCTTATAGCTGTATAATCATGTTCTCCAGGTAATAACCCTTAAGACATCTTTTAAGAAATCTTTTAAGTGGCTTGTTTACAATGACATCCAACTCTATATTAAGTTTCTTTCTGTGTCTTTTTAAATATAATGTATCAGGTAACCCCAATAACATTCAAAACTAGCACTGATTGAAGTCATTCAAGGTAATATATTGTGTCCAGAGAGTACTTGATTATTCTAAACACAGTAACAGAGAGGAACCACATTAGAAGAAACTTCATAAGGACTCAAATATAAAATGAAAATCTTTTTCAGGGATAACTGTAGAAGTAGGAGAAGCCTCTCCTTATATTTGGGCTTGTGTGGAAAATTGTCAAGAAAGCATGAACAGAACAGCATACAGTGAGCATCACACCCCAGAAAGTCACATCATGGGCCAGACCATGAACACGGGCAACAACGGAAGCAGAGAACCTAAAATCCGCTTTATTTTATTTTACTTTACTTTATTCTAGATCAAAGTGCAGTATGTGGGAGCAATATCTCACCTATAGCCAAAAAGAATAAGACTACTTTTAATAAACACATGTATAGAAGTACCATTAAAACACTAATAAAAAGATCTGATATAAAGAAGACAAAGAAGTTCCCCATGATTCTTTTTTTTTTTACATAAAAGCCTTTGAGCACCACAGTAGAGGGTGGCCATTACCACAGCTTCACAGAAACAAACAAATAAATAAAACGGGTCTCTAACTAACATGTTTGCTTTATCCATCACGTGCAGCTGCGCTGCTGCTACCTCACCACGAGGTGATACTCTGGTAGATGAATAAGTTTAATAATCACACAGAGATGTGGAGATCAGTTCATTGCTACTGAGTGATAAAGTTGATTAATCAAATATGATTGATGAAGGAAAAAGGACTTTGAGCTGAATCCTAAAGAACAGATGCAGCTGTTCTCAGACCTGAGCCAGGGGGCTCAAATTCAGCATTGGGGGGCCGTATCTAGAGAGCCTAACTTGGTTGGGAAACAGGAAAGTGCCACTCTTAGTAAGCATGTGAGTGATTCTGATGCAAATGGATCTCTGGCCTCCATTTGGAAGTACTACTAGAGAGGTAAGAAATAAGACAGAAAGCACTCAGCAAGGTGTCCAGGTGTGGGAGGGCTAAGTGCATGCCTTGTGTCCTTTGTTTAAGGAAGAAAAAGAAAGTCTCCAGAAAAAATAAATTCACATATATATTCCTTTAGGACAAAGGTTTTCACCTTTGTTTAAATTCATCTCCAACTTTTTAATAATAACATTTCTGAAAAATGGAAACTACTATTAAGAGAGACTGAGAATCACTGTGCCTGGAGGCCTTTAAAAATGGGAGAGATGCCCAAGTGCCTCAGATGATTTAGGTGAAGTCTATTTGTAGAACAGCCCAAATGATTCAGTGACCTTTGGATGTCCCTTCTACCCCCACAAATCCATGCTCTCCCTCAAGCATGGTCAACCGCAAAGCCAAAAGCGCTCCCTTGGCTCAAGCCCTAGGAAATTGGCTCCAATGCTTATATAAACAGATGGTGCCTTGCAATTTCTTAGCCTTCTAACAGAATGAATAAAATCATTGCAATTCTAATTTAATAAACACGCACAGGCACACATCATTTATTGAATCTTGTTAAAAAGCATGATGTAAACAGATGTGTTGCTTGTCCCCATGGGGGTGCAAAAGGCCACAACTACATATAATAGAAGGAATAAGAGAATTAATCAAAATTTTAAAAATTTACACTTAATATTGTGCTCAAGAAATATAATCAAAAGTTTCAGACCTATTCCCTAATCCTCTCAGCACCATCAGAATAACCATTACCACCACCACCCCCTCTATGAATAGTAACAATTCCCTAATCTGTTCCTGCATTTCACAGTGCCTAATATAATATGTACAGCTCTTATATATGGGAAAAGCCATTTTTATAAAAGAGAAATCAAATTATTTGCATGAGAACACCAACTTAATTATTGGGACTACCGCCCAAGTCACCTGACTTCATAGCCAATGATCTAGTCACTTATTCAGTCAAAAAGTGTTTTTTCAGCCCTGGCCAGGGGGCTCAGTTGGTTGGACCATCGTCTTATGCACCAAAAGGATACAGGTTCAATTCCCAATCAGGACACATGCCTAGGTTGTGGGTTCAATCCCAGCTGATCAACGTTTCTCTCTCTCTCTCTCCCTTCTTCTCTCTAAACATATCCTCAGGTGAGGATTTAAAACATAAGTATTTTTTCAGTACCTCCTATGTACCAGGCATTGTTGAAGGCCCTGGAGACACAGCTACATACAAGACAGGCAAGTCTTTGCCCTCTTAGAGCTAAAATGCTGGAGCTGTGCCATACAATATGGTAGCTATTTGCTGGGGTGAGGGCGGGTGGGAGGAGGGGGAGGAAGGTACAGGGGAAATAAATGGGGATGGATGGAGACTTGACTTGGGATGGTGACCACACAACACAGTGTACAGATGATGTGTTGTAGAATTGTGCACCTGAAACCTGTTATAAAAATTACTGTTACGACACAACAAACTCTAGGGGGAAAATTCCAAGCCCCAGAGAATGATCCCTTATCTCAGGCAATATTTAAGATAAGAGCATTTCAGAACAACACGTGGATTTGAACAGAATGCTGGAATTAGCTGCAATGGAACTTGACAGGTCTGTCATTAGACTATGGGTTTGGTCTGTTTATACGCTTGGGTAACATGCAATATTCAAAGGCGATTCCTATAGATTATCTCATGATCTTCACAACAAACAGGGGATGTAGACAGGGAAGGTTATGGTTAGTCACAATTTTACAGCTAAGAAAACTGAAGTTTGATGAGGTTAAGAGATCTATAGCCAAAGGACGACAATTCAGCTCTTCTGGATTTTTATTTCCAAAACATTTCCCTTGATTCAACAATAAACCCTTAAAGTACAGTAAGGCTGACCTTATAAAAACAATCATTAGCCAATAAAACAGATTTTATCCATAAAAGATTATTTCAATACCATCAATATCTTGTGTTTGTTTTTTACTGGTTTTTTTTTTTGCATATAATTATTAGATTTTGGAAGATCATAGGAACATAACACACATCCTCTATAGTGTTAGTAGAACAAAAATGATCCAGGGCCAGTGGTCTGAAACCAGGTATTCAATTAAGTGAGACAATTTCTTTTAAGTCAATGCAAAGATCTGAATAAACATTTATTTTTTCTGAGGGTATGTGACTTTGGGGGGGGATTTAACTTAGAAAAGAAACTAGATGAGACTGCACAGTCCTGGCTACCAAGGTATACTAGGAGCATCTTTAACTGATATAACTGTTCAGCTTTATTATTTTCTTTGAAATAACATAGCCTACATCAATTAATGTTCATTTGGGATCAGCTTTTTCTCTTCTCTGCCAAACTTCCCAACTTCTCTTCCCAGCTTCCATATTTCAATTTGGCCCACAAATCACATATTCTTTATTGAAAAAAGAGATTTCCATGGTGAAATGCAAATGGCTTTTTCAATTCTCAGGAACTCCTTAATATTTTCTTTATAAACAAAACCTACTGCACAAACTTGGGATAAAAAGAAGTATATCTTATTTATGGAAGGAGTTAGAAAAGGTTATGTAAAAGGAAGTCTTTATAATAAACTGTAGTTTGCTCTGTGGTACCGCCAAAGAACTTATTTAAAATAGAAGCACAGTACTTGGTTTATTGACAAAAATGACATGAAGGACAACTGATATCCATGGATGGCCCTTAATTAAACTGAAAGAGCTGTGCTACCTCAGCAGACCCACTTTAGGGCTCAGAACAGCATCTTCTAGGCCCTTAATGATGTAATTATACAATACCTGAAAAACTGCCCATGTTTTACATTTGATCTTGCAAACACCATACCAAAGAGAAAAAAGCCTTCTCGTTTTAAAGACTTTATCAAGTACTCAAAAAATGCAACATCCTTCATCCTAACATCTCAGTACTGAAATAAAAATATTCTGGAAGAAGTTAAACGCTCCTCTCTCGTTTCAGTCAGAATTTCTAGACACTGAAACAACTTCCAAAAATAGAAACAACATGGATACAAGCAACAGACACATATTTTCACATCGGTTCCTTTTAACATGATTAATCTAGAACCTGATCCCCCCAATCTTTGGGTCTATGTCTTTGTACCTACCTTGTAAAGGAACAAGTACAAAGAAACACATGAATCATTTAATACAATAGGCTTTAAGGTTAGTACTATGATTTAGTTTTCAAAAATTAAAAGATGACAAAGATTGGGTACTATTGAACCATAGGAATGGTGAAGAGAAATGAAAGTCAGAACTAAACAACTAAAACCAGAGCAACAAAATAAATGAATCAGATCAACGACTGGGTTTGCAGAAGATATGCGCCTCTTACATCAAATAAGATTGATCTTATTTAACCTAGATTATTAACGCCAGAAATACCCTTAGAGATTGAACATTTTTCCCAAAGCCCTCCTTTCCAGTTGATAAAAATGGAATCTCAGAGACACAAGCAACTTGTTCATACTGTTAACTGAACACCAAGTGACTCCACAAATAAGCACTAAAATTCACACGCATGTTGTAAACTAAATTTACCATTTTGCCCTCCTCAGTTGCCACAGTTCACACATTTAAATAAGTTAGAATTTCAGTGTGACTGCACGGCATGTTCGGGGGTCTGTGTTTCTAAGTAAGTAGAAATTAATCACAGATGAAGAACAAACTGCCATGCCCTGCCAGTGTCGCCCAGCAGCTGAGCATCAAACTCTCCCTCTCTCTCCCTCTCTCTGAGATCAATAAAGATATATATATTAAAAAAAAAAAAAGAACAAATTGCCACCCGTCCCAATGCCTGATTAGTCTAAGTATAACTGCAGAGGCCTGACACACTCAATGCCTCTCCTAAAATTAACAACTTATTCCTAAAAAGTAGGAATACAATGAATTAGATTCATTATTACAAAGATATAGTCTCACCTGCTATTGTTCAAAAAAAAAAAAAAATTCCTGTGCCTAAGTTTAACAGTTAACATATTTATTCTTTTTAAATGGCTATCCAATTCTAAGGCTGGTATGATCAGTCTGCTAATTTTTTTGAATCACTACGTAATTTAGGAAAGTCAGACTCCTTGCTTAAAAGACATGAAAATTATAATTCCATAGCTAAAGTTAAACTTGTTTGTAAAATACGTAAAATGTGTAAATATATTTACAGAGTAACAACTTTAATAAGATCATAAGTACCTAACATTAAAATGGTGAAAAATGATCACTAGGAATTGAATATGACCAATAAAGGTATTTTTATAGAACAAGAGTTGTGGGAAGGAGGGACATACACTAACACTTATTAAACACTAAGCATTGTGCTGGCACCTTACCAATGTTCTAGGGTAATCATCATCTCAATTATCACAACGACCCCATGAGGCAGCTATTATTATTATTATTCCATTTTATAGGTAAGAAACAGAAAGGTTAATTAACTTGCCTAAGGTCACACAGCTAGTTGGTAGTAGAGTTAGGATTTGAATCAAAATCTATTTGAGTCCTCAAACCATAATCTTTTCAGATTATTCACTGCAACACAGATAATTCGTAATCCATTTCTATAAAAACAATTTTAGGGGGATTTTGATCATAAAAGCCACAACCCGATTTATTTTTTTCTCTGCTCTCAGGTCTGGAAAGCCTGAAGAATTAAGTCTAAAATAGTGAAATAGAATTCAAATCAGTTCTATGTTTCTAACAGTACCTTGCACGTGAGTCTCAAGCCTTAGCTGTTGTCAAAGTGTTTTCATAAAGTCTGATTCACTACCATCACAACACTCCTGTGACAGAAAGCTGATGCTGTTGTCACTCTGGAGATGTTGCTTCAGCTATGTGAGCTGCACATCACACAGCAGATTGTGGACAGAGCTGAGCCTAGAATCTACATATCCTGACACTATCTACTGCTCTTCCCATTACACCTCACAGCCTTCAAATACAAAAGAGAACAATTTCTACATCTGAGGCAACACTCTCTCCACCTTTTTTCCTCAAGGGGCAAAATATACCATAATTTATATTTAGGAAATATAGACTGTGCCATTACATGTTCTTTCTTCCAACTGCATAAGATCAAACTGTGTGAACAAAACAATTGTAAGGTATAATCATCTTCCATATCTTTGGTTTTCATCATAATATTCATGCCGAAATGATTGCACTTAAATCACAGCACATGTCCATAGCAAGTGATTTCATTATAATCTTGAAAATCTACAGCCTCAAACAGCAAAAGCAATTTCCACTTGTACAATATATAAAAATAATCTAGTATTAGGTAAGATGGAACTTACATATAGCCATTGGTAGAAAAGATGTGCTAAGATATTCAATAATATCCTTGTGCAGAAATGGAGGGAAGGTAGCTAACGTTGATATCATCGTGTAGGGCAAAGTACTCAGAATATCATCATTGAGAAAGGGTAGCAAACATGTGGTTGTATAAAATATCGACTGTCCAAGATCTACAAAAGAAAATTGAGTAATCGGTCACTGAATATTTTGCCATTTAACAAAATATGCTAGTTATACATTCTAAGTTTTTATGAACAGGTTTAAATGATAAGTAACTATTGTTCTCTTCCTATTAAGAGTTCTGAAACATACTACTCAGAATAGTGAGTATAAAGCATTTGCTCATTAAATGTCTAATGAATAACTGCATTAAGATATATAAATAGCCCAGCCAGCGTGGCTCAGCAGTAGAGCATCAACCTAGGATCCAAGGAGATCCGGGTTCAATGCCCAGTCAGGGCACAGGCCCGGGTTGTGGGCTCCATCCCCAGTCAGGGGTGTGCAGGAGGCAGCCGATCAATGACTCTCTCATCACTGATGTTTCTCTCTCTCTCTCCCTCTCCCTTCCTCTCTCTGAAATCAATATATTTTAAAAAAAAAAAAGATACATAAATACCTATTACATGGGCTTTTCCTCAATGCTTTAACAATGTTTAGTAATACTTGGTATTCATAGCACTCCTCAACTTCATAAATTAAAATTCATGTGATAATGAATCCTGAAATCCCTCCAGCATTCTTACCTCCATTACATATTACACAAAATAATGGTGGCACAAGGATGTTAAATTATTTTATCACACGAAGTTTTAGAAAAGGCAAGGTCAGGATTTGAAATAAAACTAGGCTATTTCTGCCCCATCAACCAAACTACAATCTGGAGTTTGGGGCAATGCAGTAATTTGTATCTTCCAGCACAACGGCGGATTCAGCCACACCAAAGAAAGGAAGCCGTAAACTGATGCTGCATGACCCTGTGCATTTAATTATCAATTATCACAGAAGAACGTGCCACCTGATAATAATCTATCAACATTTTTAAATGGGGATAGGAACAGTACCTACCTCACTTCATTAGAAGGATTGTTAGGAGGTTTAAATGAGATAAATGTAAAGTGCTTAACATGATACATAATGTGCGCTCCACAAATATTAGCCATTTTGTTAATATTAATATTCTTACTATAATTATTACCTGCACAAGGAGTAAAAATACAGCACATTTGAAAAAACAACTATTTAGCTTTAGAATGCATGTAGACCAAATCCCACTGCACCGAGTGTGTATTTCGATCATTCTGGACTGTCCAATACATAGGTCGTCAGCCAAGACTTGACAAAAAAGACTTTGACCATTTTCATATCCATTATAAAAGAAAACTATTCGACTTTTTTTTGCAGATTTACTTTCTTAGTGATATTTTGATGCCTGTTATTTCTGATTTTCATTAGAATTAATATACCCTCTCAACAAGTAATCAACTGTCAACAGAGATGTGGCCACACTGTACACTGGGGAACCAGGGTCAGTCAACCTTGGGCTCCAAATGAAGAAACAGAAAATCCACAGGTGGTTCACTAAGAATTAACCGAGGCATGACAAACACCTCAGCTGCATTTTAGCCTACTTACAGAACTTCTGTAAGCACAGAAAGGCGCCTGAGAGCCCACCTGGAATATTCTTCATATGCAGAAACTAAGGCCCAGGGAAAAGAAGTGATTGTCCAAAATTTCCTAAGAGTTAGCTGCTGAACTGAGATAAAAATGGGACTCTTCCAGGGACACTGCACTGCTCCATGTGTGGACGCAGCCTCTAGCCCTATGTTCTCAAACTTGGTATACAAAAGAATCACCCAGAGAGCTAGTTTAAAAATGTGGTGATTCTTACTCAGAAGCACCAGCTTGGGGCCCAGAATTCCATGGTCCAAGCTCCCTCAGTGATTCTGATGTTGTTCGGATCACGCTTAGAGAAACAACGCTGTACTTTTTAACCTCTAAGGGATGGTCTAGTGAGTTTTCCCCTATCTTCCAAGCTCTGTTATGCAGAACAAGAGCATAGTATAGAGATAACAGTGAAAAGTCACAAAATAGCTGTGGGTATAAAAGCAAAAATACAAAACATCCCGGTTGAAATTGTCATAATTTACACATTAATAGCAATTAAATGAGTTGTAAGTTACCAAACTGAATGTTTTTATCTTAATCAAGGGGCTTTACAGACAAAGAAGAGCTGCCTAACACAGTGGCCCAGCCCAGGACCAGACAGGTCCACGATGACCGAAGGACTGGAGACACAAAGGAAAGCACTGACGAGCTCACCACCACAGTAAGCTCTGGTCGCCTTATGTTCAAAAGGGCTTCTCCCTTAAGTTCTGAGATAGGATAGAATCACAATAAAAGTGACTAGGCTTAAAACAGCTACAAAATTATATGATAAGCAAATTTATAAATTTCTCCATTTTTTATATTCACTACAATACAGAATGTAAATATAAGCAAAAACAAATTCAATAATCATTATTTCATCATTTTTATGAAAGTAGATTTAAAAAATATTTTTTTAACTAGGAACACATCTTACTAAATAAATCATTAAGCATTTTCTTAGGAGAGTTAGTCATAACTAAAAGGCAAAATAAGCCCTCACCACCCATGCAGTTCCCAAATTCCAGTATTTCTGTACAGTGAAATTTTGGTTATAATCCTCCCAGAAACCAGATTCTCAGTGCTTTCAAGTTAAGACAATTGATGTTTTAAAAGTTCATTTTCTGCAAAAATCCCTTTTCTTACTATATGGTTTTCCATTTGATTCGCCCAAATACAATACTGAATAGTTAAGCAGTAGATATTACTGCACTCCTTTTTATGCATTAGAAGAATTTGGTAAGCAAGCAAGCTAAGGAACTTGCCTAAGGACACCCAGTAGAAAGGGGAAGAGTTAGGAAGCATGCTCTCCAGCTTCTGCCCTAAGGCACCCTGTATACAGCACATAGACACTGGACCGCTCAGCCAACATTTTGTAATTAACTATTAATTGTTAGTTAAATTTGGAATACTTCTTAGAGATTTCTTTTTCTTTGTTTTTAGAGATTTCTTCTTATCTAATCTCCTGGGTGTAAAGAAAGGAAAAATAAGTCTCAGAGAGATTCTGTGATTTGCCCCACAAAAGTGACAGAATTAAGTCAGTGCATTGGACCTGCTCTTCAAGCTCCACCTCTTATATTTTCAGGAGGGCAAATTTTTAAGCCTTAGCTCCCAAATCATTTCAACAAGTCTCCATGATAAGCAGATCATGGGAGAAGAAATACGTTCCTGTTAGAGTCTTCCTCCTTTCCCCAACCCATTCCCCCCCAAATCAGGCCCACTTCGATAACATCCCTCTGGCCACAGCAAAATGCTAGGATGGAAAACACCATAATTATGTTTCAATGTAAGAAAGGTTTTAGCCAAACAAAGATCTTTCAAGCAATTTATTCCAATAACAACAATCTCCAGCTTCCATAAACATGCATTTACATTTTCAAAGTTTTCGATAAAATGCTCACCGTGTTGGCCATGCTGTAGTAAAGGAACTAGATCCAGGAGAGTCACCAAAGTCACGTAGAGGCCTTGATAGTCCAAAGAAGGGTAGTCTGACAAGTGAGCATCACGACTTTGCAGGCCACGTTCAGAGGGAGCATCTCGCAGGACGCTGTAAAGGAGGGAGCGAGTAACAGTAGGGTTGATGGAACTGACCTGCGGTCTTAGAGATGGGGTGAGTGGGAATGGCACAGGAAAAAGACACATGGTCATGGGCACTGTCAAATTGGAGGCATCTTGGCTTTCCTTCTTCCCTGTGCGGGACAAAATGCTGTTGGGGGGACAAAGAAAAAAAAGAGACAACAAAGACACAAAGAACAGCACATTACATTGAAATGACACTCTAAAACAAATAATAAAACACCAGATATAGCCCACATAAGATGCAATTGCCACACCAGGGGCATCTGCAAATCTAGTACAGGTCACACAGCTTTGTGCTCAGATACCAATAATGCAAGGTCTATTTTGTGAAAGTTGCATTGCATCTCATGTGTTATCTGGTTAGTAAGGAGCAAAAATATAAAAATGCATGTTTCAGTGCCAAACCCATGTTTTACAGTTTATCGATCTGGTGAAGAAGTTTCCTGAAAGGAAAAACAATGGCTTTTGTCTAACAAGTTAGGGCTTCTATTCTTAATTAAAAGGAGCTTTCAAAGGAAAGGAAGTTTTCAACAAGATTGTCTTAATCAGGTAAATAAAACTTGCAAAATATAGGTATGGCACTTGCAGAAACATGTTTTAGCAAAGAATAAACATGTGTGTTTATTAAGAAAGTCTTAAAAATCACATGTTTATTGCATCAAAATAATGTCTATATGTATATTATGATACTGTTTCATGACATTCTGTCAGTATCATTTGAGATAATGAAGTTTAAACAGGCATATGAATTTAGAAATAATACATATTTCTAAAATGTTAGCTAAACTACATTGGAAAAGCTGTAAAATAATATATATTAGATGGTCAGTAGCATATGTTTGTGAACTAATGATAATGGTTATTTATGTGTGTGTTTTTAATTTTGCATGTTGGGGAGGAAACATTTTATTTTATGAATACAAACAGTGGTTTATTAAATAGTTACCTTCAAAATTCTAAAGACTAAGCAAGCAGTATCTGCCATGTAGCTGTATATCATACAATAAGATCTCATATATTACTGCTGCTACTTACGTTATTATTCAACAAAACTCACTAAAAACTAGAGGAAAGATAATTTAGAAAGTTAAAAAAAGTTTAAGGGGAATAAAAATAAATTCTAAAAATAAACTGGCTTTTTTTTCAAGCCTTCATTTTAAAATAAAAACCTTTTAGTAAAAGCAAAGAAGAAAAGTTGTTAATTTAAAAATAGGAGAAATGACTGCATAGCCAAATGTTTAGGTTTTTTAAATGAGGTTATACTATTTATCATTAAAGACAACAGCTATACATTATAATGATAAATCTGCTGCACTTACAACGTGCTTTATATGTTAATCAAAATAGATAACAATTTATAAATGTTTCATTACATAAAAATAACCTTGTTTTACACTTATTCTATGTGAATCAAACATTACTAAGTTCTTAGTTAATGATATTACATTTACAATTTTACAGTGGGGTGAAGAATTGGTTAGTGTCAAGCATGCTTGCTATTCCAAATTTACATTTATTTTTATTTACTCTTAGTGCAAAATATGTTACAATGTAAGAAAAATGACTACATGCTTTTTATTTTCCATGTGCCTAATTTACCTCGATTTCCTTTGTCTTCTGTTACCCAATGTCCAGGGAAAAACAATTAATAATAAAGATAATTTCAGAATAGTTATGTAATACTTCTTAGCAATAAGTAACTTAAGATTTAGTGTATTTTTTAACTTTTAAAGGGATTTAATATACCTTTTTGTGTGTGTGATGTATTTAACTTTGTAAGCGTCTACTTTACAATGGGATAATATCAACATTCCAGTTACCCCTGCCTGCCTATATCTAATATAAATACCATCATTTTCCATCAGACTTTATACTTTCCTCATATAATTCAATTACCCCTAAAAGTACCACCTTTAAATGTACTCTTGATAATAAGCCCAGTCACCAAAAAACTATTTTAATCCTGTAGGATTCTATCTCACTGAAAACACCTTTAGAATCATAATGGATATAAATCAGAAATATTCTTTCCCAAACTTCAGCCCTAACTTAGCCTACTACAAGCACCTTTTCAAATTTACGAGATGTAGATCTTACAGAAGTGGTATAAAAAAACATTTTGCCATTGAGAATAAAATTTTCTCTGTATCATATATTAATGCTATCCTTTCGATTAAGTACAGTGCTCTCATCAAACTTTTCCTTGGTGGGGGAAATATAGCACAGTATATTTTCAAATATACATTTGCATTTTTCCAGAGTTTGATATAATTTGACAAACAGGAGCAAATCAGCTTTGGAGGCTCCGTTGATATTTTTCCCTTCCTGCATATGCGGCGTTCCCAAGTGGCAGCACAGCGACTTCACACGTGCAGGGAGGGAGGGACGCCGGCCCTGAGACCGTGGACCTTCCCCACTTTCTTCAGATTGAATAGGTAGGTGAGGTTGAGAAAAAAATGGCTGAAGATGAGCTTTCCATGAAACCAGCTTTAAATTACCATTCATGTTTCAATGTAAGGAAATGTTTTCTTTGTGGAAAAACTTAAGAAGGGCTCATGAATAAATGTACAATGTATTGTGATTTTATGATGTTTTGTGAATTTTATTCAGAGAAAAAACTTATTTCCCCAACCAAACTGTCTAACTTGGAAATCATAAAACCATCTTCCCCATTTGAAATTCTTTCCCAGAGGTCCGTACATCCAACCAAAAGGAATATTAAGAGCGCCCTGCTCAGAAGAGTCCAACCCAGCAGCCAACTTCTCACCTTTCCTTCTCCCTCCTGAGATCCTCTTTCTCAAGCATTTCCTTCCAACATCAAGAGAAATCAAGAGAAGATCTCTGGGGGTGTTAGTAAAGATGAGAAGTTGTCCCAAGGTATTTATAGCACAGAAAATTAATACATAAAATAAACTTTCTATAAGATTATGAATGTTGACTTGAGTTGACTTTATGCACTAAACAAAATTTCCCTGATCATGCTATGCTCTAAAGCTACTCTGTAGACTTCAAGTCAGTAATTTGAAGGTCTATATACTCTTCCTAAGTAATCAGACACTATAATTCAATTAAGATTATTGAAATGAGGCTAGAATCCCTTTTAAAAACATATTAAACTTTTTCTAAAGAGTTAGCAGCAAGTAATTTTCCCCAAACTTAATGATTTTTTAAAAGATGTTATATGCTACCAGCTTGAAAGGCACAAGAAGAGATATCTGGGGGAAGAGGTTCTAAAAGAATGTTTGACACAGGAAGACTGGAAACCTTTAAATGTTCTGCCAAGTAAAAGGCAAGATTCTTAAAGAAGGCCTGAAGTATTTAAAACATGGCCCAGAATGCTTCTAATATAAAATGCACAGACACCTCTGGTAGCGGTGAGGGGGGATTAAACTAGATGATCTTCATAGTTGCTTCTAATACTACAAGCAAACAAAATAGCTAAGCCCTAAAGTGTGCAAACTGTGTGTCCATTCCTACACTTAGGTTCCTACTAAATTAAAATCAGTACAACTCAGTATTCAGATGAAACTTTACCCAGGACCCAAGGTCACTGCTAGATGAAGTAAATGCTCTAAAAGGGTTCCTGCAACAGGTGAAATCTGAACTAAAGTCAACTCAATTCAAAAAACATTTACTGATCTTCTAAGGACCAAACACTGCACTAGGCTCAAGGGCTAGCAAACTGAGTAATACACGGGACTCACCTTCCACTAACCTAGAGTTTAGGGAACTTCCATGAACTCTGTTTTGAGTCTAATTATGAGCTAAGTGGACATATGTAGACTATTCAACTGCTGATCTAGTCAATTATGCTAAATATAATCTCTCCTCTCCTGTGGATTAAATTAATTGAAGTTAAACAACTAGGATAATCTCTGCCTTTGGAAATGCGTATAAAACTCTACTAAAATCAATGAGAGTTCTATGCATGCATGAATATCAGAGGACTCTAAAAATGTTATTCTGACTCAAATGAAGCTACTGGGACTTCAAGTTGCATATTTTAACCAAAATAATAATAATTTTAACATCCTTGAGAAGACCCAAATAGAAAGACAGAGGGTTACTCCATGAGAATTCATCTCTAATTCTTTCTTCTTATTTCCTTCCAAGAATCTGAATTCTGAAAGCAAGAAGTGCTTCTGAATATAAAAGTTATATAAAAACCTATGACTGTCTAACCGCTATGACACACCTGAAACTAATACAAAATAATATTGAATGTAAACTGTAATTAGAAAGTTTTTCTTTAATTATGTAAAATGTAAAAGGAACCATCTCGGTTTTAAGTAGAAAATCTTACTGTTAATAACCTTGGATACCAAATGCCTACTCCATTCTATTTGTCTCGAACTTTCTAAGAGCATAAAGAAAGAAACATGAGTATGATTGCTATGGTATATATACCAACAGCAAAAGTGATCAGAACTTGTTCCAATATATAGGACAATAGTTGTAAGTTCTGTATTTCCAGTAAACAAAAGAGATGAAAGAGCTTAAAAAAAAAAAAAAAAAAACTGAGGTAGGAAAAAAGAAGAAAGAAAATGCTGGGCTCAGCCCAGGAGTTGAATCTGTAAGCACTGAAGCCCAACCAGAGACACATTACACTGCTCAGTGCTTCTTCCTTCCTCCCACTCCGTGTGCACGCTCTTGACCTACAGGCTGTCAGCTCTGCTCTGACCTGCTGTCCACAATGAATGGCCTAATGGAAGATAAAGCTAAAGCACCTGGGGATTGAAATACTGTCCACATCACCTCCAGTAAGTTCAATTTAACTTCCAAACAGATGATAAATCTTTGCACTAAGCACTTCTTTTCTTACCTTAAGCTCGAAGAGAGCCCGAACTACTCTATGGACTCTTAATGGATGCCAGCATTCCCAAAGGCCAAACCAATTACTAAAAGAAGTGTCCCTGTACTATGACAGCTAGTAGTGCTAAGGAGAAGCAGTATAGCATAACTGTTGAGAGCGTCTGCTGTGGGTTAGCACCACCAGGGTCAAATCCTGGTTCCAACACTTACTAGATATGTACCTCTGACTAACTTAAGCACCCTATACTTTAGTTTCACTATGTGTAAAATGGGTGTAATAGTACACTTATTTCATAGAATTATAAAGGATTAAATGAGATGACACGTGTAAGGTGCTTAGAACAGTGCTTGAGACATATAATTACTATTATTACTATACAATATTACTAAGATAATGATAGCTGTTGTTAGTATTATCAGTAGTAGTAGCTGTTGATGTCTCCCTTTGAAAATGGACTCAGCTTAATCACATAGAATCTTCTCCAACAGCCACTTGAACAAAGTACCTTAATACCAGGGTTTGACCATTAAAATGCTATCACCCATGATCATATTCTAATGACCCATTGCTCAAGAAAACAGAACCTTCATGCCTTGCAAACATGACTTCAGTACCCTAAATTTCTTAACATTCTGGCACAATGACTAAGACCTAAGCAGTAAGTTTCCAAGCGCCAACTAGGATGTCACAGTTTCTTTGCAAATATAATTCAGAATTTGCTTCTTCCTGAGAAGTGCCTCTCAGTTCAAGAACTTTCCGAATTTGTGATAAAGCAAAGTGTTTCCCGTTGAGAACACTGACCTCAAGGACAAAAGGAGAATTCCAGAGGACAGAATCAGATCCCGTGCTGTATAAACTTACGGTTATTACTATGAAAACTGAACTAATTATTCCACTGCAGTTTGAAAAGAAGGGAAATACCCTATAACAAGGTCCTAAATTTACTATACAAGTATGAAATCTATGAATCTGATAAACAGAATCCCTTTAACACAGAACAGGGACACTCAGCGTTCTAAAGAAGAAAAGATATTCCAAAGAGTAAGAACAAAGAGACAGCGGAACTGCAGAAGACTAGTGACTGACCTGACTGCATGAAGCTTCCATCTACAAAGCATTCACCACGCAAAGCCTTAGACCACAGTAAATTCCAGTGCCACCTACAGTCATTCCAAATTGGTGTTCTTTCCTTACCTAAAACCTACCTCACAAGATTTTTGTTGTTATATAGTTAAAGAGACAGTAGCAAGTCAACTCTATGTATTTCCAAAATCAGATTTGGAGCAAGATCATGGTAACAACGGAAGAGCTAAGCCTTAGAATTCAGTGGAAAAGTAAGGTGTTCCTCTCACTTCTCAGATGTTATTTCCCAAACAATTGAGCCTTTCCTTCAAAGTCCCATGGTCTCTGGTTTTTCCCCAGTGAGAACTGTGAAGCAGATAGGTCCCTCCTGTCTCTATGCTACAGTAAAAACAGACAGTATTTGGTTTTGCTTCCTGGTCCTCTAGAGAATTTCTGTATCAATTGTAAAGGATGTTGAACACTTGAAGTGTTACACAGATTAAAAATAATTGTTATTGCCATACATTACACTTCAAGAAATACGAATTACCACTGATGACCCTCAAATGCTACATAATTCTGATTTTCTTTAAGACTATAAGTACTTCCTATTCTTAATTTTAATCCTACTCTATGTTACTGCCAGACATATAACTTTTATCACTGTATAAATCCCTTGATAAGACATTCAACTGAGGAAAGGAGGCAGGAACCTTGCAACTTTTTTTCCCCCACTCAGTTCTATGATCGGATTTGCTATAGACACCCAGAGAACTGGAGTCCAGACTCTTCTGGCAGAGCACTAGGAAACATAAGGCCCTTCAAAACTTTCAGTTCAATCAAAATTTAGATCCCAATCAATTCAGCAGTCCTACCTAATAATTGTCTCAAAGTAGAGGATATTTTAAAGCTTACCTTAACAAGGTCTGAGAAAAGTATTTCAGGGTGTTTGCAATATCTGTTCCTGAAGGTACAGGGTAAATGTTGTGGAGAACCCGGTTATGATATTCCTGTAAGTACCGGATCTTGGAAGCAACTAGATAGAAGCAAAACAAAACAAAAACAAAAAACAAGAAGAATCATCTTGTACTATGTATACGATATACAGCTGTTGCTGTTTTTAATGAAATTTAATCAGTATTTTAAGAAAAATATGTAAATTTTTGCTGGAATTCCATGACAGAAACAATTATAAAAGAACTTAAATTTCTTCTAATTGTATTCAGCACCCAAAATTATTTTTAGTTATCTAGTTTAATATCCTTTTCACAAATTATCCATTACTTTTTTTATCACTAAGAAAGGCAGTACTCCAAATTATTTTATAATCACCCCCAAGTTAGCTTATTTTTAGCAAAATAATAAAGATCTCTGCTACCAGAGAACTATATTTAATATTACTTAACTGAAACTGGATGAAAAAACTCAAAGATCTTTCAACAACACTCTAAAAATCCTAAAATAAAGGGAGTCCATTGCCCAATGGCATCAGTTGAAACCAGACTTTTAACTCAGCAAGTGATCATAAAAGTGTGCTTAGCAAATGTTTGAACTGCAAGAATACTAAGAATGGATTAATTTAGTATCAAGTAAGAATACAATGTTTGGGTGATAATATAAAAAAATGAATGTCACATTTTCCTTCCAAGACATTTCAGAAATAGAAGGCTTCCTAAGCTTTCGGAGCTTGGCTGCCCAGATCTTCTCAAGACTCAGGAGGGACTAAATAGGTTTATTTACCCTCCTAGACCTACCTGGAGTCACCAGCATTGTCCACATTCCTGACCTGACCTTTGACCTGGCTGCAGTGAATGGCCCAGTTCTAGTCATTCCTCTTTGCAAATCCCAAGGGGCCATGATGATCAACGTCTCCAGGTCTCCTCTTCCACAGAGCTCTCAACACTGTCCATTTGTCCTTTCAATCTTTAAGGCTACCAAGGGAGCCTTTTAGGTGGCATGGCTCACTGTCAGCAGTTAACAGAAGACATATCAAGTCCTGGAGAAGCAAGGCTGTGCTGTTCCCAACAGCCCACGGAAATAGGCTCCTGGATGAGCTCTAACTGAAATTCTGGCTTAAGTAACTTAAAACACGTCAGAATGCTTTTGATAGGCACAGGATGTAGAATCACAGAATGATGACATATCAGAACTGGAAGGGCCTTAATGACATTTTCCCAGAACCATTTCATTTTGAATATGGGAAAATCAGGCACATTAGGTCATTAGTGGCAGAGCTAGACTAGAACTTAAAAAACCTTCACTCCCATCCAGCGCTCTTTCCACTGTGACATACTCTAGAATCCGATTCTGAAATGTAGTCAATATGCAGACAGAAGGTGTTCGGTGCATGACATTAAAGCAATTTTCAGCTGTTATTATTCACTGATTCTAAATCCCACATATACCATTTATCAGATTGTCCTTTTCTCTCTCCGAATACCTACATATTTCCATAATATGGTTAGTACTTTCCTACAAAAATGTCTAGATTGCAGATAATACCTTGAGTGTGTATATAGCACATCACCTCTAAAGAAAGCAACAAGGTTATATTCATTGTCTCAATTAACCCTATAAGTGGCTGGTTGTAAATGACTTTTTTCTTGAGATAAGGTAAAAATAAGTGATACTTTAAAATGTTTCAATTACAGCCCAGCCCAGTGGTTGAGCATCGACCTATGAACCAGGAGGTCACGGTTCGATTTCCGGTTAGGACACATGCCCGAGTCGCAGGCTCCAACCCCAGTAGGGGGCGTGCAGGAGGCAGCCGATCAATGACTCATCATAGATGTTTCTATCTCTCTCTCCCTCTCCTTTCCTCTCTCTGCAATCAATAAAAACATATTTAAAAAATAAAATAAAATAATAATAAAACATTTAATTACATAATCTACAAAAATCCATTTTCTTCTCAGCCTTTTTTATTTGCTGTTCACCATCTTTTATCAAATCACATTATAGGAAACCCCGACATTCATATAGTTTCAAGCCCCAAACATCTGAAATATGTGCTAGGCCAGCATATGCTTTCTGCTCACCCAGCATCGCAATAACACTCTGTTACTATGACTTTTCTCAGCCTTTAATATTTAGCAAGTTTCTGTTGAGTATTTCAGGAAAATGTTAATCATTCCACCATATTAAAAAGAGGCAGTTGATAGTGCAAGTTGTGGTCAATATGCTCCACTGAGGAGAAAAGCCATAGATTCCCCCAACTCAATGCTTGCTCATAATTCAAGAGCTACAAAACTGTCACTACACAACATGCAAGGGAAAGCAGAAACAAGAGTCACTCCCTTCTTTGAAATCTTTTAATATTTTACAAATGTCACATTGTATTATTTTTGTTTACTTACCTGTTTATTTTTCTATGCCAGGTTGTCAATTTCTTGAACGCAGAAACTATATCTTACTCATGTCTCAATCCCATGCCTAACACACTGCCTGGCACATAGTAAGTACTCAATATATTTGTGGGATAAGTGAACAAATGAATTATTACTTGAATAATATTTATCACTTGGGGCTTTTTTGTATATATACGTATCTGTCACCCATACTAGATTGTTTTTATTCCTAGTGCCAGACGTCTAGTAGGTGTTCAATAAATAATTGACACATAAAGATAGAAAAAAGGAAGAAAGAAAGGGGGGAGAGCCTGGCCAGCATGGCTCAGCAGTTGAGCATCAACTTATGATCCAGGTGATCACAGTTCGATTCCCAGTCAGGGCACATGCCCGGGTTGCGGGCTCGATCCCCAGTAGGGGGCATGCAGGAGGCAGCTGATCCATGACTCTCTCATCATTGATTTTTCTCTCTCTCTCTCTCCCTCTACCTTCTTCTGTCTGAAATCAGTAAGGACATATTTTTTTAAAAAAAGAAAGAAAGGGGGGAGAGAAAGAAGAACAAAGATACTGGTGAGTAATCATGAAAGACAATTTATAGAACCAGTTGGAAAAATGTTCAAGCTAATTTTTGCACTTGTGAATTCAACAAAATCATAGATTTATTTAACTTCCATGTTTGCGATTATTTGAGAACAGCCAGAAAGGTCCCTGCTACATAGTAATTTGTCACTGTGCTGAGGATGTGACTAAAATTCATTTACATTTCAACTTCACACAGAAGAGAGGGTCATTTGGCTGGTCGCTGAGCCCATGTGAGCACCCAGCAGCCTCAACACAGCACAGAGTTCTTATTTTCACTCCAACCTTATGCCTGAATATTGCTGCAGAAACTCAGATAATTGGGCTGGATGGATATAAACAAATTATCTCCAGCCTCAAGTGACCTTCAGGCAATCATTGTTTCATCCTTCTGCATGCTCTTCAAAACTTCTCCCATAACGACTCTTCCCCTTATACTTTAAGAAAACAGAAGCCATCTGTTATGGACTGAATGCCACCCCACCTCCCTCAAATTCATATATTGAAATCCTAATCTCAAAACGTGACTGTATTGGAGATAAAGCCTTTAAATAGGTGATTAAGTTAAAATGAGGCTCTTAGAGCAGGTTCTAATCCAGTCTGACTAGTGTCCTTATAAGAAGAGATTTGGACACAGGAGAGACGCAAGGGATGCGTGTGAACAGAGAAAAGGCCATGTGAGGACACAGAGAAAAGGCAGCCATCTGCAAGCCAAGGAGACAGGCCTCAGGAGAAGCCAAACCTGACAACACCTTGATCTTGGACTTCTGGTCTCCAGGAGAGTGAGAAAATTAATTTCTGTTGTTTATGCCACCTAGTCTGTGGTACTTTGTTATGACAGCTCTAGCAGACTGACTAATACACCATCATAGAGGAAATCCTCTAAGATCTAAGAGTCTGAGCTCTAAAATCAAATAATTCTAGATTAAGATTTTGGCTCTATCTCCCCTTAACCCATTTCCTCATCTGTAAAATAAGGATAATCATACCAACTTCATGGGCTATTGTGAATAATAAATCTCTTACTGAGCCAATCACCTAGCATAGTACCTAGTACACACTCAACATATAGTGAATATCAGAAGCCTAGCTGCACCATCTTCTTTCCCCTTCCTATCAAAATCCATGCCACCACAAGTGCCCTCCATCCATCAGCTGTCTCTCCTACACACTTCCATAAGCATCCAAATAATGTTTGTGAAAGGGAAACAAAAAACCTCTCATTTAACTTGAAGTTCCCCTCTAGCTAATGGTCTCTCCACTCAGAGCCAAGGTTATAGCACTATGTGTCCTCTCATCTCTCCATCACTTCCAGCTCTGTCGGCCACTCCAGTCTGGCTTCCACCTCCGCCGCTGCACTGAGTCTGCTTTCTCCACCATTGTCTAGGGCCTCCATGTTGCTGAATCCAGTGGGCACTTTCCAGTCATCATTTTCCTAGACCTCCAGTCTATGCCATGCCATAGCCAGTCCCTCCTTCCTTGAAACTTTCTCCCGTTGGCCTCCCTGGCGCACTCGCCTGTCTGCCTCCCCCCGCCTAGTGTATCCCTCTCAATGTGCTTTGCCGTCTCCCCCGTCACTCGATGGTTAAGTCTTGGAATTCCTCACAGTTTAGCCCTAGACTCTGCATTTGTCACCATACTCTCTAGACAGTCAATCCCATCCATCCACAAGGCTTTCACCCCACCCCACCTGTGCCAACTACTCTTAAATGTGCATCTCCATCGCTGACGAGTAGCTCCTCTGAGCAACAGGCCCCACCTATTCAGCTGCTCCACTGGAGCTCTGGAGCGATCATAAAGCAAACATGTGCGACACTGAACTTTTAGCTCTTCCCTCACCCCAATAAAACCTACTCCACCATCTATGTCATCCAGCAAGTCACTCCAACAAAGTACTCTGAAAATCATCCTTGACAGCACCTCACTCCCTCACTGTTCCTTCTCCCTCACACCCTTAATCCAATCTGTCGCTAAGTCCTGTCAATGCTACCAACAAAATATACCTCCAAACTGTCTTCTGTTCTTTATGTTCATTATCATTACTGGGCACCATCATCTCCTGATCGATTCTACAAAGGCTCCAAACTCAAAAATAAATAAATAGCCTCTGAACTCATCTTCTGATTCTCTCTTGCCTCTTGAGCAGCCAAACAGATATTTTTCAAATATAAGCAGTTCCGTGCAAATCCTTCAGTGGTTGCCCACTGCACTCAATAAAATCCAAAATCCTTAACATATTATACCAGGTTCCTGCCTTCCTTCCAACCTCATGTCATACCACAAGAGTCAGACACACTGGCTCCTGCCCCAGCTTTTGAACACACAAAACTATTTTTTACCTGAAAACCTTTCTATGTACTTGTCCCTCTTCCTACAATGCTTTTCCCTTCACATTCTGTGTGGCTAACTCATACCCATACTTCGAGGCTGACTTAAACTGTCGCTTCCCCACAGGGGTCTTTGCTGGCTTCCTGTCTAAATGGATTTCCTGACCTCCACCCACATTTTTCTGTATTATAATATCCTATTCTATTTTTTCACAGTAGTCATCATAATTTTTCATCATACACTTCTTTGGGTGATTGCTGACTCTCTCCCAAACGGGCAGGAGGCACCAAGAACGATGTCCCCTATTTGCCACTGTATCTGCCCCGTGGCTGGAGGGTGCTGAATTTGCTGGGTCCTAGGAAGGAGAAAGGGAAAGGAGAAAGAGGGAGAGTGGCTTTGGCAGTGGTTAAACTTTGTTTCACGAAAACAGCCAAGAAAGCCAACTGTTAGAGCTGTGATAAAAATGAAGAAAACACAAAGGGGGACGGTCTGAGAAAGTGATGCTTTTTTATCCAGGCACATACGGATCTAACCTCTGCATGCTGCTACCTCACTGTTCCTCCCGTCTCCACCGGGCCATCAGAGCTCTGCCGCAGGTCCCAAAAAAAGCCACAAAAGCAAATTCAGTCATTCATTTTAAGCAAAAATACTTTAACAAAATTGGGATTATATAATACATGAGTTTTAAATAGTTTTTCTTTCAATCTTAAGCATTTTCCTATGTCACTAAATATGTTTAATAGCAACCAATTGCTAATTTGTAATATTTAATTATTTATGCTCACTACCATAAAAGTAAAAAATTTAGGTAAGCACAATGAAGAAAATAAAAATCACCTAAGGGCCCGCTCTTCAGAGACAACCATAGTTAACATTTGGTGTATTACCCTTCTAGAAAATTTTCTACATATATATACATTTACAAAAATGAGATTTTACTTATATAGTTTTTGAATCTGCTTTCTTCACTTTCTATATCAGAAATACATTTCTACATCAGCATTTTAATGGTTTTATAATTTTCCTTTATGTAAGTGAATCATAATCTATTTCACTAATCACCTATTTGTGAAATTTGGGGTTATTTTTCATATCTTATTTAAAGTTGCAAAGAATATCCTTTTAAACATGCATCTTTAGATACTACCTTAGAATAAATTTTAATTATGGAATTGCCGAGCCAAACAGGAAATACTCATTTTAAAACTTTTGATAAGAACTGAGACATTTCCCTTCAGAAAGACAGTATCTCTTTACATATTAGTAATATATATGAATAATAATGTTTATTGAATGTCCACTATTTATCAGGTGCTCTATATACATTAATTTTTAATCCATTTAAAGTTAAATAAACCAAAACACAAAAAGAGTTAAGTGACTTGCCCAAAGACATAAAGCTAGTAAGTGGCTTCCCCACCAGGCTACACTGTTCTTTCATTATGTTTATTAGCTTAATTATATTTAATTGTATGATATAGCATGAAATAGTAATACTTCCCTTATTCCATTATTTGACATTAGATTGTTTCCAATATTTCACTAAGTAACACTGTAGTGAACAGAAGAAATATTAGACTAAATCTATTTATTTCTTTAGAAAACACAAAATGAAACTGGTTTACCTCTCTAGTCCTACGTTTTGTTCTTGAAAATCAATTCCCTTTAACCCTTTAGAGCCCATCTCAAGAATCAGACCATCCATGAAGCCTTCTAACTGACTCCAGTCATTATCACTGTCTCCCTTTTCTGGCTACTCACTATCTGCCTCAGAACTTCTGTCACTTCATTATATAAGTTTATCTCTGTTCTGTTCTGTATGGGTCTAAATTAGTTTCATGTTTGCAAATCTAGTATCCCTAACAACACTTCAACATCTCTGAGGGCAGAATTATCTTATGTAATATTTGTAACTCCCTTAGCACATGTCAAAATGCTAGGTACATAACAGATGGTCAACCTTTACACAATGGCTGAAATGAATTGAAAATTTAAATGTCACCTATCCCATATCCTATCAATGTTCTCTAAATAAATTCTTTAGAATCTAATATCATTTACAAAAATAAGTAGTTTCCAGATAAAATTTGTTTGACATATAAATAATGCAAAGAACTTTTTCATGACATATTTTCTTCCCATCTCTCCTTCCAATAGAACTCCAAACAATCATTTTGCCTGATATATATTCCCGAGGTATGTATAGGTTCTTCATTATCATTTTCAGTACCTACTCATTTTCTTTTCTTCAAATAGGCCACTCATTTTACTGTTCATGGCTTGGCCCTAAACATGCTGGATAAATGTCCTGGAGTTATCGCAATGTCCTGCAGAGAACTCTGGGGTCAGTGTGAGTTCCCACCTACAGCCACGTGCGACCTCAAAAAAATCATTTAATATCTCTGAGCTTCAGGGGTTCTTGTTTGTTTGTTTGTTCTCATTTTTGCCAAATGAGAAATTAAAATAGTACTTCCCACACATTCTTTGCAAAAGTTGGTTACTAATGTAGATGCGAGGCATACATCCTGATTCCATCTTATTTTTTATTGGTGCTCTCTTCCACTACATAAAGCCCACGGCTTTATAGATTTGCTGTCATTGTCCCTTTTAAAATACTCACCTTCTCTTCAGTCTAACCTTTCGCTGAGAAATAACAGACATAACTAAAGAGCAGTTCATAAATTTGGGTTGCTGTAAATATTCACCACAGTGGTTAAAGTAAAAATTATGCATGGTACCTTTTTCATTTTTTCTCTCAACGAGAGGATCAATAAGGAATTAGACATCCTTCTTATTTGCCCTGCCTGTCTTAGTTCACTATTTTTGTGTCTCTCAAATTGTCTCTTACGCCAAGTAGATTCTACTTCTTGTTCCTATTTGTTCTATCTAGAAATCATCTCTAACATCTACTCTCTTCTCCATCTACACCATAATTCAAGCCTGCACAATCTCTTTCTAGGTTATTGCTGTGATATCCAGACTAATTCTCTTCTGACCCTTTCTTTTACATAACATCCAAAGTGATCTTTCTAAAATGCAAGTCTTCCTGCTTTCCTGCTGGTTGAAATCCAAATAATTAGCTTAGCATATATGGTCCTACATGAACGGATCCTTGCTCATCTGTCAAACTTCATCTTCTGTCTTTTCCATATGTACCACACTTCAATCATACTGACTTGCAGAAACCCCAACTTACGATGCTCACACCCTCCCATGGTTTTGCACATAATATTCTCTCTACGGGAATGCAATCTATACTTCCCTGCCTGGCCACCTCCTAAGAATTCTTCAAAGCTCAGCTGTAACCACTTCTGCTATAGATAACTAGCTGTCTCTACCACAAGCTGCATTAGACACATCTCCTCGGCACTGTCATAGCCCAAGGGACTTCCCTCTAACATAGCACTTACCACTACATATATGCCATAATTATTAACTCAATCACTGTCTCTTCGACTGGGCTATCAGATCCTTGAAATCAGAAACTGTCTTTTATTTTTGTATATCAAGCATTTAATGAGTGCCTTGTTGCAAACAAATGTTTGATGAATGAATGAATGAATGAATGAATGAATGAATGAATGAATGAATGACTTCACGTATCACATGATTTTTGGTACAACAGAGCAGTTTCAAATTTATATTCCCTCTATGGACTAGTTTTAGATCTTGGATTTGACACTAAAGTTCCTAGTGCCTCTTCTTATTAAGTATAGGAAGAACTATTTGTATCACAAGAACTACTGTATCACTTTCTTCCAAAGTGCTTGGTTCCACTAGTGGCCATTTTGGGATGTGGAGCTGGTCTGGCTGAAAGCCAACAGAAGGACTGAGTTTGCAAAGATGGAGCGAGAACAAGGGAAACCTATTCCAAGAGTCAGGGGGGGCAGACAGAGAGCCCCACCCTGAGTGCCTAACTGCATGAGAAAGCACGCAAGGCCCTGCAGCCTTACAGTCAGAGGATGATGTGTGCCTGTCACAGCTGACCACCCAGAGGACGGTCAGAGCAGAGAGAGAGTCCTCAGTCTCTGAGCCAGTCTCAGCTGAGGCCTAGAGCTACGTACCCCTAGGTAAGGAAGGAAAGCGAACACCTGCAGAAAGGCACACCCCTAGGAGGACATTTTGGGAAACATAATTTTAGGAGGAAAAGTAGAAAATATACAGGCCCCAGACAATATGGGCCTGTAGTGTCTTTGTTTTCATTGTTGCCCCCATGTTCACAGCTAAAATTGGCTCTGTTCTAATCAGAATGAGTGAGGCTCCCTTCCTCTGTTGGGAGAACCACAGAAAGAGCCCCTTGTGGCTGAAGATGCCCAGGCTGACTACACCATCTGAGCCGCAGCCTCAACCCCTAACACTGCTAAAGAGCTCAAGCTGAGGGAACTAGGGTTGGGGGTAATGTTACAGAAACAGACGAGAATTTGGAGCCCTGCCTGATACCCCCTAAGGCTATATTCAAGTTACTTGTATCCTTTCAGCCCACTGAATTTAGAAGTCCTCAGTAGCATAATGGCTTCTTCTCTGTTTATCCTTTATTTCCACATGGAGCTTTTGTGGAGAAAGGAGTTTGGTTTCAGTTTTGTTGTTTACTTTTTACTATAGAAATTTTAAACACAGCCTAGGCTAGTGTGGCTCAGTCGGCTGAAGTATCATCCCGTGCACCAAAAGGGGGCAGGTTCCACTGCTGGTCAGGGCACATACCCAGGTGGTGGGTTCTATCCCCCAGTCGGAGCGTGTACAGGAGGCTACTAATCTATGTTTCGCTCTCACATCAATGTTCCTCTCTCCTCTCTCCCTCTCTCTTCCTCTCTCTATAAAACCAATAAAAACATATCCTCAGGTGAGGATTTTTTTTAAAAAGAAATTTTAAACACATACAAGTAGAGAGAAAAGTAAAATGAAGTCCATGTACCCAACACTCAACTTTACTAGTCACTATCTATTCCCATCCACAATACTGCTTGGCTTCAGTATTTAAAGCAAATGCTACTAATCAAATCATTCCACTTATAAATGTTTTAGTATAACCTCTGACTAATAAAGGTATTTATAGCATAATCGCAATAGTACTATCACGCCCAATAACAGTAACGAACAAATCCCTTTATATCAGGAGCCAAACAAGATTTATGAGGGGCATTTACAAATTCCATGTGCACCCCTTCCCCATTTCCTTCTGGTATCACAACTAAAACTTGCACTCCCACAAGAACATAGGCAATATGGGCCTGTAGGGTCTTTATTTTCATTGGTGCCCCCATGTTCCAGCTTCTCCAAACCTTTCATTGTTTATATCACTCTACATCTGTAATTCTCTGAAGTTACTATAAGAGTCTCCTCAACCCTCTTCCTTATGTCACCCACTAAAACTGGAGCTTCCCACCCCCAACAACTGGAGCTTTTCACAAAATATTCCATTTTACAGATGGAAGTGGAGGAATCAAGAATTCAAAGCATATAGCAAAAGAGCCAGGTGTCGTTTGAATTCAGGCTCTTCTACTTACCAGCTATGAGAACTTGGGCAATGAACTTCTCTGAGCCTCAATTTCCTAACCTATAAAATGAGGATTTTAAAATATTATACGTATAAACTACTTAGCACAATGACTGGCACATAGTAGATAATAAGTTGCTACTATAATTAGCAGTTATATGTGAGATCCTTCTCTTTCCCTGTTCCCAGTCCAATACTCTGTTCCTTAAAATGGAATAACCGAGAGGAAAAACAAGATGGCGGCGTAGGGAACAGCTGCACCCGCCACCTCCCGCAACCACATCAAAATCACAACTAAAATACAGAACTACCATCACTCAGAGCCTCCTGAGATCTGGCTGAACAGAAGCCCCACAACCAGGGACCTGAAGAAGCACCGAGACCGGTAGGAGGGGCGCAGATGCGGGCGGATCGGGCTGAATAGCGGAGACTGGGCCGCGGGCCCACCCCCGGTGCCGTGGTTGAAACCCGGAAGGGAATCTCCGAGGCGGAGTTTTCCCAGAGGAGGGAGGGGTCCCAGCCCCACAGCAGGCCCCCAGCCCAGGGCTCCAGGCCCGGAAGAGATGACCCCACACAACTCCGGGCTATGAAACCAGCGGGGACTGTCCCTGAGGGTCGCGGAGGCTGCGGGAGCCCCAGCAGCTCCTCTTAAAGGGCCCGCGCCCGGACTCACTCGGACGCTCCCTCTGAGTGAGGGCAGCAGCCTGAAAGGACCTGGGACACTCAGGGAGGAACTAACCTGCCTGAGATCCGGGCGAGAGGCCGAGGGGCGGCTTCCTCCCAGGCAGAAGGGCTGGCGGAGGCCATGGCTCCTGTGGCGGGTCCTCCCGCACAGCCGGCAGGCAGGCGCCATATTTGAGTCGCCAGCACCTGACTCACGCCTTTGGCCCCGCCCCGTGATTCCCGGAGGCCCCGCCCCTCCCCACCTGTAGGCTCATCCAGGCCATTTCCAGGGGCTTTTCTGTGCAAGTGACCTCTCGAGTCCCATACTTAGGACTTTCCTAAAATCTCTCAAACAAGCAGCAGCAGGCCCCATACGGCTTGATAAGTGGCCCCAGGCCTGGCACTAGTGGCAGCCTGCACTGGCTCATAGCTTTGGCCTCTCCTGGGCACCTCCAAGCCCAGCACAAGTAGCAGCCAGCTACGGTTTGCTGTGTAGCTCATGCTGGGTGGCCCTGGGCAAGGCACTGGCAGAGGCTGACTTGGCACCTCCCAGGAGGCCCCAGAGACAGTGCACCTGGTGGTCAGACTCGACCATGCTGGATTACAACCCTACCACAGCTACGAGTGACACACTCAAGGGGCGCACTTGGTGAACACCAAAGCTCCACTGAAGTAAATCCTGCTCCATAGGGGTGTCTCCAGCACAGCAGCGCTTTGGCTGTAGTTCCAGCTGGTCCTCACAGCTGATTGGCCTGGGGGTCAGTTCCTCCCAGGGATGCCAACAACAACCAAGGCTCAACTACAAAAGGACAGTGCACACAGCCCACACAGGGGAGCACCTAGAAGGCCCAGCTCAGGTGAATGGGGAGGCTGAGCCACTGGACCCTACAGGACACCTACTACAAAAAGCCACTCCACAAATTCCAGGAGACATAGCAGCTCTACCTAATGCATAGAAACAAACACCTGGAAGCAGCCAAAATGCAGAGGCAAAGAAACATGTCACAAAGCAAAGAACAGAAGAAATCTCTAGAAGAGGAACTAAATGAAATAGACCCAAGCAAGCTAACAGAGAGTTCAGAATTTTGGTTATAAGGATGTTTAAGCAGATGGTTAGGAAAATAACTGAGAAAATCGATAACATAATAAAGTACCAATTTGAAATGAAGGCTACAGGAACTGAAATGAAGAATAATTTACATGGAATCAACAGTAGAGTAGAGGACGCTGAGAATCAAATCAGCAGTTTGGAACATGAGGAAACAAAAAACACCCAACCAGAAGAGCAAAAAGAAAAAAGAATCCAGAAATATGAAAACAGTATAAGGAGCCTCTGGGACAACTTCAAGAGGCCCAACATTCGTATTATTGGGGTGCCGGAAGAGGTAGAAAGAGACCAAGGAATTGAAAACCTATTTGAAAAAATAATTACAGAAAACTTCCCCTACCTGGGGAAAGAAATCGACTTTCAAGTCCAGAAAGCACAGAGGGTCCCAAACAAGAGGAACCCTAAGAGGCCCACAGCAAGACACATCATAATTAAAATGCCAAAGGTTAAAGACAAAGAGAGAATCTTAAAAGCAGCAAGAGAAAAGCAATTAGTTACCTACAAGGGAGCACCCATACGACTGTCAGCTGATTTCTCAACAGAAACCTTGCAGGCCAGAAGGGAGTTGCAAGAAATATTCAAAGTGATGAAAAACATGGAACTACAACCAAGATTGCTCTACCCAGCAAAGCTATCATTTAGAATTGAAGGTCAGATAAAGAGCTTCACAGATAAGAAAAAGCTAAAGGAGTTCATCACCACCAGACCAGCACTACAGGAAATGTTGAAGGGTCTTCTTTAAGAAGAAGCTAATGAACAAAAGAATCTAATGAACTAAATAGATCCAGAGACATTGACACATGCAACAGATGATCATATTTCAGAGGAAAGAGGGAAGGGGGATGGAGGGTGGGAAGAGATTAACCAAAGAAGTTATATGCATATATGCATAACTCATGGACACAGTCAATAACAGGGTGAAGGCCTGGGGAGGGGGTGGGAGCGAAGTGGAGGGGGTCAGTTGCGGGGGAAAATGGTATACCTGTAATACTCTCAACAATAAAGATAAATTTTAAAAGTAAAAAAAATATTTTAAAAAGTAGAATAACCATGGAGTAAGAAAAACACAGCAAAGATCTTTCATCAACTGAACCAAGCACCCCTTACACATACACACACACGCACGCATGCACACACACACAATATACTAGTGCATTTGGTATTGAAATCCATTTCTATATTCAGAGACTTGTCTTTTACAGAAAAGTAAATACAGTTAATAATAAAGATATTCAGAAGTGAAGCTGAAGGGAGAACAGGCCACAACACACTGGTAGTTCTAGCGAGGCACCAGAGTTCTCAGCAAATCCTTAATCAAAAATAATCCTTCTTCTTTGAGAATGGTTATCCTCTTTAACTGAAAGCAAAACCTCATAAAAGATACAAATGAAAAGTGATGGGAAAGGATACACATATTTAAAGAGCCAAAACAGTCACATCTCCCCTTAAAAGAAAGAGGATGTCAGAAGTCACAAATTTCATTGTTAATTCTTCCAAATACTCACATATTTACATATATATATATATATTTACATATATTAGGAGGTTTTAGTTCCAGGTGGCAAACTCTACCTGGCAGCAGACAGGTAGAGGTCAGCAAAGAACACTCCCATTCTCCGGCAAGTGACTCTATCGCCATCATCATCATCATCATCATCATCATCATCATCAATTACACTTGGATAGCCTTTACATTTTTTAAAGCACTTCCACATACATTACTCAATTACACTCCTGAGCAGTTAACTTGTAAAAAACAATATTTTTGCACAAGCGGGGCTCAGTGGTTGAGTGTCGACCCATGAACCAAGAGGTCATCAGAATTCGATGCCCAGTCAGGTCACATGCCCAGGATGCATGCTCAGTGCAGGAGGCAGCTGATCGATGTTTCTGTCTCATCAGTGTTTCTCTCTCTATCCCTCTCCCTTCCTCTCTCTCTAAAATCAATAAAAACATATTTAAAAGAAAACAGTATGTCACCCTGACGGTTTGGTTCAGTGGTTGGAGCACGGCCCATGGACTGAAGTATCACGGGTCCGATCCCCAGGCAGGGGCACATTCTTCAGTTTCGGGCTTGATCCCTGGCCCTGGTCGGGATGCATGCGGGAGGCAGCCAATCAATGAGGCTCTCACACCGAGGCTTCTCTCTCTGTCTCTCCCCCGCCCTTCCTCTCTCTCTAGAAAATCAGTGGAAAATATCCACAGGCGAGGATTAACAAAAACAAAAACAAAAAACAAAACACCAACGTCAGGAGTTTAGGGAATTTTACACATTAAGCAAAGTTAAGTAACAAAGGGAAAGGTATCAGTGGTCTTACTCACTTATCAGATATTGACTGAACACTCACTAATGCGCTAGGCACTTTGAGATACAAACAAATCAACAACAAAAAGACATAATAATCCTCATCCTCTGGGTCACAATAATAGTAATAATTATAAATTCTGAGTGGTTATGTTGTGCCAGTAAACATAAAAATAATAGTTGTATTACTATTATTAATTCCATATTACCAATGAGAAAACCAAGGCTTAGAGAAGGTAAGTAACTTGCCCAAAGTCACGCAGGAGGTAAATAATAAAGCCACTTTCTGACATGTCACCTATAAAGAGAAACAGTAGAACTGCTGTAACCCACCGTACATTTTTAGCATATTAAAAAACACACAGAACCCTGGCCAGTGTGGCTCAGTTGGTTGGAGCATCGTCCTGTACACCAAAAGGTGGCAGGTTTGATTCCCAGTCAGGGTACACTCCCAGTGTGCGGGCTCTATCCCCACGTGCAGGAGGCAACCAATCAATGTTTCTCTCTCACATCAATGTTTCTCTCTCTCCCTTTCTCTCTCTCTCTTACTCTTTCTCCCTTCCTCTCTCTAAAACTCAATAAAAATTAAAATAAAATAAAATAAAAATACACAGATACCTAAAATCATCCAATGCTTTCATGCATGAATTAGTGATACCTAATCACTTGCCAACTGGAAAAAAAGTCTTAACATGGAAACATTTCATTTGCCAGAGATGAAGTACTTGCAATAAAGAAAAGAGGGAAAACAATTTATTCGTCAGAAGAGAATATTGCTGTTTTGATTTCTATATTTCTTTTGCACTATTGGTCAGAAGAGCTTGTGCTGGAAATGTGAAAGTCAGATTCATTCCATGGCATGTTGGAAGAAATGATAAAGCGGTAAATTTTCTTCAAGTTGAGAGTTTGTTGGATATTAGTTATAATTTTAAATGGAATAGGGAGCTCTATTCTATTTTTATGCAATCAGGTTAGGTTATATAAGCTTGTTTTTAAAAGTATACTGGGCAGCTTCCTCAGATCAAGATTCTGAAATTGAAGAGCCTAAGAGGGCAAATTCTGGGTACCTCCCATTTCATCCAAAGAGTGACTCACAAGTTTGTACTTTCTTCCTGATGTGACAAGAAGAAAGTATTTGAAACTGCAAGGATTGGGGGGGGGGATAGAAAGACAAGAGTATTACTGATTTGTTCAAGGACTTATAAATCCAGACATATGGATTTAGCAGATGAAAACTAGAGAATGTTTTCATCTCTCATTGCTAAACTGTACTTAGCTCTCTATAATCATAGATTTTTGAGGAACTAAGGAGCTATTTGGTGAAAATTAAATAATTTCAGAGATATACAGAAGCTGATGACTCTGAATCATTCTTTAAGTTTCCATACCTAAGTGCAGTACACAAGACATATTTGAATTAGCAACCATCTGTCCAATAAACATGGCTCCATTTCAAAAGAAAACGATTGCACTGAAAATAAATTATACTTCCTAAGAAGATGCAGATATCCCAGTATTGCCTAAATAAGAAGATGAATTATAAACAGCACTGTCTTAAAATTTGAATGTCTGGTTTCGTGGCCAAACTCTGAGAAATATTTGGGACCCTGTTAAAGTACATTCTCTTCCATGACAATGCGACAGTCCAAGTTGAGACTCATGATTGACCTGGAGTTAATATTCGGATGCGCTGTCATTCAGAACATACTGCCCAATTCCCAAGAATAATTCAGTCCATCATACATTTGATCTAACTTGATCAAACTGAACAACAATTAAGCATAAAACTGTGACTCTTTCGAGACTCTTAAGTCTCTTAAAACTCTAACACTCTTCAGCATTGACCGTGTGCCAGGCACTCTTCTAAGCACCTCACCCTCCTAGCTCTTGTAAGTCACCACAATCCTGTGAGGTGGGTGCTGTTTACTCCCCTGCCCTTCTTTGGCTATATGTGAAAAACTGAGGAAACTGTCCATTTCAAAACCTCATGCAATCTACATATAAACTGTTCTTTTACTCATTCAGCAAATATTTATTGAGGGTCAACTATGTGCCCCGTAGTGGAGTATAACAGTGCATGAGACAGCTACAGCCCCTGATCCCCAGATGTTATGATAAAGTGTCAAAGATGAACAAAATAGACCAAAAAAATATAAAGGTATATAAAGAAGCATGCAGGGAGCTAGCATAGAAAATAAAGGAGGAGGCAGGGAATCCCTTCTTTACACAGGGTTTGGGAAGGCCTCTCAGAAGAGACCATATTTAAGACATAAAGAATGCAAAGATGCAGACATGCAAAAATGGGAGAAAGCCTCTGGGTTTAGACAATAAAGTGAACACCATCATCTAAATCAGACCCACCTGAAATGCCACCAAACTACAGTAAAAGGGTCATTTAAAGATGAGAAGAAAGGAGCAATAAGCAAGAAGACACACGGCAACATAATTTTGGGAGCTCAAAAGCCAATAGGGAAGTAGCAATCCCAGGCCAGCAGCAAGGAAAGCTAACAATGAACATGTGCATCTCGGAATTCTCAAAAGGCATAGAGCTGGCAGCACCAGATAGCCCTGAACCAGAGGCGTGGAGCAGGGAGGAGAGCTTAAAAATCAGAGGGATTGGCTGAAAGCTGTTTAAGGAGCAAAATGATCCCGAAATTCTCTCTGCTGCTTCACATCTCTGAGAGAGCACCTCCCCCCAACTCAGTGGATGTGAAGTCTGTTGTCTAAAGGGAATATACACTGGAGGGTCTCTGGAATGAAAGAAATCAAACGCAGCTGAAGACTAGTTAACCAACCTAAACCAGTGGGATTTAGTGGGTGTAAGAAGTTTGAATACTGAATACAGAGCTAAGTCAGCCGCCGCACACCGCCCCTACACCCAGCAGACAGACCCTGAACCTTCAGGCTGGAGCCTGGAAGCCTCTGTTTTGCTCCTTCCTTCTGTGAATCTGACCAGTCAAAGATGAAAGATCTGAAGACAGACAGTGACATCAGGGGTTTCCCAATAAATGGCCCCACCAATGCGCTCAGGTCAGCTTCTTAGTCCCAACCCTTAACCAAGAAGATAGCAAAGAATGGCCAGCAATCTAAAGAAAGCGTCTAACATGGGAGACAGATCAGAAGGAACAGAAAGTCACCTTGGAGAAAGAAAATTTATGTAGAAGAAAATCTTTTAAAAACTGTTCTTAATATCAGAAAGATGAGGTACTCTACTCAATAAGAATGAATATTGAAGTCCTATCTTAAAGAAAGAAAGAAAGAAAGAAAGAAAGAAAGAAAGAAAGAAAGAAAGAAAGAAAGAAAGAAAGAAAGAAAGAAAGAAAGAAAGAAAGAAAGAAAGAAAGAAAGAAAGAAAGAAAGAAAGAAAGAAAGAAAGAAAGAAAGAAGAGAGAGGGGAGGGAGGGAGGGAGGGAGGGAGGGAGGGAGGGAGGGAGGGAGGGAGGGAGGGAAGAAAGAAGAAGAAATAGAAAGAAAGAAAGAAAGAAAGAAAGAAAGAAAGAAAGAAAGAAAGAAAGAAAGAAAGAAGAGAAAGAAAGAAAGAAAGAAAGAGAGAGAGAGAGAGAGGGAGAGAGGGAGAGAGGGAGAGAGGGAGAGAGGGAGAGAGGGAGAGAGGGAGAGAGGGAGAGAGGGAGAGAGGGAGAGAGGGAGAGAGGGAGAGAGGGAGAGAGGGAGAGAGGGAGAGGGAGAGGGAGAGGGAGAGGGAGAGGGAGAGGGAGAGGGGGAGGGGGAGGGAGAGGGGCGGAGAGAGAGAGGGGCGGAGAGAGAGAGGGGCGGAGAGAGAGAGGGGGAGAGAGAGGGAGAGAGAGAGGGACGGAGAGAGAAAGGAGAAGAAAAGAAAAGAAAAGAAAAGAAAAGAAAAGAAAAGAAAAGAAAAGAAAAGAAAAGAAAAGAAAAGAAAAGAAAAGAAAAGAAAAGAAAAGAAAAGAAAAGAAAAGAAAAGAAAAGAAAAGAAAAGAAAAGAAAAGAAAAGAGAAAAGAAAAAAGATCTGCAGGAGATCTCTGCAACAAGATGAAGCTGACCATCCTGGACCACTCTTCTCAGGACAAATTTTGGTCATCTCCTCTTAGTGGCAACAGAAAAAAAGAAAGGACTAAAGGGGCTGCCGTGCCTTCCTCCTGACACAGACGCAGGGAGTGGGTGAATGGTCACAAGCTTGGTTCTAAAGGCAACAGCCATTTTATCTTAACTACCAGAGAAGAGGGTTTTAAAAAGAGTCCAGTTAAATATGCTAAACCAGGAGGGATCTGGGAAGAGGGTAAATGCAGCAGCATAGTTTTTTAATGAACCCAAGCCCCTCAACTAAAAACGACAGATCAATGAAGATGACAACCCAAAGACTGGCCGACAATCTCAACAACAAAACTGGGTGACAAGGTAGCCCTGTGAACCAATTGTCAGAGGGTGGGGAAAACTTCTGAGACATACACATCCATGTGCTATCAGCATCCAAGCAGGAAGGCACAAAAGGGAGGCCTCTGGGCCTGATGGTCCTCTGGACAGGGGAACTCTCAAATCGTCCACGGGTACTCACAGGAAACTGTGGTGGCCCAGCCTGAAAACATAAGTCAAAGTAGGGAGGGGGTTCCTCAGGTGATAAGATCTGCAGTGAGGGAGCAGACGTTAAACTGTAAACACTAACAAACCAAGGTACCTTCAAGATAAAGCCCTGTGCTCAGAAGCAACTACCAGGAATAGAATCCCACTGAACAGGGTAAGGATATTAGACACAGAGGAGAAAGAAAGTCCAAATAAAAGGGGGAAGGAAACCAAAGAAAACAGGTCTCAGAAAGTACAAGAGCATATTTTTATCACTTTGCAAAAACAAGAAAATAGAATAGGAGCCCTAAAGTCATCCTGACCTAACCCTCCCTCCTAAAATCACATGGAAACTTATTTTGCTTTAAAAAATGAGCAACAGAAAACCCCATGCGAATTTATCATAAGAGAAAGAAAATAAGCAGACGTGTGCACTAAACAGATGAAAACTGTAACCTCATATTTCAAAACAAGCTAAAAGAAATTAAGAACATGATTGAAACTGTGTTATTAAGCACACTGAAATTAGCTGACTAGAGAAGAGAGATCTTAAAAAGGACAGTGAAAGAACTCTGGAGATAATTAGAAATAAAAGAAGAAATATTTTTAAAATGAAGACAACCGCTAGAAACAGGACTAGATAAACACCATGGATAATGCTTAAGAAAAATAAAACATGGAAAGGAGGAATTCCTAAAATTAAAAAGAAATAAAGAGGCTTCTGGTTATGCTAAACTAAATCTCTATCAGCTCCTCCTCCTCACACGGAAATAACTACAAAGCTTGGACATGATGAAAAAGCAGTGGCCTGAGAGCAAAGGAGAATGGACAGAAGCAGACAGACTCGGGGGGAGCCCAGCTGCCAGGAGCAGGGGAGACAGGCTCTGCGGCATTTAGCCTGGGGCTAAGTGCAGTGCAAGCAGCATGTACACTGGTGGGGACGGAGAGAAACCCACAACCTATCTGACCGGGGGAACCAGGAAAGGAAAGCGGCAAGCGTGACTGTTAAAGCGAGTGGGGGGATCCCACAATGGCAAGGGGACCTGCGGTCTTGGGGTACCCACCTCCCTGACTGATCCCTGAACCGCACAGGTACGAAACAGACTCAAAGCAGCCCAGCTAAAGGCAAACGATCTGAACAGAGGAAGATGTTACTGCATAAGCCACAGTTTACAGTTCAAGCCCAGCCAAGAAAATGACCTAGTAAAATAAAGGAAACGCTATTCATCAGTGGGAAGTAATAGAATCCAAAGTCCCTATAACTTAACATTTATAATGTCCAGGATACAATCCAAAATTATCCAACATACAAAGAACCAAGAAAATGAAACACATTCTCAGAAGAAAGGTAAACCAGTCTAGGTTGATGGTGAAGTGAAACAGATGTCGGAACTAACAGAAAGGCATATACAACTAGTATAACTATCCTCAGCGAAGGAAAGCAAAACATGCTTCCAATGCATGACACTCTCATCAGAGAAATAAGAAGTCCCAATGGACAAATAAAAATGATTTTTAAAAAAAGAACAGGATGAAAATTCTAGACCTGAAAAATATAAATTTCTGAATTAAAAGAATTTACTGGATGGACTTAGCCAAATGGATTTGACAGAGGAAAGAGTAGGTGAACTTGAAAATAGATCAATAGAAGGTATTCAAGGTTGAAGAACACAGGAAAAAAAAAGGACTGGGGGAAAAATGAACAGAGCCTCAGAGACCTGTTACATAACATCAAACGGTAAAATTAAGGATGCGCAAATGGAAAAGCAAAAGGAGAGGACAGAAAGAATGGGGCAGAAAAGATCTGTGAAGAAATAATAGCCAATGATTTCTCAAATTTGATTTATTTTTAAAAAAATTTCACACACAAAATAAGCAAACACCGAACAGAATAAACACCTAACAACTTATGCAGATAGAAGCCCATATAACATTCAAACTACTAAAAGCCAAAGATAAACAGTATATCTCGAAAGTATCCAGAGAAAAATATATACATTACATACATATTATGGATGTAGTACAGTTTGATGGCTGAATTCCTCTCTGAAACCATGGAGGGCAGAGAGAATAGTATCTCTAAAGTACTGAAAGGAAAGGAGGAACTGTCAGAGCAGAATTGTATATTTAGCAAAAATATCCTTCAAGAACAAAAGCAAAATAAAGGGACTTTCAGACAAAGAAATCTAAGAAATTCGGTCACACACAGAGCTGCACTGCAAAGGCTAAAGGAAATTTTGGGCTGAAGAGTACTGATACCAGATGAAAACACAGCTCCTCAGAAAAGACTGAAGAGACTCAGAAATGGCAAACCTCTTTTAAATACAAAGCACTGTATTTTCTTCTTCCTCTTAATTTCTTTATTAACCATATACCTTTACAATTAAAATCCTAACACTGTCTCACGGGTTATATAACATATGTATCATATGTATTACATATAACAACTATAAAAGAGTGATATGGGCCTATAAGGCTGCAAGATTTTTATATATTTTACATAAAGTAGTACATAATTAATTGTACGTTAACTATGAAAAATTAACAATGTACATTATAATTGCTATGGCAACCTTTACTTAAAAATGTGAAAGACGATACCTAAGAAGCCAATAGGAAATTTTTAAAGGTTGAAAGAAAATTAATGGAAAATACAGGGTGGGGCAAAAGTAGGTTTACAACTGTTCATATGGAAAACAATACAATAATTAATAAGTAGGCTGGAGTAGCATATCAATATCAGATAAAGAGATATAAAAACAATATGCAGTGCACTGGCCGGGTGGCTCAGTTGGTTGGAACACCCTCCCTTACACCAAAAGGCTGCAGGTTCGATTCCTGGTCACAGCACATTCCTAGGTTGTGGGTTCGATCTCTGGTCGGGGCTCATACAGGAGGCAACCAATTGATGTTTCTCTCTCAAATCAATGTTTCTCATTCGCCCTCTCCCTTTCTCTCTCTCTAAAATCAAGAAACATATTCTCTGGTGAGGATTAAAAAAACAACAACAATACATATTAACAAGGATAAAGGAGAAACCCAGTAATGATAAAATAAATGATTCAACTGAAAAACGTAACAATCATAAATAAATATGAACTCAATAATAGAGCTTCAAAACACATGAAGCAAAAATTGACAGATTTAAAGGCAAAAAACAGACAATTCCATAATCATAGTTAAAAACTGCAATGTGCTTAGTCAGCAATTGATAGGAAAACTAGACAAAAATAGCAAGAACATAGAAGATTTGAAAACAACGCCCAACAATTGCAGAATATACATTCCTTCAAGTGCACATGGAATAGAACATGTTTAGGCTGTAAAACAAGTCTCAATTAATGCCAAAAGATTGAAATCTTACAGATTATGTTTTCTAACAAAAATGAAATTATGAGAAATCAAAAACAATAAATAAAAACCAGGAAAATCCCAAATATTTGGAAATTAAACAACACATTTCTAAAGGAACTTTGGGGGAAAGGAAAAATTACAATATAAATTACAAAAGATTTTGAACTAAGCAATAATGAAAATACAACCTATCAAAATTGTGGAATGCAGCTAACGTAGGACTTACAAGGAAAGTTATGGCTTTAAGTATCTATATTAGAAAAGCAGAAAAGCCTCAAATCAATAAAATAAGCTATCACTCTAAGAAACTAGAAAAAAATATCAAATTAAACCCAAAGCAAATCAAAAGAAGGAAATAGTACAGATAAGTGCAGAAATCAATAAAATAGAAAGCAGAAATGTAATAGAAAAAACAATCAAAACCAAATGCTAGTTCTTTGAGAAGATCAATAAAATTGATAAACCTCCAGACAGTTCAAGAAAAAAGAGAGGCATAAGTTGCCAATATCAGAAATCTACCTATATAGAAAAAATAATAAGGGATTATTACAAACAACTTTATGTCAATAAATGGACAACCAGACAATTTGTCATATGAACAAAATGGGCAAGTTCCTTGAAAGACACAAATAACAAAGCTGACCAAGAAGAATTAAAACAACAATGAAATAATCTGAACAACTCTGTATCAACTAAATTGAATTTAAAATTTAAAACCATCCCCCACACACATACACACATAAAAATAGCAACCTTCAGACCCCAATGGCTTCAGTGGTGAATTTTACCAAAAATTTAAGGAAAAATGAATATCCATTCTATACAAACTCTTTCAGAAAATTTTAAAAAAGAGTGACACTTCCAAACTCATTTTATAAGCCAGGCAAAAATATCACAAGAAAAGAAAGCTATAGACCTATATAGATCATGAACATAGATACAAAAATCCTTAACAAAATATTAGCAAAAACAGAATACAACAATATTTTAACAGGATATGTATTATGACCAGATGTGGTTTATTTCAGGAATGCAAGGTTGACTTAATATTGTAAAAGGCTCAAAGCTTTCTACCCAAGACCAAGAACATTAAATATTCATTTTTCATGCTGTCAAGCAATTCTCCTAAGTATTCACCCTAGAGAAATAAAAACATGTATGCAAATACTTTTAGCAGCATTATTCATATGGCCAAATAATACACATATATACTATGAAATACTAGAGAGCAATAAAAAGGAACAAAATATTAATACATTCAACATGAGTGAATCTCAAAAACTTTATGCTAAATAAAATGTCTTACTGAAAAGACTGCACTGAGATTAACCAAAGAAGTTATATGCATAACCCATGGACACAGTTAATAACGGGGTGAAGGCCTGGGAAGGGGGTAGGAGCAAAGTGGAGGGGATCAATTGGGGGGGAAAATAGGACACCTGTAATACTCTCAACAATAAAGATAAATTAAAAAACAAAAACAAAAGAAAAGACTGCACTAAGTGATTCCATTTAGGTGAAAATCTAGAACTGAGGCTAGAAGGGGTCAAGAGCAAAGGAACACAGGAATCTTTTCAGGGTAATGGGACTGTTCTTTATACTGGTTAGGGTGGTGGCTACACAATTACACAGGGCGCCGCAAAAGTAGGTTTACAGCTGTGAGTACACGAAACACAGAGTTTATTCTTGTATTGATTTATTACTGTATTATTTATTATTGTATTATTTATTTGTATTTATTATTTACTTATTTGTATTAACTGTAAACCTACTTTTGCCTACACCTAGCAAAATTCATTCAACTGTGCCTTTGAAATGGGTGAATGTTATCACATATAATCATTTCCCTAATAAACAAAGAGAGGGCAAAACAACATGCATCCCAACACACGGGGACTTGGGCATGTCTGCACTAGAAGGCGTAATGGCATAGTCAGATGCTTATACTTTCGTGTAATAAAAACTTTGGATTTATGAGAAATAAGAAAATACTCAAGAGAAAAGTTTCAATTTTTAATTTCTATTTGACATTTCAAATTAAGGACTAAATAACTATATTCCTATTTACATGCAGAATCACCATGAATACGCTAGCTCACATACAGATTTTTTAAAAGTATTTGTACAGTTGACTCTAAAAAAAACTGAAAAGAAATAAAGAAAGGGATTTTAAAATCACTCAATAGACACTGATCCATATAGAAGATTATCAAAAAAAGATTAAAACCCATCATACATATGATATGGATTGCAAAGAATGCCAAACAATAGAAAAAATAAATATTAAAACTATAATTCCAATCAACAATAAAGTAAGATAAAAAGAAACTAAAATTCCAGAACACTCTTTTAAATTTAAAAAAAAAATCTCAAAATTACGTATTAAAAGGATAGACCACAATAATTTCAACATGGCCAACAGTGAGTCATATTACAGTTAAAACTACTTCAAAAGAAAATAAAAATCATTTGGGCAACCAGGCAAAAAGGCTGCCACTATTAAGGGAAAGAAAACAAGATTGCCACCAGGCCTTTCAACAATTCTTAATTCCCCACACACACCCCAGAAAAGTGGTGTAACAAATTTAAGATGCTCAAGGAAGGGAACAAGAATTAAGCAGTTTATATCTACCCCAACTGACTTCCAAGTAAAAAGCTGCAAACAATCATAAGCTGCCCAAAACTCAAGGTACATTGATCCTGTGTGCCCTTCCTAAAGAATCTATTAGGAAAGGACATTCAAACAACCAAAGAAACTGAGAGACAGTAACATAAGAATTAGTGGTGAGCATTAAATATAAATATACCTGTAGAACACAGCTAAACCACAGTTATAAAGAAGAGAATATAGTATAGTATAATAATCAAAAATTGGGATGGGGAAATAGGGAGTGCATATGAATATGATCACCTAATAAATATTAATTGGAAATAAAAAGATGTTATTTTAAATCAGATACTGAGCTAGAAGGAGCAAGGGAGAAGAAATCACAAGCTAATTTCAATATTGTTCAATGTGAGAAACCAATTAAGTCCAAAAAAATGAACTAATGGTACAAAAAATATTAGTATAAAGTTAACCAATGGAACAAACAAGCAGATAAAACCCACTGCATAATGAAAAAAGTGTAGATACAAAAGACATAAAAATAAAACAATACGATAGAACTGAGGCCAAACATATTAATCATATCAATAGATGTAAATGGGCTTAACTCACCTATTGAAAGAAAAGGATTTTCAGATTGGCTAATAAAGCAAAATCCAACACTATGCAGAATACAAGACACACCTAAAACAAAGAGATTCAAAAGAATTAAAATAAAAGGATGGGAAAAGATACATCAAGCAAACATAAAAAAAAAAAAACAGGGGGTCACAATCTTGATATCTGACAAAGTGGAATTGGAACCAAAAAGCATTAAAATATATAAAGAAGGACAGTTTATAGTTCTTAAAGCTATAATTCACAATGAAGTTATTACAGTTACTAATATTTATGAGCCCAATAATAGCAATAATTTTCGTTAAGCAGCAACCTACAGAAAATGCAAGGAAAAACAGACAGAAACACACTAATAATAGGAAAACTTGAACATACCTCACAATCCAAAATCAAGCAGACTAAAAATTAAGAAAGGGGGACATTCACACCATGGAATACTACGCAGCTGTAAAGAAGAATAATCTCGTACCCTTTGGGACAGTACGGATGAACCTGGAGAAAATTCTGCTGAATGAAATAAGCCAGGCAGAGAAAGACAAACATCACATGGTCTCGCTTATATGTGGAATCTAAAGAACTTAATAAACTGATGAACAGAATAGATTCAATGACATGGAAGCATAGATGAGACTGACGAATGTCAGAGGGACAGAGGAGGGCGGGTGGGTAGAGGGGGAGAGAGTAACCAAAGAATTTATATGCATATATGCACAACCCAAGGACACGGACAATGGTGGGGAGAGGGACTGGGGAGGGGGAAGGGACGGGGTGGGACGGGTCATTGGGGAGAAAAAGGGACATCTGTAATATTTTAAACAAAAATAAAATTTTTAAAAAAAAGAAAGGTATAGAGACCTAGACAACATAATGGTAGATCTTATAGATCTATCTCAAGTTCTGAATCCGAAAAATGGAGATTAAACTTCTTTTCAAGTACACATAGAACATTCACAAAAACTGTCCAAATGTTAGGCCACAAAAAATTTTTCAGTAAGTCCCAAAGAACAAAAATAATGCAAATATCATTCTCAGGCTATAATGCAATAAAAACAGAAATCAATAACAAAATTTTAAAACAATAAAACTTCTTTCCTCATGGACTTTATGAGCACACTTTTATTTTTTTATTTTTTAAAAAAATATCTTTATTGATTTCAGAGAGAGGAAAGGAGAGGAATAGAGAGACAGAAACATCAATGATGAGAGAGTCATTGATCAAGCCCGCAACCGGGCATGTGCCCTGACCGGGAATCAAACCCCGATCGCCTGGATCCTAGGTCGACGCTCAACAGCTGAGCCATGTCCGGCCGGGCTATGAGCACACTTTTAAATAACTCTTGGGTCAAAGGCAAAATACTAAATTAAACTGCAGAATTTCTTGAAAATAATAATAAAAGCCTGACCTTATGAAGAACCTGTAGGCTGCAGCTAAAAGAAGTGTCAAAGAAAAATACATTGCATGAAGTGCCTATATCAAAATATTAAAATAAATATAGTAACACCCAACTCAAAAAGCTAACAAATAACCACCAAAACAAAACAAAGAAATCAGGAAAAAGGAGAGTTAATAATAAAAGCATAAATTAATTTAGAAACAAAAAAACAACAATAGAATTAATATGTAAATCCAAAAACTAGTTCCTTAGAAAAGAAATCAACAATAGACAAACCACTAACTCACTCAATCAGGAATAAAAGAGGGGCCCTGGCTTGGTAGCTCAGTTGGTTAGAGCATCATCCTGACACTAGGTTGTGGGTTTGATCCCCAGTCAGGGCACATACAAGAATGCATAAATAAGCGGAACAACAAATGATGTTTCTCTCTCTCTCCCTCTCTCTCTCTAAAAATAAGTTGTTTTTTTTAAAAAAAAGGAGGGTCAGGGACACAAATTGCACTAAACATACGACATTAGGTATGACAAGGAGTTACATCAAAATAATAAAAAAGTTTTAATTTCTAAAAGACACTTTTGCATAATTCTATGCAAACAAATTTGAAAATTTAGATGAACTGAATTAATTTTGTAGAGAAATAAAACTTACCAAAATTGACCCCAGTAGAAACACAAAGTCCAAATAGAACAAGGGTCACAGAGGAAATAGAGAAAGAAGGGTTCCACTACAAAAAAGCACCAGGCTAGAGGGTTTTACAGGGGGACTATGACGAACTTTTAAAGATCAGGTAACCTCAATGTTCCTTTAATCATTCCAGAGCATAGAAAAAGTAGGAAAACTTCCAGATTCATCTTATGTAGTAAATATAGCATTATTCCCACATCCTGACTAGAATTACTCCCCACACCATCCCTGCAAAAAAGAAAAAAGAAAAAATGGACCCATCTAACATGTGAATATCGATGCAGAAATTATTAAATAAAATATGACAAAATTCAATCCAGCATATTAATAAAGTTAAGAGAAGTCACATGGTCTCCATAGATACAGAAAATGAACTTGACAAGTTCAACACCACTCAGGGCTTTTTTTAAGTCAATAAAATAGGAATTGATGGTTACTTCCTCAGTACATACCTCAGCCCAAAAGAATATCTTATTTAATAGTGAAATACTAGAATCTTCCCAACTAAAATAAAAAACAAAAATAATCACCCCTAGCCCTAGTGGTTGGCTCATCAATTCACGAACTAAAGGGTCCCGGGTTCGATTTAGGCCAAGGGCACACACCTCAGTTGCAGGCTCGATCCCCAGCCTTGGTCTGGGCGCATGCAGGAGGCGGCCAATCGCTGTGTCTCTCTCGCATCAGTGTTTCCCTCTCTCTCCCCCTTTCACTCTCTCTCTGAAAAGCCATGGAAAAAGGTATCCTCGGGTGAGGGTTTAAAAAACAAAGAATCACTCTCTATGCTGTATTGAACATTGGGTTGTAAATATTTGCCAGTCCAATTAGAAATAAGAAAACAATTAGAGACAAAAGAATTGTATAGAAAAGAAAGGATAAAACTATTTTCTATATTCAGATTATATAATTATACATCTTGAGAACCCAAAGAATAAATGAAAATACAAAAAGAAAATAATTGAGTAAAGTTATAAAATTAGCACATAAAATCAGTAGCCTTCGTGTATAAAAATAAAAAGATAAAAGAGAAGACAGATCAATTATGCAGAGCTACCCATATCTTTTCAGAATGTAAGAAATAAATGCATGTGAATTTCCAAGATGACAATACTGCAAAACAAAAATCCCAACTTAAAGCCTATTTATTGGTTGAGTCATCAATATATAAAACTTGAACAGATAGATGTGTTATAAAAGGGTCCACATCAAACGACATCATGAAGAGTCCCTGACTTCAGATGTATTGTCATTTTATGTTAAGAAAAATGGTTGTCTATGTGCTAAGTTTGTCTACTAATTAGAAATCATAATTATTATGTTGAACGTAATAATAGAAAATTTTAACTGATGAGAAAAGAACCAAAAACACAATGAATGTGCAGGAAAAGTGTAACTTGTTATATAAATACTATAATTTAATTCAGCAAATATGTTTAAGCACTCTTGACAAGTGTATATTTATTTTGCTGAAAAACCATTCGAAAAACACACATTCTATATAATGTCCACATTGTACAGAATGCAGAATTTCACACTGACAAAAATGTGTAATCTTCAAATTAATGATATCCAAAAACTTGATTATGCAATTCTTCTTTATAAAAGACATTTAAGTCACTCTCTATCATTTTTACTTATTCAAGAAACTGTTTTTGTGTAATCACTGTGCACTTGACAATGGTGTTTGCACACTGGAGGCACAGAGATGAACATAATACAGTCTACACACAAAATAAATGTGGGCACCTAACAAGAAAACTAATTATTGCAGTACAGTGTGAGCACACGAGTGGGGCATACGGAGTAAGACTGGCAATCAGGCAAAGCTTCCAAGCTGAATATTGAACAATAAAAAGGCAAAGAAGAGAGCCACCAAGGGAAAGGAAGCATTTCAGGCTAAAAGAACATGATACATTGGAGGAACTTTAAAAAAAAAGCAAAAAAAAAACACAGTCCAATGTAACTAGATCAAGGAGTTAGGACAGCTATTTGGTTGGATGTGCTAGAATCAACAGGGTTTAGTGATTTGTTGAATACTAATAACAGAGTAGAAGTTTAAGAAGACACCCAAATTTTTTACTAGGATTAATGAGTAGATAGTCACACCATTCACTGAAATGAGTAATATAAAAAGAAATACAAATTTGGGACAGAAGACAATGAGTTTGGGTTTGAGATGCCTATAGGATGCCTGGATAGAGATAGAGGCTTATAATTCAAAAGACATGTTTAGACTAGAAAATTGTATTTGGATGTCATCCACATAGAGATGATAACTGATATGAGAGTGAACGAGAGCAAAAGTCTGTGGGATTTTAAAGAGAGAGAGAGAAAGGATTAATGACAGAATCTTGTTTATAAAGGGCAAGAAGAAAATATCCCTAAAAAAATCTGAGTAGGAACAGTCAAAAGAGAAAGAAAAGAGAGTTTAAATAAGGAATACAAGTAGTGTCAAACGATGCAGAGAAGTCATGTAAAACAAGAGCTAAAAATCACGCACTCTTTTTGCTACCACAATATGGTTAATAACCCATACTCTAATTTTTTCATATATGAATAAAACTAGTTTCATCTGTAAGAAGTTAGCAATGCTGTGCAAAGATTTATAAACAAGTACAGGTTGCAGTGCTATTCAAAGGAGAATGACTTTTCTATTTTAGTAATATTACCATATAACATATGTAAAAAAATTTTTTAAACATTCCATTGATTTCTCCAAGCATGGCCCTCAAATATGTATGGGAGAGGGGCAAGTTCAACTCCAAATCAAATTGCTAATTAGCTATACTCTTAAAAGTTTTTGGTTTTTATGTAATAAAAACGATTTTTAGTTACAGAAATAAAGATGTTGAGTAGGATAAGTACATTAAAAAAGCATAAATTCACATTTCTATCATTAGCTCAAATTGCCAGCGGGTTGATATACAAGTTTGACAAACATTTTGATGGATATTTAGATAACTGGCTTATGTTTACTAGCAGCTATACTGCCATCAAAATACAAAAGATGATGGATAGGCATTTCATTCAAGAAATGTTTTGTTTAGATAGACCAAGTCAAGGAATTGACGTGCAGGGATCCCCTCCCACCAAAATGGGTTAGGTTGATTGCCTGTAAGAGGAGACCTGGAGTCAGGGAAAGGGAAAGGCAAAATAAAAATAGTCCAATAGTCCATATCCCATTTAAATAATACTTTGAGGGGGGAGCTAGGTCCAAATTTATCATTTATAATGTAGCAGCAAGCACAAGATTTTATACTTGATGATGATGATGATAACAATAGCTAACATTTATGAACTCCTCATTATGTGCCGGGATTCTGTGCTAAGCACTTTTCATAGGTCACCTCCTTTAATCTTCACAACTACTATGACTATCCCCATTTTATAGATTAATGCAGTCGAGGCTTAGAGAGGCTGACTTAACTTGTCCAAGGTCACACAGAAAGAAAGAAGCAGGATTCATACCCAGGCAGCAGTCTGATTCTGGAACCCCAACTCTTAACTTCTGCTGTTATCAAAAGCAAGCTTCTTTTGGAAGCACACATCCAAAGTACCCCAGATTTGTCAATTTTAACTCTTGGAAGATGGAGAAAGCTGGGGGTGGGGGTGCAGGAGACTTGTACTCCTCTTTAGAATTCCAAATAAAAGAACTATAAATTCTTATTTTTATCGTTCCAGATTCTATATCAGCCACATAAACATTTTCACTACAGTGAACTTTTTAAGAAAAAGAAGCACTTAGAGAAAAAAAAATTTAACTCTTGTGCAATTGCCTGAGAAATTGCTAGGAAACTTTCACCTTCTATTATAAGGGTTCTACACATAGCATAGGAAACAGAGCGAATGTATAAAAACAGGCTCCAAACTACCCTTAGCTAAAATTAGCCTCTCTTTCACCATTACTTATTTCATAAAAGAAAATACCACTACATAAAATCATTTTTCACATATCTGTGACACATTACATTTCAAAGGTAAGTCACGTAATTTGTTTGGGTTCAAATGCAAGTACTTCCTCCTGCTGGTTCAACCAAAGTATGTCCACTTCCTGTACCAGGGAAACCTTTACCTACATCAAGAGGCCTCAGGAGGAAGAGTAATAGAAATAATATTTTGACATTATATTAAATCCAATTCTCCCCTGTTGGTCTTTAGGTAAGTGGTACTGTGCACACTGCTGAATGCAGAGAAAGGAACTTTCTCCTTCCCTCCCATCCTGGTCCTCACATCCAGAGGAAGAGAAAAATCTCATGGCCTTCCCTTCTCGTTCTCTTTCCCCTTAGCCACACTCCCACTGAGTCCAAGACCAAAATACCACAGATCTGCAACTTTCCTTTATCAAAAAAGTGTTCACCCTTCATGAACATCCTAGGCAGCCTTTTATGTGTTTGCTCTGTTTTCAGGTTTATAATGTACACTAGAGTGTCCACCCATTCATTTTCGTGCATGTAAGAAAAAAAGAAATTCTTTCCTTCCCTTTACTCTAAAGAAAGATACTTAAAAACACTCAAAGCATCCTTAACCTCCCATTTACCTCCATTGTCCTCCAAACCCTTAGGATTAAACAGTTCCTTACTTCACAGATGAAAACTATTCCTTATCCCACAAATGAAAACTCTGAGGCATGACACTATTAAATTAATTGCCCAGTGTCTCACAGTTAATCAAAAGGGCATAAAAAAAGGGGGGCATGCAAAACTCAAATCCCCATGTTCTAGCTCCTTAGTGGTGTCCTTTCCATCATCTACAATGAACAAACCTATTTTACAAACAATTCTAAAATAGCTACTTAACTACACACTGCTTGCACTACATAACCAAGTCCACAGGTAGATTTTATTTATCTTGGCATTAACTGTCTGGGAAAAAGACAAGAAAAAGCATCCAGTGCATCTCAAAATATAACAAGGAAGAGAAAACACGGGAAGAGGACAGTAATGCTCACTGGCTATAACCTGAAATTACTTACATAATATGTAACTATAAAATCAAATGACAGGTTGTGGGGTTTTTTTAACAACTGTACTATAATAAAACTTTCAAGGGTGTGATATACTCAAGTGGGAAGATCCACACTGATTCCAAGTATGTTGTCATTACTCAAAACATAATGCTTCCAATTTTTTTCTAAAGCCTCCGTAGAAGCAAATTTTATCTTTGAGATTTAGATTTAACTTATGGAGACAGGCAACAAAAATTACAAAAGAACTTCCTAACTATTTAGAAGAGATGCACTATTAAGTGGGAAATAACTGTCAGTATTATAACCATTATTTATTGAGTACTTGCTATGTGCTAGGCTCACTACTCAACCTTTCATGTATATGTATCCTCTCACTTATAATCACAACAACCCCGTCAGCATTGCTACCCCAGGTTCACAGATAAGGAAATAAAACATTGCAAAGAGGTACAAACACTGGATGGTAGGGGTGCTCTGTCAATCTCTACTGAACCATCCATCTGGGAATTCCATGAGTCTTGGTTCATTTAACCTAGCTGGTGAATAAGTAACAGACTGCATTTTATCATATACACACTACTGCCCCCAAGTAATGAGACTACTGTTTGGGGTGTCTCACAGAATGGTTTTAATAGCCATTCCAAAGAAGAATTACAAAGACTTTTAAGTAGTGACAACATTATCAACATTAACTGTGTACTACTTTGAAAGAAACAAGAATCCATTAGATGAGTGAGTTCTAGTATATTTGTTAAAAATTCAAACTTCTTGCTTAATAAAACCATCCTGTATTTACAATCAGAAGTTTAAGTTCCTGAATCCCTCAAGTGCACTCAGGAAAAGGTTTCACTTCAATCAGCCTCCCAAGTGTGCACGAAGGCCTACTAATGCGCACTGCAATAAGGCTACAGGGAGCGCATTAGAAACTTCCTCCGTCCACAAGGAGTTAGCAGGTTGTTTCCAACCAAACACACCGTCAGTCATTACTGGGACAACTAAAATCCTCCTGCTGCTTGTTAGAGTTTGTGTAAGCTGCCCTACAAAGGGTTAGATCATTTCCCCAGAGCCCCTTTCACTTTCTTGAAAGCACCCACTCCTGCCTTAACCTATCATTGTGCTTAGTTTTAGCATGGGTCGGTACTCCTGAGCGGATTATCCTCACACTGGATCCTGAATTCTGCCTGGCTCCTGGCCCCCCGCCCCCCTTCTTGCCTCTCCAACCTGAAGGGAAACTGCAGACAAACTCCCCTATGGCTCCAGCACCAAGCACTGGGCATGCTCAGAAGGCCGGGCCGACTTTGGTTGCACTGACAGTTCCCCGCCCCTGATTTGCCGCTGCCCCCCTTCCCCCACTCCAACAAGAGACACTGAAATGTTTATCTGAAAGATACGAGGCCTCTTTTTTTTTTTTTTTTTTTCCGAGAATGACCCCATTTTAATTTCATTTCGCAGGGTCTTTCCGTCCTTAGAAACCCCACCGCAAGCGCGACGAAGACAGCATTATTTTTCAGCACCGGGGACAGCGCCGCGTTGCCATTAAAGTCCGCCCTCCCCCACCTTCTCCTTCCACCCCCCACCCCACACCCGCCCCAACCTCAGCCCCCACCCCCGCACCAGCACGCCGCCAAGGTCTCCCGGCAGCCGCAAACGCCGCAACTGCAATAGCTCCCAGCCGGAGGCCGGGCCGGAACGCCAGGCCGGCTGCTACTTACACTGCTCCGCTTTGGTGGACATGGTGCTGTCCAGATGGAAAGGCTTTGCCCAAAAATCTGTGTCGTGTGAGCTCCCTCGCTCCGCCAGCGATGTTGCGAGGAAAAGAACGCATACCCCCCACCCCCCACCCCCTCGCTTTCCCCCTCCCTTAGGCCCGTGTCGCTACCATTCGGACAAAACGCACATCAAATTGCAGAATTCGGTCCCGGAAGGTTAGGAAATCGCCCCCGGAGAAATGGGTGGGATTTAATAGGCGGCCAAAGGCTTCCTGTCCGTCCCCTCCTGGAGCTGCCCGCGTGGATGTGGGCGGGGAGACCGAAAGGAGAGAGCGAGCTGCGGCTCCTGGTGAAATGGGAAAATGGGCTCGACCGGGGGAGGAGTATTTCCATTCATAAGGCGAACGGAGGGGCCGGGTATTTCCCAGAGAAAAGCCTCTTAAAGTGCCGGAGTCCCCGACCATTTGGATCTCCCATTGGCGTTCTCCGGGCCTGTAAATCCTGCTCCAGGAGCAGCCCCTGGCGCCTCAACGGAGTGACCGGAGAGGGACACAGGTGCGTCCCACGCTTCGTCTCAACCTCCCGGAGGAAGGAGGGGGAGGCGGATCCGGGGCGGGCTGGAGAGAGCCGGGGCCGGAGGGCGGCGAGGATGCTCCCGAGGGCCGCACAGAAGGAAATGCAGAAGTAACCCTCAGCATGGCTTCCCGGCGTGCTGTGCTCCGTGCCCTGCCGCCCCTCTCTGATGGGCTCTCCTGCTGAGGATTAGGATGGGAGGTCCCACTGCCGAGGGGCTGTGAGAAGACTTTAGAAGTTGGGGCTAAAAAAGGAGATTTCCATGGATGGCGAAGCTGGAAGGGCTACAGAAAAAGAAATACAAGATTGGAGACTGGAGGTACCCAATGTGCTCCCTTGCAACCACGCAGAATGGAGACAGACACCTTAGGAAACCCCTCTGTTGGGAAACCAAAGCCAATAGAAAAGGAAAGTGTTGGGGAAAACGGCATCTTGCATATTAATAGGAAGATACTTAAAGAATCATCTAGAGTGGACCATCTGAGCCTGGACTTCAAGACTCAGTTCTACCACATACTCATTCTAGGACCAATCTTTTAATCTCCCTAAGCCTCAGGTTCTTCATCTGTAAAATGGGAACAATAAAACCTTCCCGTCACCTAAAGAGTTACTGGACAGATGAAATAGTATAATGGATATGAAAATCTGTTTTAATTCAAAATACGGTACAAGTGCCAATCATTATGACTATTCTCATTCAAATAATTTAAATAGTTTGTGAAAGCTGAGGAACAATGATCAGAGCAAGTTATTTAGCAAAAGCCACAGAAACAGAATTGTAAGAGTTAACCAATTATTTTTAATGCTGACAACTGGCTACTAGATCAGTGTTTTTTCATCTTGAGAAAAAAAGAATAATCCTTATTTTAAAGGAAAGAATGTTAAATTGTATACGGTATGTACAAAATATTCAAAATAAATCTTTGCCAATTAAAAAATACGTGAACAAATATCAAGAAATGTTTCTGCGTAGCATAAAAAGTGTATGGGCAACTTTGCCTATTACAATATACACAGTGGCTAAGCTTCGTGGTATTGGCAAAATGTTCATAAAAGTTAATAATTTGACTTGAAAATGCTTTCACGACTGGACAATGTCACCTCACTGCTTGACAGGTTGGTCTGGCTAATCCCATTGTTCATTCCCAAAAACACATCCCACACAGAAGCTCCATTCTTCCAAGATAAATGGTGATGTAAAAAATGATGCTGAAGCCCTAGCCGGGGTGGTTCAGTGGGTTGAGCATTGCCCTGTGTACTGAAAGACTGCTGGCTCAATTCTGTCAGGGCATATGCCCAGGTTAGGCTGGATCCCTGGTTGGAGTACGCACAGGATGTAGCCAATTGATACCTCTCTTTCTCCCTTCATCGCTCTATATATATATATATAAAAAATCAATTAAAGAAAAAATGATGCTGAAGAGTTAATTTTTGGGTAAAATAAGTGGGAATCATTATGACAGAAAATATGAATATAAATTTCTGAGATGACAAATATTTTGTGTGATTAAAAGAAAACTCAATAATTTAAGCAAAAATTTCTGGGAGGCTTGAGGCTTTGATAAAGAAAACAATAATTGAAATTTTTTTTCAAAAGTAGTGTCTTAGATAACTCAGCAACAAAGTAAAAAATATGTATTGGAAAACTAGTCTCCTTTGACCTGCTTATTAATCCTGCTGTTTGTCATCAATTAAACCTCCCAGTACCCCCTTAGGACAGTATAATGTTGTCAAGAAATACGGACTCAGGAGTTAGATGGCCTAGGTTTGAATTCCAGCTCTGCCTGGGTGTGACCTTGAGCAAGTTACTCTGTATGTCTCAATTTCCTTGCTGCAAAATGCTCGTAATAGCATAGCTATTTCAAAGGTTGTTGTCAGGATTAAATGAGTATACATAAATATTCTAAAACAATCCCTGGCACAATTCAAATGACATATGAGAATCTAGAATAATCCCTGGCACATATGAGTATTTGCTGCTGTTAGTATTACTGTTCAGGCCACTCAAATGCACCCATTCCATTAAGGTTAGTTCTGTTTCAAAGCCTGAAATCATCCATATAATTGATATCCTAATTAGCAATTTAGGCTCTTAAAACTTCAATCTTCTAACATGTCCTTTGGGCTAATTCACTAACCTGGGCCATTTTTTGCATTCCAACACATGACCTAACTTACTACTTCAAAGAAACAGACAAAAAAAACAAATGTGAACTCCCTTACCTTTCCTTCTCTTTGTCTCCACCCATCTGTGTCAAACTTTCTGTTTCTTTTCTTCTATTGCATAAGTAGTGCCTACCCTCACTGCCAGGTGAAACGCGCTTTTCTTCTTAATATGTGTCTCTATTATAGGTGCTCCCATTAATTGTCCTCTCTCTTTCCAGCATTTTAAGTCTCCATCTTTTCAATGCATTGTTCATTTTGCTCACAAACATGAATAAATTTTCCAACCTGGAAAATCTGTACCTGTCTTCATACTTACTGCCCCCATTTTCTCAGCATCCTACCTATTATCAACTCCTTGCTGAAACAGGTTCTTTCTATAGTCACTAATAATTTCCTAATAGTCAATTATAATTATCTTATCTCTTGGTGACTAATTCCAGCATTTCAAATACTTCTCTATTCAGTTTTGAAACTCCCTCTTCCCTTAAGTTCTGTGCTATAATATTCTGAAAAAGTCTTCTCCAAACTTTTTGGTGCTTCTTTTATTTAATGAAGTTATTTCCAACATAAAAATACAAAAAATATCATAAACACTAATTTTGCCACTGTCATCGGCTCTTAATATCTTCTCAAATTTGCATTAGATACTTTACTTTTAAGAAATAAAACATTTTAGATTCACTGGAAGTCCTCATAACACTTATCCAAATTTGTGGTTAATGAAACCCTCATATTTTTATACTATTCATTTATTCATTAGGCAAATACTTATTGAGAACCTATGATATGCCAAACTCTATTCTAGGCACTGGACATACTGTAGTGAAAAAGAAACCATGAATCTCTGCCTCCATGGAGCTGATATTCTAGCAGGAGGGAAAAACAAAAAAATGAAATAAAATATATAATACATTAAGTACTGATAATTACATAAAAGAAAAAATACTAAACCAGGAAAATAGATAAGAAATGTTGAAAGAGGTTAGAATTTTGGATACCAGAGTAAAATTTTAGATGAGATAGATTCCTACACAGTATGTATGGGTGATATATCCAAAACTATATATGTTGTTTTACATATTTTTAACTTTATATAATTGATACCAAACTATACATATCTTTGTGAAACACACTTTTTACTTGACATCACATTTTGACTTACTCATGTTGATACATATAGCACTAATTTATTCATTTTCATTCCTGTATAGTATTTCATTTTATAAATATCCCACAATTTATTTACCTACTGTCTTGTTGATGAACATCTAGGTTATTTGCAATTTTTTCCCATTACAAAAATACAATAATCATTCTTATACATATGTACATGTGCAACAATTTCTCTGGGTGTTTCTCAACTTGAACTTTTACTAGATACTGCCAAATTCCTTACCAAAATAATTGTATCAACTTACACTCCTTCCAGGTTCCACTTCCAGTATAGCCAAAAAAAAGGACTGCTGGACAAATCCTCCCAAAGATAAAAACCAGAAACTCTGGAGAAAATTTTTAAAAATAAAAATAAAACCTGAAAAAGTGGAGACTAACCAAAAGCAGGTAGATTCTGAACACACTTGGAAGAAGTGAATGTCACAAGAATATTATTTTCTATTCTTTTTTTTTTTAATCCTCACTTGAGGATATTTTTTCCATTGTTGTTTTAGAGAGTGGAAGAGAGGGAGGAGGGGGAAAGAAGGGGAGACAGAGGCAGAGAAAGAGAAAGAGAGAAAAACATTGATGTGAGAGAGACACATTTATTGGCTGCCTCCTGCACACACCCTATTGGGGATCGAGCCCAAAACTCAGGCCTGTGCCCTGACCGGGAATCAAAGAGTGATCTCCTGGTTGATGAGGCGACACTCAACCACTGAGCAACACTGTCCGGGCACTGCTTCCCATTCTTTATAGCTTTCAGCCTGAGGGATGGCTTTAGTCAGTGCCACACGGGGTGGCTAAAACTCCAATAATATACTCACAGCCTTAGCTGATCGACGTTTCATTCTCACATCAATGTTTCTCTCTCTCTCTCCTTTCCTCTCTCCCTAAAAATCAATAAAAAATTATAATAATAATTTAAATATTTTTTTTCCCACACAACCTTTGTGATCTGAATTACCAAACCACATAGTCAAGAATAACCGTATCTACTAGAAAGGGAAGAGGAATCACTAGATAGAGCCAGAGAGAAGGAAATATAAATTATGTGTCTCTATCCAAATCTTTAGCTAATCTCTGAACCACACTTGTGCAGGGCTGTGTGCAAATAATCCAGCTAGGGATAAGAGAACGAAACTCAGATTTCAGCTGCCACACAATAGTTAGCATATAGTTTAAGGTGAACTAAATTAGTTATCTGCTAAAACAAAAATAACACCTTTCAGAGGAAAATAACAAAATTTGCAGTCTTTGCAGCATTACATTCACAATGTGCCAAATGCAATTCAAACTTGAAACTGGGGGAGATTAAAGATGGAGGCAGACTGAGTGGAAGCTACATTGACACTCTCTGGGGCTACACTGGATTTACAACTAAAATATAGAAAAACCATCCTGAATGATCAACTGCAACTGAAGACGAGCTGGAGAACACCCTCATAACCAAGGAGGAAAAGTGGAGACCACATAGAGACTGGTAGGAAGTGTGGAGGTGAGAGGGCTGGCTGGGCTCCTACAGGCAGTAGCTGAAGATCCCGAGGGATATCTCACCTGAGGGGGGTTCTCACTGAGGACTCTGGGGCCTAAACCCCAGGCTGGGCTTCCCAGCTGAGAGCACCAGAACTGAGAAAGGTGCCCACATAATATCTGGCTCTGAAAAGCAGCCGGGCTTCTGTCTGCCCAGAAGAGACAGCTGGAAATGCAGGCACCCTCTTAAACAGCCCACACACAAAGTTTCATGTGCAGCCACTCACCTTGGGCTTCAGTGTGAGTGGACTGGAGCTGTGTGAGGAGAATCTAGGGTTGTGGGTTCTGGAGATAAAGCTCATAGGGGACCCCTCTGGATTCCTGTGCAGAGTCATTCCCCCATACTGCAGAGGACATCTTTCACAGGCAGACATTTACCTTCCAAGCAGCTTTTGCCTGAGGGGGAAGCAATTGCCCTATCCTGCTGGAAAACCTCGCACCCTACCCAGAGGAGTTTCTACAGCCTGAGGTTCATTAAGAGACTGATAACAATCAGCTGCCCCACCCTGTGGAGTTTTTATAGCCTGAGGCTCAATAAGAGAATAGGGTAAGAGCCTGAAGGCAGAGGCAGACCTCAGAGTGCTTTGAGTCTTTGTCTGATCTGCTTCTGGGCCAAGGCCTTGGAATAGCAGACTTTGGTGTGCATCTTGGTCCTGTCCAAACAACCCAGCCCCAACAGAGGGGACCTCAAGGCATGGGTTGTTGACAGCTCCAAACAGGGTACTCAAGGCAAGTCACAGTGTCTGACATTGGCCTGCACCAGAGACCTTCAGAAAAGTCTGAGAGTCCTAGCAGGCCTACCTAATACATAGAAACAAACCCAAATGGGCAGCCAAAATGGGGTGACACAAAAACAAGCCCCAAATAAGAGAACAAGAGAAGTCTCCAGAAGAAGAGCTAAATGAAATGGAGATAAGCAATCTATCAGATATAGAGTTCAGAATACTGATTGTAAGGATGCTCAACAGTATGAAAAAAGATATGAAAACTATGAAAAATGACCAGTCAGAAATGAAGAATGACATAGCAGAAATAAAGAATACATTGAAAGGAATAAACAGCAGATTAGAGGAAGCTGAGGCTCAGATCAGTGAATTAGAAGATAGGGTATAAAAAAAAATCACTCAATCAGAGATCCAAAAAGAAAAAACAATTAAAAAAGAGGAGGACAGTCTAAGGGAGCTGTGGGACAACATAAAATGTAACAATATTCACATCATAGGAATGCCAGAAGGGGAAGAGGATAAGCAAGAGATAGAGAATTTGTTTGAAGAAATAATGACAGAAAACTTCCCTAATCTGCTCAAGGAAAAAGCCACACAAATTCAGAAGGCACAGAGTGTCCCAAGCAAGAAGAACCCAAAGAGGCCCATGCCCAGACTCATCATAATTAAAATGCCAAAAATTCAAGACAAAGGAAGCTAGAGAAAAGCAATCTGTTACCTACAAAGGAGCTCCCATAAGGCTATCAGCTGATTTCACATCAGAAACTCTACAGGCCAGAAGGGAATGGCATGAAGTATTCAAGGTAATGCAAAACAAGGATCTGAAATCAAGACTACTCTATCTAGCAAGGCTATCATTCTAAATAGATGGTGAAATAAAGAGCTTCCCAGACAAAAAAAGGCTAAAGGATTTTATCACCACCAAACCAGCACTGCAGGAAATGTTAAAAGGAACTGCTGTAATTAGAAGTAGAAATAGAAGCATTGCAAGAAATGTTAAAGGGACTGCTGTAATAAGGAGAAATAGAGAAACATAGACATAAAGAATTTAAATGGCAATAAATAAGGACCTATCGATGATAACCTTAAGGACTTTAAGACAGAGATCAACAGCAATACAGTCATAGTCATGGATTTTAACACACCGCTGACTTCACTGGATAGATCTTCCAGACAAAAAGTCAACACAAGAACAGTGACTCTAAATGGCACACTAGATCAGATGGATTTAACTGATGTTTACAGAACAATTCACCCCAAAGCTGCAGAATATATATTCCTCTCAAGTGCACATGGGTCATGCTCAAAGATAGACCGCATGTTAGGACACAAAACAAGTCCCTACAAGTTCAAGAAGACTGAAACTTATCAAGCATCCCAGATCACAATGGCATGAAATTAGAAAACAACTACAGTAAAAACACAAAAAAACATTCAAACACATGGAGGCTAAATAGCATGTTATTAAACAATGAATGGATTACCAATACGATCAAGAAAGAAATCAAAAACTTCCTGGAAACAAATGATAATGAACACACAACCCAAACTCTATGGGACACAGCGAAAGCAGTCCTGAGAGGGAAGTTCATAGCACTACAGGCCTACCTCAAAAAGCAAGAAAAAAATTTTAGTGAACTAATCCTACAACTTAAAGAATTAGAAAGCTCCCCTTGAAGCCATCTGGACCAGGGTTTTTGTTTGCTGGGAGTTTTTTTGATATTGCTTTGATTTCATCAGTTGTTATTAGCCTATTCAGGTTTTCTGATTCTTCCTGATTCAGTTTTACATGATCTCATATGTGGAATCTAATAAACAAAACAGACTGAAGAACAAAATAGATCCAGAGACATAGAAGCATGGAACAGACTGATGAATCTCAGTGGAAAGATGGGGGTGGGGAAGTGGGTGGGGAGAGATTAATCAAAGAACTTATATATGCATAAGCCATGGACACAGACAATAGTGTGGTAAAGGCCTGGGGGGGCGGCAGATGCAGGGTGGAGGGGATCAATGAGTAAAAAAGGGGGGTATCTGTAATACTTTCAACAATAAACATAAATTTTTAAAAATTAAAATAAAAAAATAAACTGATGATTACATTTAAAAATTTAAAAACTTGAAATTGGAATTAGCAGACAAGCATTTTAAAGCCTAATTATGCTAAATAAAGTAAAATAAAATATGATCATAATGAGTGAAAAGATAGGAATGCCAGCAGGAAAGTAGAAAGTATTTTTTTAAAGGGCTAAATGGAAATTTTAGAACATAAAAATACAGTATTTTAAATTGAAAATTCACTGGATGGCCTTAATGGCAGAAAATAGATGGAATATTCAACTTGATTATAAATTCATACAAATTATCCAATCTGAAGAACAGAAAGGGAAAAATTGGAAGAAAATGAAAAGAGCCTTGATAATGGGGGTCAATAGCAAAAGGTCTAACCCATGAGTGATATTAGTCACAGATGGAAAAGATAGAATGGGCAGGAAAAAAAATCTAAAGAAATAATGGCTGGTAAATGTCTAATCACTATGTTGTACACCTGAAAATAATATAATATTGTATGTCAACAGTAATTGAAAAATTAAAAATTATTTCAAAAAAAGAAATAATGGTTGAAACTTCCAAATTTGTTGAAATAAAATTTACAGATTCAAGAAGCCCTAAAAACCTCCAAGCAGGAGAAATACAATAAAAATCATGTCTAGGAACATCATACTGCCAAAAAGGAAATTTTGGAAGCAACCAGAGAAAAAATGACAAATTACATACAAGGGAGTAAGTATCAGTTCTATTTGACGCTAACTTCTAATCAGAAATAATGGAGATGAGAAAATATTAAATCAACATCTTTAAAGTGCTGAAAGATAGCTGTCAGTGCAGTATCTATATCCAGCAAAAATATCCTTCAGAATGAAGACAAAATAAAAACATTTCAGATAGAAGAAAACTAAGAGAATCTGTCACCAGCAAACTTGCACTATAAGAAATGCTAAATGAAATTCTTCAGGCTGAAATAAAATGATACCAGATAAAAACTGGTATCTTCTCCCAAGCTGTCCTTTTTTTCTCTGTTTATAGTCTTTATTAAACAGAAGGTTTAAAATGTAAATTTAGCCAAATTTTTCAATGTTTTTCTTTATAATTTATGCTTTTTATATTTCAGTAAATGCTTTTCTATCCCCAAGGTTGTAAAGATTATCTTATATTTCATTCTAAAAGTTTTAAAGCTTTACATTTCACTTTTAAGTGTTTATTACAAACTAAATTTATTTTTATATATAGCATGAGGCAGGGACTACTTTTTCCTATATGAATACGTATCATACTAAGCCATTTATTAAATTCTTCCCCAACAATTTCTAATCCCATGGCAACTTTGTCGTAAATCAACTTTTTTTTTTAATCCTCACCTAAGGATATTTTTTCCATTGATTTTTTAGAGAGAGTGGAGGGGAGGGAAGAAGGAAGAGGGAGAAGGGAGGGAGAGAGATAGAGAGAGAAAGAAACATCGATGTGACAGAGACACATCAATTCGTTGCCTCCCACCCGCACCCCGACCAGGGCCAGGATGGAGCCTGCAACCGAGGTATGTGCCCTTGACTGGGAATCAAACCCAGGACCCTTAGGTCTGCGGGCCAGCGCTCCAATCACTGAGTCAAACTGGTCAGGCCATAAAGCAACTTTTTATATACACATGAGGCTGTTTATGAACATTTTCTCCTTTCTCCCATTTTACTTTAATAAAAAAATGTCTGGCCCTAGCCGGTTTGGCTCAGTGGTTAGAGTGCTGGTCTGCGGACTGAAGGGTCGCAGGTTCAATTCTGGCCAAGGTCACGTACCTCAGTTGCAGGCTCTACCCCTGGCCCCAGTCAGGGTGTGTGCAGGAGGCACGAATCGATGTCTCTCTCTCACATCAGTATGTCTCTCTCACATCAGTGTTTCTTTCTTTCTTTCTCTATTCCTTCTACTCTCTCTTAAAAGGCATGGAAAAAATATACTCAGGTGAGGATTAAAAAAGAAAAAAATTCTGTAATCCTTTTTCCCTCTGCTAAGTTGAAAGGTGTTTCTAGTCTTTGACTAAAATAAATTCCTTAACTATAAACTTTTCTAACAATCTCAAACTACTCAGTATTTCTATCTTCCTTACAATTGAACAGGATTCTTGAATTTCAGTTTGCCTTTAAAAATAAAACTATTATGCTAAGTGAAATAAGCCAGGCAGAGAAAGACAAACATCAGATGATCTCGCTTATATGTGGAATCTAAAAAACTTAATAAACTGATGAACAGAACAGATTCAATGACATGGAAGCATAGATGAGACTGACGAATGTCAGAGGGACAGAGGAGGGTGGGTGGGTAGAGGGGGAGAGAGTAACCAAAGAATTTATGTGCATATATGCACAACCGAAGGACACGGACAATGGTGGGGAGAGGGACTGGGGAGGGGGATGGGACGGGGTAGAACGGGTCATTGGGGAGAAAAAGAGGCATCTGTAATATTTTAAAGAAAAATAAAATAAATAAAAAATAAAACTTGCTCATTTGATCAATAGTTAAGTAAATTTACCAACATATTTTGTCTATTCTGGGCTCACAATTATTTCTTGTATACCGTATCTTCCCTCTGGTTTCACTTTCTTACTGAAGTACATCCTTCATTACTTTTTTACTCTCATATGCTGAAATGTTTCTTTGCCCCACACTCTCAGGTAATATTTAGCTGGGGAGACGACTCTAGTTCAAAATCACTTTCCCTTCAACATTTGAAGATATTGTTGTTTCCTGGAACCCTTTATTGATGGAGAGAAGTTGGCTGTCACTCTAATTGCTTTTTATTAAATAATCTATTTTTCCTTGTCTGGTAGCACTGAAGACATTATTTCGATCATCAATGTTCTGCAGATCCACTATGATGTGTCTACATTTAAATTTATTTTATCCTGTTTGGTATCAAGAAGTCACAACACTTTAATTCTGGAAAATTGTCTTCCATTTTCTCTGAAATATTTCTTCGCTTCCATCTCTTCCTCTTCCTTGTTCTGGAACGTCTAGCTGATGTTTCATAGCCTTTTACTCTATCTGTACCTTTTAACTGCTTGTCTTTTTACCTCTCCTAGTGCAAACTGAGTTAATTCCTCAGAATTATCTTTTAATTCACTAATTCTCTTTGTGTCCAATAGGGTGTGTATCCCAGCTATTGAATTTTTAATTTCAATGATGTAAATATTTCATTTTCATGTAGCCAAATTACATTATTCATACCCACCTGTTCTCACTTCATATACGCTTGATTTTAGTTGACAGTTTTTTTTATTATGAATTTTATTCCTTCGTTCAACCCTAAACATACTTGTTTTAAGGTCTTTAACAGCTTGTTCCATGAAAAAGAATTTTATATTGAATTCACATAACTTTTTTCTTGGTCATGTTTCTTGCCATTAGATTTATTTGTGTAATCTTTGTTTGGAGGTACCTTATATAAGAGACTTTTGTTCTTATTTATCTCTCTTCTCCTGTGCGCTCAACCCTCCCTAACAATTTCTGGTTTGTTCTACCTAATTCCCTGGACAGCCAATCCTGAACTAGATCTTATACTAGCAGATATATGCACAGATAAAGATTGTTAAATAGAGGTATGACAAAACCAGTCACAAGTCACTGGACAGTTTGATTCACTCCAAGTCTCAAGACTGTATCTATATTCCTGAATCTCCAGGCTTAGTGTGCTTTAAGCTGTATGTATCCCAAGCAGGAGCTGACAATTTTCTTCAGACTCTTCTTGAGTGAGGCTGGGGAAAGCTGGAGACTTCTAACAGTGTGATTCTAGTTCCTGTCTTACATGGAACACTTTATCGTGCAGGAGCTATAAATCCAAACTACCTGCTTTCAGCCTCAAGTCTAGCAGGCTGACATCAACCCTACTCATAAATTTGCATTTCTGTTCAGTTTCTGGTGCAAATTGATATTTTATCTTGTTTTGAACTCAGCCATGTCATTACTATGAGTTTAGGCCCAATCCATGAACACACTACCACCCTGGACAAGAAGTATCGGACTACTTCCATTGACTCCTCCTTCATCTTCTGCATCCTACTCCCCAAAATGTGAGTTATTTCTCAAGGATTCAGCCTTGGAAATCTTATCTTTTCTCTAAATCTCTCTCTTCCAGATATAGTATCTATTCCCATAATTCAGCTACAACTTACATGTTTAAGATTCTCAACTTTTTCATTTTCTTCTTTTGTCCTAGCCAGTCTACCAAGATTCAGCCTTCTATTTTTAGCTGTTTGATAGATGTTTACATCTGGATGTCCCATTACTACCTTAAGTTCAATATTCAGAAGTCATTCATTATTTTCCCAACCCTACCAACACCTCTTCCTGATTTTTTTTCTTCTCATTATGGGGCCATTATTCTCACTGTTGACCAGAAATCACAATGTTGTCTTTTTCTCCACTATGTCTCCTCCATACAGTCTAATCAGGCTTTGCTATGGACTGAATTGTGTCTCCCAAAAGTTCTATGTTGAAGCCGTAACCCCAATGTGATGGTACTGGGAGGTGGGGCCTTTGGGCAGTAGCTAGGATTAAATGAGGCAATGAGGGTGAGGCTCTCATGAGATTAGTGTTCCTTATATAAACAGGAAGAGAGACCAGAGCAATTTTTTTTTTAATTCCATTTTTATGTGTTTTTATTGGTTTCAGAGAGTGGGAAAACCTGGGCATGTGCCCTGACAATGAATCAAACCATGAACTCCTCATTCATAGGTTGATGCTCAACCACTGAACCACCCTGGCTAGATGGAGCTCTCCTTCTTTTGAGCCCTCCTGTCCACCTGCCATGTGAGGACACAGTGAAAAGGTGGCCTAAACTTCTGTCTGAAGAAAGCCTTCACCAGAGAAATGAATTGGCCAGTACCTTTATTTTGAACTTCCCAACCTCCAGAACTTTAAGAAATAAATTTCTGTTGTTTAAGCCCTCCAGTTTATGGTATTCTATAGTATTAGCAGACTAACAAAACAGGCTGCAAGTTCTGTCATTTCTCTTTCAGAATTGTCTTTGAATTTAATTTTTTCTTTCCATATTTTTTGCCATAACACTAATTTATTTCTCCTTGATCTCACATCTGAGTCATTAAAATACCTTCCTTAGCAGTTTCCTCAATGTTAATCTCTTTCCACTCTAATCTATTCTTCATGCTATTCCCAGATTAATCACCCTAAAGTGGTCTTAGTTAATCCTTTTATGCAAATATTTAGATTATCTTAGTTTGGTAGTAGGGAGCGTTCCAGTTATATAATTATGTCCCTTGTTTTTTTCATGGTTATCTTTTTATAACTTGCTTATAGAGAATGTTGTGGCCAAAGGATGCCCATACTCAGTCACTTTGACAGCTTATTTATCATTGTAAATTAACTAAGTGGCTTTTTGGTTTTAAAATAAATACAAAACAATGGACTCTGTCTAAAGGCAGGGCTTCCTCCCCACCAATCATCCCCAATAATCACACACATACCCCCAAAGATCTCCCTGCTTTCTCCTCTTCAACTTTCTAAAACTCCTCATAAACTTTCTAAAATTCAGACTTCTCACCTGTAGCAAAAGTAGTCAGAGTTGGGAAAGGCAGAAGGGGAATCCATAAGAAAGCAAGTGCAAAAAACTGGTCAGTACTTTAAAAAGACAGTTTGGGGCTGGAAGACAAGAACCCTGAGGTTCTGCTCTTTCTACATTGAATTAAAAATCAATTATATTGCCCGGCCAGGCGTGGCTCAGCGGTTGAGTGTTGACCTAGGGTCCAGGAGATTGGGGTTCGATTCCCGGTCGGGACACATGCCCGGGGTGTGGGCTAGGCAGCCGATCAATGACTCTCTCATCATTGATGTTTCTATCTCTCTCTCTCTCTCACCCCCCTCCTTTCCTCTCTCTGAAATCAATAAAGATATGTTTAAAAAAAAAATCAATTATATTAGATCATTTTCTACGCTACTTCCTACCCACTCACAATCCCAACTCCTACCTCTCCCCATGCTCTCACATAAGAAACAGGAACTACATTTTATTTTATTTTTATTTTTTAAAATATATTTTTATTGATTTCAGATAGAGGAAAGGAGAGGGAGAGAGAGAGATAGAAACATCAACGATGAGAGAGTCATTGATAGAGCCTGCAACCCGGGCATGTGCCTTGACCGGGAATCAAACCCTGATCATCTGGATCCCAGGTCGATGCTCAACCGCTGAGCCACGCCTGGCCGGGTAGGAACTACATTTTAGATGCGAAGTAGGCGATGGTGAATGTAAAACATAGAAAGAAATTATGTTCCATTGGAGTTCTCCCCTTTATGTCACACAATATAAAGCAACTCCTGGCTGGTTGAACCTTCAGAATATGTTCTATGTAATCACTTATTCTCAACTCATCTTCTCTCCAATACTTTACCTCTTCCCCTTGCAGTTGTTCTTTTTTAAGGCCTCATCCCTCAGTATGCCTACTGTATCCTCAGCAAATGACTATGCTCACTCCACTCCTTTCTTGAATCTTGCAAACTCCACTGCCTCAGCTGCAGCTGAATGTCAATGGATTCTATCTAATCAGGCCTCTAGGGATCCCACAAACAGAAAGAGAAAACTCTCACTTGTATGCTCCTGTGTGTATGTATGTCAGTGCATGGAAAAAATCTGGAGAAAATAAAGAGAACAAAGTAATAGTGAGTGAGAAAGAGAGAAATCTTGAGTTTAAACTGTCTCCACTATTAGGGCTCCTGCATCTGGGTTTTATCCTAAAGAATCAAAGACAAATAAAACTAAATGCAATGTGATACCCTGGACTGGATCCTAGACCAGAAAAGACTAGTAAAAAACACTGATGAAATCTGAATAAACTCTGGATTTCAGTTAATAATGTACCAATTTTCATTTGTTAGTTTTCACAAGTGTCGCATGGTTATATGAGGTGCTGACATTAAGGAAAACTGGTTGAGGCCTTGCATATCTAAAAATCTTTATTTTTTCCCTCCCACTTAAGTGCTCCTTTAGCTATAGATATAGTATTCTAGTCTGTTATAAAAATCATTTCCCCTCCTATCTTTGAACATGTTTCCTTGCCTTCAAAGATTGTGTTACATTAAGAAATCTGATTATTTCTTGTAGCCTTTTTTTCTGTCTGAAAGCTTTTTAGAAATTTCTCCTTATCGTTTGTCTTCTCAGATTTCACCAAAATGTATTTAGGTGCAGGTTTTTATAACTTATTCTACTTGCACTTGATAGATTGTTCCAATGTGGAGTCTTCTTTTTAAGCTCTGGGAAATTTTTCTCGATTCCTTTATTTCCTCCCTTCCATTTTCTCTATTCTGTCTGGGGTTCTATTAGACAGATAATGAATTCCTGAATCTATAACCATGTGCCCTTTTTTATCACTCTTTCTAATCCCCTGACCTTTCCTCTATGTTCTCAAAGAATTTGTTTGCTCTTGCACCTAATTGTGCTTTGGTATCACTGTCATTTAGCCCAGATATTAAGTTCATTTTAACAATAATATTTACAACATCCAAGATTCGTTTCATAGTCAAGTATGCAACATTCTCAAATCTATGAGAATATATTTGTTTTAAAATCATCTTGCTATATTAACTCTGATTTCTCAAGATTAGTTCTATTTCTTGAATTTAGTACTTTTTTAAAAAACTTTTTTGACAGTATTACAGATGTCCTCCATTTTCCCTCCCTTTGCACCCCCCCTCCACCCACCCCACCCCAGGCCTTCACTACACTATGGTCTATGTCCAAGGGCTATGCATGTAAATTCTTTAATCTCTTCCTGTTCCTCCCATCCCCCCCTCCCCTCTAAGATCTGTCAGTCTGTTCCATGCATCCATGCCTCTGGACCAATTTTGTTCATGGTATTAATTTTCCTCAAGTGTTTGATGAAGCTTGGTAGTCCGATCACTTTTGTATTGAGAATTTGTACATTTTTTATTTTCATGTAACCTGACTCTAGTAAAGGAAGAAAAGAAACAGGACATGTCCCATGTAAGGCCCAATGGTGATTGTAGAAGCCCTCTATCCCTTTTATTTTTTTTTGTTTTTATTGATTTCAGGGAGAGGGACAGATAGAAACATCAATGATAAGAGAGAGTTCTCATTGATTGGCTGCCTCCTGTATGCTCCTTACTGGGGGTCGAGCCCAAAACCCGGGCATGTGCCCTGACCGGGAATCAAATCCTGACCTCCTGGTTCATGGGTTGATGCTCAATCATTGAGAAACGCCAGCTGGGCCCTCCATCCCTTTTAGAAGTCAAACAGCTATCTGGAGAAAATCCCAGCCTCTTTAATTCCAGTGACCACATTTACAACTTTAGTCAAGAACCAATGCCAGTAAACTGTAAGAAATGTGACTTATCTCTCAGTAAAACGGTATTTTTAAAGTTAGTGCCACAAATTGATGGGGGAAGGGGTTGATGTGCTAAGCTACTTAGTTCCCCAAAGGTCCCCTGAAGATTACCCCAGACCCCTTTCCCATTCCTTGTATATGTTGAAACTGCACCAGGAATTCCCTACATCCAAAACATCCATCTATTGTAACTACTGAGCTGTGTTTTTCTCCAAATTTATCTGGAGGTAAAACATATGTGCCAAGTCCACCTTCTTTATTTAATCTCCCCCCAACCTACAATAAATATATTAAGAGAAAATCTAAATTACAATATGGATCTCATATACATAATATTGAGCTAAAGAAGCCAGAAGTAATAGTATGTTCTGTACTATTCCATTAATATGAAGTTCAAACTGGTGAAACTAATCTATGCTGTTAGAAGTTGGGATAAGGGTTATCTTTAGGGGCTCATGACTGGAAGTGTGCATAATAAGGGCTTCTTGGGTGTTGGTAAACACAGTTTCTTGGTCTCAGTGCTAGTGACAGAGCTGAATTAACTTTGTGAAATTAATTGAGCCATATACTTACAACTTGTACATTTTTATGTTACACTTCAGTTAAATTTTTTTTTAAACCTGAATTTAGATTACTTTGAATTCCCCATTCTCTTTTTATAGGGAGAACTTCTCACTTTAACCATAGTCTTAAAAACATTAATATGTCAAGACAATTAGATCTCAGTTATAGACTGCAAAATACATGCACGGGGCTTTTACTTCTGAAAATAGCAGAATAGGTAGGTCAGACCATTATTTCTCCTGAGCAACTAAACAAGTGGAACAAATTATTTATAAAAAACATTCGCTTGAAGGTATTAAAGAATTTACAAGACATTAAAGACTTACCAGGTCAGAAAATGGTGAAATATAGTAATTAATAGAAGCTCTGCATTTACCAATTCTGGAAGAAGTGGCTGAGAAGTTGTTTTTTTTTTTTAGTATGTTTTATTGATTTCAGAGAGAGGAAGAGAGAGAGAGATAGAAACATCAATGATGGGAGAGTCATTGATAGGTTGCCTCCTGCACACCCCCTACTGGGGACTGAGCCTGAAATCCGAGCATGAGCCTTGACCAGTAATGGAACCACGATCTCCTGCTTCAAGGGTTGACGCTCACCCACTGAGAAAGTGCTTTGACAGCCTCTTAGGACTAAGAGGATAGACACTGGAGTCCACAGTCAAAGAGGCTCATGGGGAATCAGGTGAATGGGTGAACCTCCCTTGATCTGGGTTTGGACCTCAAAGGACTGTAACCTAGAAAAGTAAACCAGAAACATACAGGTTCTTGAAGAGACTACATCTGTTTTAAGAGTAAACTGAAGATGTCATAGGAACATGAAATATGGACAAGTTTTCCAACAGACACATTAAATATGAGACTTGAGAAATGAATAAAAGTGAGTAAAAATTTTCCAAGCCAAAATGGAAACTGGATAGGTAAAGGGTAGAGTGAGGAAAGCATTCTAGAGATAGTAGTTATCTATGTAGTAAAGGATGGAGGCAATCTGAAAATTCACGTATTAGTGGGATAGGGGCATGAAAATACGAATAGTTGGATATAACTAGAGAACAGTAGGATAGTTAAGAGGTGGCCCTGGCAGGTGGCTCAGCTGGTTGGAGTGTTGTCCTGTACACTAAAAGGTCAAGGGTTTGATTCCCGGTCAGGGCACATACCCAAGTTGTAGGTTTGATCCCTGGCCAGGGTGTGTGCGGGAGGCAACTGATAGATGTATCTCTCTCTCCTTTCCTCTTTCTCTAAAATCAATAAAAACATATCCTCAGGTGAGGATTTTTTTAAAAAGTTAAGAGGTGAAGCCAGAGTAGGATGAACTGAGGTGGTTAATGTAAGACAAGTTAAAATGTAAAATCAGTGGAGCAATAGTAAAGAAAAAGACTGTTGAGGAGGGTTCTTACATTTATTTCTGGCAGCTGAAATAGAGACCATGTGTGGTATCTTACTTTTGAGATTCAAGGCAAATATGATTCATTTCTCATTACATTTATTTTCATACACTTAAATCACTTGTTGCTAAAATCAGATCCTATTGCTTTCCTGTATGTTCAATAAACTTTTTAAAATTTCTAACACGGTCTATAAAGCCATCTATAATCTGGCTCTCACCTACCCCATCATCGTGGTCTCACGACACTTTCTCTCTCACTCACAATACTTAAGGTTATGTAGCTTTCTTCAGTTCTATAAAATGTGACGATCTTGGCCACCTCTGGGTCTCCTACATGTTCCTTCTACCAAAAATTTTAATTTCTTCCCTGACTCTTCACCCATTTATCTTTCAGGTCTCAAATATCATTCTAGCAGACGAACAGTGACTCCCCCTCCCTGAACTTAAGTTAGACGCCCTGATTATTCTTCATATCCTATTTATGACTATGTATTTAGGTTTTCATGTCTGTCAGTCTCCCCCTCTAGATTAAGTTAAGACAATGACTTTATCTGACTACTCAGTACATGTGCAGTATCTAGCACAGAACAGTGGTATACAGGGAGGCACTCAAATACTGAATATATGAATGTATACAGGAAGAAAAGATTTGAGGGGGAAAAGATCTTAGGTTGGAATATTTTTAATCTGAATTACCTATGCAATATCCAAGAGGAAATGGTAGGCAGACAAACATTACTATCCAGATTTCAGGAGAAAGATCTAGGCCACAAAGACCGATTTGGGAGTAACCAAGTAGATAGTAATTCATCCAAAGGAATAAGAATACAGAGAGAGAATTTTAAACAAGAAGGGTAGGGATAAGATTAAGAAAGAGCAATCAAATTGATAGGAGGTAAACAAGAAATGAGTGATACAACTGAATACATTATTTTAAAAAGAGAGTATAGTACGCCCCCCACTTCTCCACATGGAAAATGTTCAAAGCCCTGGCCGGTTGTACAGGCATCATTCCATGCACTGAAGGATTGCCGGTTCGATTCCTGGTCTGGCACATGCCCCACCCGAGTTGTGAAGGAAGCAGCTGATTGATATTTCACTCTCACATGGATGTTTCTCTCTCTTTCCCTCTCCCTTCCTCCCTAAACATCAATAATAATAAAAAATGTTCAAAGACCTCCAGTAAATACCTGAAACCATAGATAGTGCCAAACCCTACATATACTGTTTTTTCCTATACATATACACCTATGATAAAGTTTCATTTATAAATTAGGCACGGTAAGAGATTAACTATAATAAAATAGAACCATTATAACAATATACTTTAATAAAAATTATGTGAATGTGGTCTCTCAAAATATCTTATTGTACTATACTCACCCTTCTTATGATGATGTAAGATGATAAAATGCCTGAGTAAAGCTTACTTGAATACAAGTACTATGATACAATAGTTGATCTAGTAACAGAGATGGCAATTACATGACTAACAGCCGGTAGCATATACAGCAAGGATATACTAGACAAAGGGATGATTCACATCCTAGGGGGGACAGAGTGGGAGGGCATGAGATTTCATCACTCTACTCAGAACAGCATGCAATTCAAAATTTATGAATTACTTCTGGAATTATCCATTTAATATTTTCAGACAGAAGTTGACCGTGGTAATGGAAACCACAGAAAGCAAAACCATGGATAAGGGGGAGTACTGTAAATAGTGCCAAATACTGCAACAAGGACAGGACTAAAAACTAATTTAGTGACAACGCCACTGATGACCTTGGATAGCAGTATCAGAATGATAAAAGCAAATTTTGATTAGTTGAAAACTAAATGGGAGAGAATGTTGTGAAGGCTACTCAAAAATTGGATGTTTATGTTACAAGAGGATGGAAGAACTTTTTTTTTTTTCATTTTTAAAGATTGGAGGCTGAGTGTATTTAAATTATGAGGATCAAAAAAGAAAAATCAAAGTTAGACAATTGTTAGAGCTTTGTATCCCAAAGGCTAAGAAGGATGTAGGACCCACAGCACAGGCAAAGGAATTAGCCTTAGAATGGTAATTCTTTTTCCACTGCAATTGGAGGAAAGGTGTGTGGGATTCAGTTACATTTGTAGAAAGTGGAGAAATAATCAAGATATAGTTTCAACTTTCTCTCTGAAGTACCAGGTGAGGTAGTCTGCTAAGACTGAGTAGGAGGCTAACAGAATAAGTCAAGATGGGATTTAAAATAGCCACTACCATGAAAAGTAAAGGAAAAAAGAAAGGAATTTCAAGAAACATTGCAGGCTTATGAGTTTGGAGATGAATTTCTAATAGTACTAATAGTGTGATGATGTGATTCCCTCTGCAACACTTGCCTGACCCAAAATCAAGGGACTAAGACCAATCCAGGGTTTGTAGTTTGTAGGGCACATGAACAAAAAGATTAAAAAAAGGGCAAAGGAGTTAAAAGTATTGGCAATATGCCTGGCCGGCATGGCTCAGTGGTTGAGCATCAACCTATGATCCAGATCTTGGTTCGATTCCCAGTCAGGGCACATGCCTGGGTTCTGGGCTCGACCCCTAGTAGGGGGCATGCAGGAGGCAGCCGATCAATGACTCTTTCATCGTTGTTTCTCTCTCTCTCTCTCTCTCTGAAATCAATAAAGATTTAAAAAAAAAAGCACTGGCAACAGAACACTTAAATTAAAGTGGATAAGGTGAAAAGACTAAGTAAAAATGGGAAAAAAAAGCAGGGTCCTGATGGAGGAGAAGGGAGTGGAAGTCTAAGTGATGCCAAGTAAAGGTGTAGCAGGAACAATGAAGTAATAAAGCTAAGAGGAGCAAAGACTGACATCATGTAAATGACATTAGAGAAGTGATCTTCCCCACTGATAGGCCTGCCCAAGTATTATATTGCATGTAAGTGTTTATGCATATGTGCATAAATTATAAAAAGCATCAACTTTAAATAGTACTTAATTTATAGTTTAATTCTTACTACACTCAGATTACTATTAAAAATTCAAAATGTCCTACTTGCATGGTAAACCACAAAATCTTTCAATGACAATATATTGATTTGAATAAGCAAAAAGTTAAAAATCACTGGTCTAGGTCAACCTGTTCTTTTTACAGAAAAGGAAACATACTTCCAGAAATTAACTGATTTACCCAAATTCAGCAACTTGCCATAGCAACAGAACTTTAAAAACGGAACTTTAAAAAAAAAGTTTTTCCTGTATTGAAAAAAAAATCACTCCTGGGCTGTCTGAAGAGAAATATTTCATAATGATCAACATTTCTTATAAAAATTTAAGAATATTTGCCACAAATGTTATATTTATCATGCTTACAAATTAAATACTGCATTTAACATGCTTATAAATATATTATATATGATTTATAACTCCTTACCTAAAGACGAATTTATAATTTCTATAAATTTCTTTGCCAAAGTTATGAAGGAACAATTGATATACAAGTAAGTGCCCGTGAGTAGATGAGTAGATAAAAAAGCTGTGGTACATTTACACCATGGAATACTATGTGCCTGTAGAAGGAACAGTGTGGTGAAAGCCAGAGGGGAGGGTGGAGCAGGGTCTCGGTGGAGGTGGGCAAAGGGGGAGAAAATGGGGGACATCTGTAATAGTATCACCAATACAAAAAAAATGAGAGAAAAAAATTGATATACTAAGTCAATATAAATGCTACACACTATTTACACCACTGATTAAAATTATTCCATTTCTTCTGTAATCTTCCCCAACATAGCACTAAACCCACTACTAGAAAAGATGGAAATTGGCAAGTGACATCAACCCTGTTTGTCTAACCAGCAGTTTAACCACTCAATTGGTATATTTTTAATAAAAGAGAGAACATGGAGGGACCTGGAGTGTATTATGCTAAGTGAAATAAGCCAGGCAGAGAAAGACAAGTATCACATGATCTCACTTTTATGTGGAATCTAATGAACACAATAAATTGACAAACAAAATAGACCCAGAAACATTGAAGCATGCAAGGCTGACATATAGCGGGGGAGGGGGGGAGACTAACCAAAGAATTTATATGCATATATGTATAACCCATGGACACAGACAACAGTATGGTGAAAGTGGGGGGGGGGTGGAAGGGGTCAATGGGAGGGGTCAATGGGAGGGGAAAAACCTTCAACAATCAAGGTTTTTTAAAAAGAGCTCAGAATATGTGCATTGAGAAAGGAATGACAATACAGGGGTGAGTATAAGTAGGTTTACAGTTGTTCATATAGAAAACAATACAATAATAAATGATGTAAGAATAAACTTTTACATACTCACAACTGTAAACCTACTTTTGCCCAGCCCTATAGATCAGGGGGGAAAAAAGAACTGTCCGTAATCCCATCTACAGAATATATAATAGATGTTCACTAAATACTTGTTTATATGAAGAAGCAATTTCAGTCTTTTCATCAAGAAGTAAATATTTTGATTTATCTAATATGCTATACCTAAGGATTAAAAAAATGATCATACCTTACCCTTCCTCAAGGAATTTTAAGTTTGGATATGTAGATGAGACAGGCAGTATATCTAGATACTAATGAGTTAACTCTTTATCAGATATCAGAATTTTATATCCAACTGGATGTTGGCCATTGAAGTACTTATTTGAGAAACAGATAGTGAAAGTGCTAATCTACCAATGATATCACTATCAAAATATTTTATTATCTCTTGTGCATTTTCCCTCGGTTTTACCAAGAAAATCATTAGTTTATCATTAATCTCATTTTATTTTATTTATTGATTTTAGGGAGAAGAAACATGCATTGGTTGTTTCTTGTGTGTACCCTGACCAGAGATCAAACCCAAAACCATAGTGTATCAGGACAACGCTCTAACCAACTGAGCTACCCAGCCAGGGTCTCATCTATCTCATTTTTAAACCAAGAGGTGCACTACTTCATTTATTCCCCAAAGTAAAACTCACTTTTTAAAACTATTCCACAAAAATTCAACCTCAAAAGATAAAGGTTTCTCTACTTAATTCTCAACAAAAGACTATCCTGCAAATTCTTAAAGTTTCACATTAAGAAACCCCAAAATCTTTCACAAATGGGACCAAGACCTTCTCCAAGAATAACACCTGATCTTCATTACTTGTAGATCTCATTTTTGCAAAATCTCACTAAAATTGATTTGCAATCCCAAAATCAATACAATGTTTTCACATCATTCAAAGACATACACAGACTGGGGTAAAATTTTAATCACCTAATGGTGAGGTTGAAAAGGTGATGCTCTGCCTTCCTGTTTCAGCCAGCATACTGTAAATGTGTCTTTTCCATGGTCTATTTAGTGTCACGTATATTTTTTACTTTTTGCTGGTGATCTGACCCCCATGCATAGTGCTTAAGTGCTATCTAGAGTTCCTAAGCACAAGTACACTATGTGTCTTAAATGGAAAACATGAGTATTAGATAAGCTTTGTTCAGGCACAATTTACAGTGCTGTTGGCCATGAGTAAAATGCTTATGAATCACAAATCAATACATATTAAATAAGGTGTCGTTAAACAGACATAAAACAAGATTATGTATTGCTAACTTGACAAAAATGTGACCAATAGCTCAAAGGAACCTAATCCTAAATTTTCCCTAGGAGCAATGGTTCAGTATTCACTAATTTAGTGTTCACAGTGACTTTATAGAACATAACTACCCCAAGTAACAAGAATCAACTGTACTTTGAATATGACACCTTTATGCATGTAAAATTAAGTAACAAGACAGGGCAACAGTGCTCATTTACCAAAATGACCTACCATTTCCCCACACATAGCACTAGTCAATAAATAAAGAGTACCAAATAAATGATTCAGAAAATTTAGTGCTAAAGTTCTAAGGAAGAACAAAGGTAGACCAGTATTTTGTCATTAGCTGGAGCACACAGAGGCAGGCATCAGAAGTTTAAGCATAAAGTCATCAAAGTCAAAGAAGAAAAAAGTTAAAAATCAACAACAGGAACATGGTCTTGATGACATGAGAAGATAAGAGTCTGTGTCCTGGTGCCCCCTCCCCCTACACACACACACACGAGTGCAATATATTGGTTCAGTTTCTCCAGAGAACTCTAATAATACAGCAATAGAAATTTCAAAATGGAAATTTAAGAATATAAAAATAATTAGAATGCAAGTCTGCCAAGTCCTACAGAAGCAGGGATCTATTTTTGGTTTACTGACCTCGGACAATACCTGGCACATCACAGGAATGCAGTACCTGTTGAATGAACATTTATAAACATATTTTCTTAACAATAACTTCTATTTATTGATTAGTCTGTTTCAGGCACTAAGCTCGGAGGTTGTTTACTTTTGTTCAATGTTTTACTCCCCCAGAACATCCCTTCAAGACAGCAATTTTAAGTTCCCATTACAGAGATAAGAAAAACCAAGGCTCAGAGTTGAACTATGCTGTCCACAGTCACACCATAATTGGAATAGTGAGCTAAAAATTCAAAAAAAAGGTGTATATGATTCTTCGAACCTGACAGACAACTTAGAATAATAATAATTTAGGAGAGGTAAAAATAAAATATACAGGTACTTAATAAACCCTGAAACGTAGGAATTTAAAGAGGCAAACTTAGCTAAACTTTTATTACCATTCACCTACATATCTAATCTAGATGTCCCCAAATATATGCATTCACTCCATAATATAACACTCGATGGCACTATGTTCAATAAGTCTGACCTTTCATAGCAGTTCTCATTATTGTATTTTTCATCAGTAAATTTTCATCAGCTTTTATGATGTTCAGAAAACTATCTATGATCACACATAATACCAAGCATGAATAAGTGCTTCAGTTTTATTTAACATTTTTAAATGACTATACAACTCAACTTTATATAATGCACAGTACTAAAAAAGTGCAAAATATTAACTGTAAACATATGGTCATGAAACTGAACAACCACAACACCCATCAACCCAACTTGGCACTTTTACTCATTGAAAGAAGTCACAGCTTTTCTGAAATCTTGCTGGACGTTAACGGCTGCTCTTCATCTTCTTCCATCTACTCTCTTCTGAACCGGTTCAGGTTGCTCAGCACATACCCACACGGTGTTAGGAAAGTCATGAAAATCACGACGAGTCCAACAGCCACGTCCTGGAGGGGAAAATAAACAGCGCTGTGAACGAGTGGCTTCCTCGGTCATCACTCGCCTGCCTAACAAAAACCGCTTTCATTTTGAGAAATCTGACCATTGTCCTAGAAACCTGGGCCTGGCGAAAACTAAAACGCAGGCCTGCCATTCCTTAATGGCCTAACTTAAATTTTTGAAAAAGATTCGTTTTTCTTCTAACGGTTTCCCACTTCCAACCTTTGAATGCTGGAACCTAGAAGCTGCCCAGAATTTTTCACCGTCTTAGGGAAAATGGTAGGGTCTTGGTAATAATGAAGGTCTGAAGGTGGCAGATACTCTATGGCGCAGCAACGGCTCTGCCCTCCATCTTGGCGCCCACAAGGGCGACCCTCGAGGTCAAGGCCCAAACCTCTCCGAGGCCCGTGCCCTCATGGTCCTCACTTCCCACCCCTCAGGCCCAGCCAAAGCGAGCTCACGGTGACCGTGACTGTGACCGTGACCGTGCCCCCACCCCCACCAGCCCCCACCTCTCCAACAGAGGCCCTGCCATGGTAGCCGCAGTGAGCCGAGGCCCGGGTCCTCCCCACCAGTCAAGGCGCCCCCAACCTCGACCCAACACTCTCGCCCCACCCGTCCAGTCAGCGCGGCCCTGGGGCCTGGGTCCCAACTCACCACAGCGGACAAGTGCTGCTGCCTGCGACCAAGCTCGGAGTGGACCAGGCGGCCTGGCAGGGTCACGCGTGGGCGGCGACGCAGGCAGAGAATTAGCAGGCGCGGCATGACGCGTCAGGTGAGGCGACACAAGGCAAAGCGGAGCGAGCTCGACGGGACGGCACGCGGGGACGAGCGGTGCGGCAGGACGGCGCGTGCTCTAGAGCTGGGCGGGAAGCGGGTTTGCGCAAGCGCCTTGGGCCCCGCCTGCCCCGCCTCTTCCGCTCTGCCCGGCTAGGCCCCGCCCCTTGGGCTAGAGGCCTCCGCCTGACCGCGACCTCACACAGGTTCCCTTCCATCCCTTCCCATCTCACCCCACACCCCTCAAATCTGTGCCCCTCAGTTGGGCTTTCTAACCCTCGCCAACTGCCCAGCCCCCCAACACCACACAGAGCATCTATCTCTTGAATTTACTGCTGGGCACGGCGAAGGCCTCAGCACCCCTACGCTTCTCTTTATCTTTCTCTCCTCCCCACCTACGCTTCTCAACGTGCCGTTACTTCTCATTGGCAGATTTTATTACGTAGATACTCTGTTCTCTAATGTTAATTAAGTTCCCCATACATTGACTGTAAATTAATGCCCAACATTGAAAAGCAGGAACAGCCCTGTCGGGGGAGCTCAGCTGGTTAGAGCCTGGTGGGGAGGCCAAGGCCGTGGGTGGGCGCTGGAGTCGGCGCTCGAGAAGGAGCAGCCAGTGAGTGCACAGGTAAGTGGGACAGCAGATCAGGTTTCTCTCTCTCTAAAACGCAACAAATTTTTAAAAATTTGTAAAAAGAAAACCAAGAACAAGTATCTGTTGATGATATAAAAAATATTCATGGCAGGATCAAAGAAGGTGTTTGGACCCAGTAGAGAAGGCGATGTCACAAACTCGTAGCTCTTGGAGGAAAAATGGAATATATTGTGATTTTTAAACTTAATACTATAATCAACTTTTATCCACTCTCCGAGATGAACCCGTGTCTTCACACTATTTCCTTTTTAGGCCTAGTGTACAACCTAGCGTCCTAGGATTTCCTTTGATTGCCCTGTTTCTGCCACCTAGTACCTTCCTCTTTCTTAGGGTCCTGTTTCCCGTGGATGTGGTACATCCTTCAGCAATTCTTTCAGGAATGGTCTGTGGCTGATAAATTTCCTCAGGCCCTTGCAAGTGAAAAAAAAATCCTTATTTTGCTCCCCACTTAAATGCTAATTTTGCTGACTATAGAACTCTAGGCTTGTAATCGCTGTCCCGCGGGAACTTGACAAATTGTTCTGGTATCTAGTGTAAATGATAAGTGTGATGCCGATATAATTCTCAACCTTTAATGTAGCCTCTATTTTTTCTTTTTGTAATCTTTTAGGAATTTCTGTTTGTCTTTGGGCGTGTGAAGTTTCTTTGAGATATGGCTAGATATGGGTCTTTCTTCATTCGTGTGGATTAGCAGTGGGAGAGACCTTTCAACTTGGATTTTCTTTAGCTCTGGGAGATCTTCTGTTATTTATTTCCTTCTCTCTAGTTGCTCTATTCCCAATCTGAAACTACTATTAGCCCTGGCTTGGTAGCTCAGTTGGTTAGAGCAACATCCTGATACACCAAGGTTGCGGGTTCCATCCCCAGTCAGGGCACATAAAAGAATCAACCAATGAATGCAGAAATAAGTGAAACAACAGGTCTGTTTTTGTCTCTCTGTCTCACTCACTCTCCCCCCTTCCTCTCTCTCTAAAGTCAATACATAAAAATTTTTTTTAAGTAACTACTGTTAGATGAATATTGGCTCTTCTTGGTGGGTCATCTATGTGTTTCAACTTTTTCCCTTTTTGTCCCCTTGTTCTACACTCTGAAAGATTCCCTGGCTTTCTCCTCTAGCCTTTCTGTCAAGTTCTTCATTTAGAATTCTACTTCTAAAACTTACTATTTTGGGGTTTTTTTAAGAGTCACCTATTCATATTTTATAGATGCATTGTGACCTCAAATTTCTTCAAGAATATTACTTTGAACTTTTTTTTAAGACTTTTTTCTAGAGAAAGAGGGGGGAAGGGAGAGAGAGAGACAGACACAGAGAAAAAGCCATCTATTTGTTGTTCCACTTATTTATGCATTCACTGGTTGCTTCTTGTATGTGCCCTGACCAGAGATCGAACCCAAAATCTTGGCTTATTGGGACAACACTCTAACCAACTGAGCTACCCAGCCAGGGCCTCCCCCACTTTTTATTTATTTTTTTAATATGTTTTGTATTGATTTTTTTAGAAAGAGAAGAAGGGAGAGGGGGAGTGAGAGAGAAACATTGAGGAGAGAGCAACATCAATTGACTGCCTCCTGCACACCCCCTTCCCAGGATCCAGCTGCAACCTGGTTTGTGCCCTGACTGGAAATTGACCTGGTGACCTCTCAGTGCATGGGAGTACACTCAACCAACTGAGCCACACTAGCCAGGGCCTTCCCCTACTTTGTAAATTTTTAAAAAGTTAACAAGAAATGCTGAAGTAAGCAAAGAAAGAGCTCAGTAAGAGAAAAGCCAGGCTAGATTAATCCTAATTCAGAGAAGTTTCACCCAGCTGGGCGTGGCTCAGTAGTTGAGCGTCGACCTAGGATCCAGGCTATCAGGGTTCGATTCCTGGTCAGGGCACATGCCCGGGTTATGGGCCCGATCCTCAGTCAGGGGCATGCAGGAGGCAGCCAATCAATGACTCTCTCATCATTGATGTTTCTATCTCTCTATCCCTCTCCTTTCCTCCCTCTAAAATCAATAAAGATATATTTAAAAAAGAAAAAAGTTTCAGTTGGAGTGCAGCTGATGTGAGAATTGAGCATTTTAGGTCTTTCTCTGTGACAAAATCCTTAAAGTACTTTTGACAGTGTCAGAAATATAAATCCAAATTCAGCCACAACACAATTAAGCTCCCAGTCACCCACCCCTACTCCAGGAGGTGGCACTTTTAGCTTCTCAAATTATAGATGGCACTTTTAGCTTCTCAAATTACAGGTACAGCCTTCTTCAAGTCACAAAGGACTAGCACTGTTAACTCAAACCTCTGCAATATTCAATAAAGGGCTTAGTGGTCCCTGCATTCAATATATTCTCAGTGACCTACAATGCAGAACCTTCCTGCTGCAGTTATGTAAAAGGACATAATTAGAGCTACAGCCTAGAGATCAAGTTTTTTGAGCTCTACATATACAATGAAAAAGAAAGGCGCACCCGCCTACTTAGTTTTTTTCATATGGTTTTTATAAATGTTCATGTTCTAAATAAACTGGCATTAGAGTTCAAGACAATTATATAATGTATTAAGACTGCACTACCCCAGGCTCAAACATCTTGAATGTTCTCCTCCCTAGAAACACACATTTAATTGCTCTTCAAGGACCAAAGGTCTTTGAGGAAAGCAGTGCCTCTCTCTGGGTCTATTTGTGACTGTCTTTACAATTGCAGGACCTCAAAGATAGAAATTCAGATAAGCAAGCAGCAAGAGCAGAAGGGTTGCCAAGGTGGAAAAAACAGAGTTATGCAACTGGTAACATCAGTAGCACACTTTTGAATTGAAAACACAATGGTAATATAAGATCCAACAAAAGCTGCTGTCCATGATTACAAAGAATCCTGAGAAAGAACTGTCTTTAGGCAGTTCAAAGCATGACCTTGGTGTTCCAAGTTCACTATTGTGCAAATTTTTCTTTAAGTTGATTCTCTTTTTTTTTTTTTTAAATATGTTTTTATTGATTTCAGAGAGACAACGGGAGAGGGAGAAATAGAAACATCAGTGATGAGAGTCATTGATCAGCTGCCTCCTGCACAGCACCTACTGCGGATAGAGCCTGAAACCTGGGCATGTGCCCTGACAGGGAATCTAATGGAGACCTCCTGGTTCGTGGGTCGACGCTAAACCACTGCGCTAAGCCAGTGGGCTAAATTGATCTTTTTATCAAAAAGTTACATCATTTGAAACAAAACACACTATTGTGGGGGCTAAAAAAATACTAACACTTTTCCTCCCACCTTCTAAATTCTTCTGGCTGGGCCAATAACCAAACTGAGACAGATTAACAAGAGAAAGTCAAAGTTTAATACATATACATGGGGAATTCACAAAGACATGATAAACCCATGAAAATTCTCAAGACAATGAGGCAACATTGGGTACATAAGACATTTTGGACAAAAGAGAAAAGGGGGGTAAAAAGGGTATTATGTTTCAGAAGTGAGAATGGGCGATTTCCAGGCAGTTGAGAGAGGGGCACACACGTGGCAGGAAAATCGTTGCTAGGTGACTCAGAAACAACAGGACGCAGGGGGTATGTAGCTAACAGGCACCTTCCAGAAACCCTCTTGTTTACCATACTTAATTCAAATTAGGCTAAGGCAGCGTCCTAAGATCTCCTTCCTGAAGCAGATTTCTCTGTCTGAATCTCTTGGGCAGGAAAGGGGGGTGGATCAAAGGTTCTTTCTGAGTCTCCTATTTCTTAATAAAACAGCTTGAAATCAATATACCCAAAAGCAGTTTCAAGGTGGCAGAATTTTGGTCCCTTCTCTATTAAAACTGAGAACAGTTTTAATTTACATCACTTTTTTGTTATTAAATTGGACACTCTTTCTCTCCTGAACTACATCCAGAAATTCTTCAATGTATTTCTGTTATGCCAGAGTAAAAAGAGATTGGCAGTTGGAGCAAAAAGATCAAAGGTCAGACCTCAGCACTATCATTTACTAGCCACAGAGGCTCAGACTAATAAAGCAAGTATAAGAATATTTCTCTTCAAATGCTGATATGGAGATTAAATGAGATAGCATATATATCAGTTAAGATTACTTGGATAAATGTTAAGGAAAACCTAATGATAAATGACTGACTGGCTCACCTAATTGGAAAGGCCAGAAGCAGGGCTAATTTCAGGTGAAGCTAATTAAGCATTGATTTTAAAAAACTCTAAAATGTTCTAAATCAAATTACAATGGCCAGAGAGTGAGGGAAAGAAACAGATCTGTTAGTTTGTTAATAGATGCTGACCAACTAACAAATGACTTCTCACATTCCTGTTTTGCCTGTTGGAATCTTGGATTAATTTACAGGTGGCTATTTCTGCAGATTATTTTAGCAAGGCAGCAGCAGGCTCTGCTTGTTTGCCTGGGGGATTTCCAGACTGCTGCCCCATGCAATCCACAGGAGCCGACATTTCTTGAGGCAGACTGCTATCCCAGAGCTGGCCCTCCTTCACCCCCCCCTTTGCCTAGTAAATTCTTTCAAGACTGCCTCTTTCTTTCTCCTTCCCCCTACTTGATGTATAAAAAACGCTTCCAAAACTCCTGGATGACAAATATGCTGTCTTTTCTACCTAGCCATATTGCTGGTGGTTTAACTCCGTGCCCCAAGACCAGTGTTCTTTTTGGCTAGCATTTTTGGCTCAATAAAACCTTACTTATAAAAAGACTTTCAACTGTAGAAGTTAAAACTTTTGTGCTTAACAGCATCACTGTTGCCCGCAAGATGACGAGAACTTGGTTGTCTTTTTTTTTTACTCCTCATATGATTATGTTATTTTTTCCATTGCTTTTGGAAATGTAACACCACATCCTGTTCTTGTTGGTGTTACATTTTCTTGAGAGTAGAAGGGGAGCGAGTGAGAGAGGAACATCAATGTGAGAGAGACTCATCTATTGGTTGCCTCCCGCTAGTGAGCTGACCAGGGATCGAGCCTCCAACCGAGGTACTACCCTTGGCTGGATCCCAGGACCCTTCAGTCTGCGGGCCAAAGCTCTAGCCACTGAGCCAAACAGGCTAGGGCAGTTCTTGTCTTCTTAAAGGAAAGATTTCAATCAAGAGATAAAGTGCAGCAAAGCAAGAAAGAATTTATTGGCTGCAGCAAAAACATACTTAGGATAGTGAAACAAGGAAGGGCATAGAAGAAGCTACAGGAGAGCCTAGGCTGGGCTGCTGTGGTTCTCTGAGAAGCCAGAGAAAAGGAGGCCTTGGAGACAGGTTCAGGAGGTTAGCCCAGGATGAACGGCCACTGCCCATTGCTCCCTTAGTTGCAAGTTTCATGGGGTCCCTTAGAGGAAAGAAGGGGGGAAGGGAATGGAGAGAGGAGGGTGTGCTCCACTGAGGGAGCGAGCACACTGGGTCCTTTGTGTCGAGAGTATTTCTCTCTCTCTTGCAAATGGGACTCTTAGGAGAGGTCTCAAGGGAGGGTCTCAACAGAATATTTGTCAACTTTTCAGGTGTGCTCTTTCAGGGTCGTGATCTCCATTGATTGGTCCGTGCCAGAGCAGGGCGTCTTTAGTCAATGCAGCTGGTCCTGAGGCAGCCACAGCGTCACTTGTCTGGTTTTGCTGCTTTTTTGGGCCTGGAGCTGAAATACAACTGAGGTCTAGATATTATCTTTAGGGAGGAAAAGGTCAGGGGTTCCAAACCGTATGACCAGTGGTATGCTAGGGGAGGATTGGTTACCCTGGGGGCAAGATTCTTTTTCCCCCAGTTTCACCCCTTGCTAGGCACCCGGGGTTTTCTGCCCTGGTGAGTTTCTATACCTGATCCATTGTCCTTGCTCTGCTCATGTCTGCCTAACTGCCTATAACATCTCTAATCATGTCACCAGGGACACAGTTTTCCCTAGGGTATAAGTTAGCTGTACCCTAAAGTAGGCTCCCCTCGGGTAGCAAGATGGTTGCCAAGAACTCCTAGGGCTACATCCCTTTTTAGTGATATTCAACAGAACAGGAGGAGGCTCTTCCAGCATCTTGTGTACAAGGATAGATGTTCTTTTCCAGAAGTCCTAGCAAACATACATCCCGTTCTTGATGGTGTTACATTTCCTCCCCTGAACCTATCTTTAAAACCAGGGGAGTAGCATTTGCTGAAAATCTTAATTAAATCAGGAAATCAGGTATAAACATAGGCTCAATCCCACCCAAATCACTTGATTGGGAAAGGTGAGAAATTAGGAGGAGGAAGGAAGGTGGAAATATTATTGTAATTAGCTAGTTATTAATATTGGTAAAGGAAAGAAAGCAAAGGGAAGTCAGACATTGTAAACATGGTCACCAGGAAAGCTTCACCAAGAACCTACAGCTTCACACTCCCCAGGGAACCACTGGTTCATTCCCTGTAGATCACTGGGGAAAGGAATCAAAGAAAGGGGGAAATAGGCACATGTGCAGTATAAGTCCAGGTGGCTTGCCTGTCAGTCTTACCTGGGGAACAATGGATTGACTAGGAGGTGGACCACACCAGAAGCCCACAAAACCTTGGAAAGTTCCTGGTTAAAATCCTCAAAGAGTTCCCTGTCTCTTGTCCACTTCATGCTCTTGATTTCTCTTGCTCTGTGACCCACACTCGCCCAGTGCTCACCTGTTCTCTCTCCACAGCCAGGTTGCCTTAAGCAGTTGCATGCCCATGGCTGTGCAGACCCCACACAAAATGGACTGCAGCTGGGAACACAAGTTAAGCTAGCCAGATGCTAGGGTAGACTGTACTTTAATATGGAGCAAAAACTATGGGCAGTGGCCTTAATTCCGGCCCTGCTGAAGACAAGAGTAAACATTTCATGGTGGAACAGACAGAGATGGGACCTTGGAGGGGAACCCCCTTAATTTTACATCATCAATAATGCTTTCCACAAAACCCCATCATCCCACGGGGGCCTCGGGAAATTCTTTTCCTTGTAGCACCACAAGAACTCTACTTCCACCAATGACAGAAATGGATGAGGGGCCAAGGCAATGTGTGAGAATGTGCCTTGAAATATGATGCTGAGTAAATTGAGGTAAATTCCATCTCTAGGTTTCAAAGAATTGAGGATTCACAAATGAGATGTCCAAATTATGCCATAGCATCTTAAATACTTGATATTGCATCACCATTACTCATCCTTGCTTTCTATGTAGTTTAGGGTTTATGTATCTATAAACCAAATGGTTTAGCTTTGTTTTTGTATTTTATAGAATTTTAGATGCCATTATTTGATGTCTCACTAAGAAAATAAATCTATTAACTAAATCATGACCCATCCCTAAAGGTCATCAATTGTAACAACAAATTTTAGCGTTGTTAAAAAATGTTAAAAAAAAAAAGTACATCTTAGAAAGGATAAATACAATTCATGGAATTGTCTTGTATGATTACTTTTGTGTCTTGCTTCTTTGGCTTAACATCATGTTTGTAAGATTCATCCACGTGTTTTATAGTTCAAGTTCATTTAATGCATGAATATACCACATTTTTTTTGTCCATGCTATTATTGATGGCTATTTGGGCTGTTACCAGTTTTTGACTCATATAAACAATGCTGCTATGAACATTCTTGTTCATATCGCCTGGTGCACACGAACATAGGTTTCTCTATATATATACCCAATAGTGGATTTGCTGGGCCATAGGAAAGACAATTTTCCTTATTTTCTAGGTCATGCCAAACTGCTTCCCCAAAGTGGTTCTTCCTATTTTTAACTCACACCAGCAGTGTAGAGAGTTCCTACTAATCCATATCCTCATTGATGAAATTGTCTTTTTTTTTTTTTTTAACAAGCCTGATTAGTCAGTGGTGTTATTTTATTGCAGCTGTAATTTATACTTCCTTTATACTAATATGGTTGAGTACCTTTTAATTAGTCTCATTTGGATTTTCTCACTTGTTCAGGTCTTTGCCCATTTTCTATCTCATTTTTTCTTCTTGAATTATTGGAATTCTTTATGTATTCTGGATCTAAGCCTTTTCTTGGTTTTAAGTATTGCAGATATCTTTGTCTATTGTGTGGCTTGTCTTTTCACTCTCCTTATTGTGTATTTTGATGAACTGAAGTTATTTTTTTAAATGTAGTTGAATCCATGTGTAGGGGAGGCAAAATTTTACCTCTACCCTCTTAGGGTTTCTAGCTGGGAATGAGACTTAAACTGGCATAAACAGGTTAACAAGAGAAAGAAAGGCATACAGAGTTTTTCATGTGCATGGGATCCCCCAAAGGAAAGTGAAGACCCAAAGAAGCAGTTAGAGCTTAGTATATCTTTGTCCATATATACCAAGTTGGACAAAGAGTGGTAAATTGTGAAAAAGTATCAAGACAAAAGGGCTTGAGCCAGAGCAGCTAATCATGGAGAAGTGATTAGGAAAATAAGGCATTAGTTTAACAAGATTTCTTTGTATAGATCTCCCTTGACCTCGATTCCCATCTTGAGTGATAGGAATGTTTCTTTCCTTCTGGTATGCAGAAGATGTCTTTCATACCTTTCAAGGTACCAATCACTGCCCTGGGCACTTTGACATGTGTTTTCATTCCTCTTCACCTTTTAGACTCCAGGAGATTCCAAAAAAACGCTTGGGAACAGTATCATTATATGCAAAGCATGCAAGGAAATAAAATTTTCCTTTTTTTCATGATTTAAAAAACCCAACTTCCCTATTGTCTTTCCAGAAAGATGAGCCTAGGAGGGGCTTTGGTGAATGATTATGTATGGTAGAAAAGATTGGAGTAACAGAAAATGGAATACGCAGTTAATGTCGAAAATGACTCAGGTTTTTAGCTTCAGTGACCAGGTGGATGGGGTGCCATTCACTGATGGAGGGAGCAGGGAGAGGAACACAACACAAATTCAGGACTCTTGATTACAAGTGACAGAAACCCATTGTTTTTCTCATTTCGAACTAGCCCAACCTTTTTTTTTTTTTTTTTTTTAAAGGATTTTTAAAAATAAACGCCTGTTCTGTTTTCGATCCACCATTGGAAGTTCGCACAGATCTATGCCATTTTATATATGGAACTTGTGCATTCTCGGATTTGGGTATCCACTGGGGGTCCCGCAAACAACCCTCCATGGACACCAAGGGTAGTTACATTTTGGGAGAGCGAAAAGTTATACGTGGAATTTTGGACTGTGTGAGGGGGTGAGTGCTCCTAACCCCTGCATTGTTCAAGGATCAACCATACTATTTAGCACTAGCTTCTTAAAATTATTACTATTTAAAATTATTTTTCAGTCTAGCTTCCTATTTACATTCTAAGCTTCTCAAGGGCAAAGAAACATTTATTTTTTTTCCTAAGCATCTAGCCTGGTGTTTCACACATGATATTGGATAGTTTAAAAAATGTGTGTTGGACTGAACTGAATCTACAAATCTAAATTCTGATGGACTTGCAAATTGAGTTAATTCAATATCTCAAAGGTGCAGTTAAGTGGTATAATATGAAAAACAAGGTGGATGAATTAACTTGTGGAAAAAGTCACAGAACACTTATACATGATTTCTGTGAAGGCAAATCATGCCCAACTGTTGAAGTAGAGTTCTTCAAATGTGCAGACAGAGAAAGGGACAAGGGGGAACAAGCAGATCTCACTCCGCTTTTCAAAAAGGCTTTGGTAGATTTCTACATCAACAGCTTTTAGAAAAATGGTGTTGCCCTGGAATTACTTAGAATGCTATCACTGCCGGTATTGTTCTAATTTTGTTTTTAAAGTCGTTCCTAGGAAACAGAACCAAAGTCAAGCAATGAGGGTCAGAAACAAATGAGAAAGTGTAATTAGTGGAGACTGATCTTATTTAACTTTTAATAAATTATCAAGAGGTGGCAAGGACAATGGAATTTTTAGTTTCCAAATAATAGGTCTTTCAGTGAATGCAATATGTAGCTGATGAGGACAAAGGGAAAATAATGGAAAATAACGGCAGGTGGTTTTAATTTAGATAAAAGTCAATTATGCATTAAGAGGAAGTATAACAATATAGGGGAAGAAGAGGTGGGCATCCAGAGCCAATTCTTTGCTGCAAGTAGATGGGCCAGTTTCCCTTGTATTTTCTCACTTTTCCATGCACTTCTTGTCTATTGTCCACATTTGTGCACTCAGTTGAAAGACAACCTTACCAGCTAGAGGGGATTCTTTTTCAGGCAAGGGAATACTACAGTCTCTGTTTATAATCTCCAAACTTTCAAAGATTGGTGCAAGGGGGAATGCATGGGGTGAAAGGGAAAAATATGAATACAAATTGGTAAGTATCTTCCCTAGGAAGTAAAGAGGTGATGAATGAACAAAGGAAAGATATAACAAATCTGAAAAAAAGCACAGACAAAAGCAATGATCATAGTCAAAGAGATAAAGTCCTTCCATTGAAGGATGTAAAAAACTTAAATTCTCCAACTAGATATGAGGCATATAAAAAAAAAAAAATCAGACCAAGAGATGGTTAAAACATATACAAAATTTGAAATTGCTCTTATCCTTTGAAGTTTAGAGGTGGTCTGAGAACAACAGAAATAAGTGTGACTTAAAAAACTTGTTTCTCAAAGGGTGAGTAGAGTTGAAAATGCCAATACTTTAAAAAGGGTTTTAAATGAATTTCCAGGCCTATCAGAGAACTGTGCGGGTTATGACCAGGTGACCATGGTCAAAATGCCTGGGTTCTTGGCTTGGCTTGCCTATTTGTTAATGCTACTGGTATGCCCCTGGGCAAAGGACTTGGTATTTCGAAGTCTATCCCCTCAGCTGTAAATGATGATAATAATACCTGTCCCACCTCAAGGGATAGTTTTGGTGTTCCAAGGTAGCCGGTGTTTTGAGAACTGTAAGGTGCTCCATAAATATAGGGCTTGAATCGCTTAAATTTTTGCAAATTGCCAAACAAGGGCCATCTCGGTTAGAGCAATTTGGCTCTTCCACGTGGCAACTGCGGGCTTTCATCAATTCTTGTCCCCCGTTTATGAGGGTGTCTTGTTGAGAAAAACTTTTCAATGTCTTTAAGATTTGTTTGTTTAAGCGACTACACAACTAGCAAGGTGGTGCCTGTAAAAGCACCACGCAGACAGGGCTTAAGAGAAACTGCCAAGCACCGAGAACGTCCGACAGGACCCGGCGGCGGCGCAGGCTCCTCTCGGAGGCTGACGCGCTGTGCGCGATCAATCGGGACGCCGGCCGACGAACGGAAACCGGAATCGGTACAACTGGTGGGCCCGCTTCGTCGTCACTACAGTTCCATCCTGATACATATAAGGATTCGTCCCCATTCCCTGGAATAAGCAGGATACTACGACGAACTTCAAACTCAGGACGCACAGCGCCCCGAACCCGGTAGTGGAGCAGGAATAATGCGCGCGCGCTCAGCACCCGGGGCTCGCGGATCCCGGGAACGCGCCTCCCCCGCCCCGCCCGGTGCGCGCGCCGCCCGAGGCTCACGTGACCCCCGGCGCGTCGACAGCGAGAGAGGGCGGGGGCTGGGGCTGGCTCCGCAGCGCCGCGCAGGCGTCCCAGGGACGCGCGGAGCGGAGCCCCTCCTGCTCTCTCTAGGCGTCAAAATGGCGGCGAGGGGAACCTGGAGCAGTCCCGGAGCCTGAGCCACTGACAGGAGCGCAGAAGGCGGCAGCGGCGGCGGCAGGAGGAGGAGGAGGATGGCTGGGGGTGCTGGCGCCGGTGCGGACCGCGGTGCTGGTGGCGGCGGCGGCGGGGGCGACGGCCGCGGTTCCAGCGGCGGTAGCAGCAGCAGCGGCGGGAGGAGCCTCCGGGGTGAGTGTCCCTCGGTGTCTCTGAGGCTGTGAGCCGAGGCTGTGCCGGGCGCGGCGCTGGGCGTCCCGGCGAGGAAGGGGCTGTGCCTGGGTGGTGAGGGGGCCGTGCCTTGGTCGGGCCGCCGCGGGAGGCGCCGGACCGCCGCCGGGGAAGGAACAGTCGTCTGTCCGGGGGTGAGGCGACGGCGGCGTCGGCAGACTGGCCGGTCCCCGTGCCCTCCGAGGGGCGGGCTTGGCGGCGCGCCGCTGTCCCGGGGGCAGAGGCTCGAGGTGTGGCGCTCGGGGCGCGGGGAGCGGCCCTAGGTGGCCGCGGCGGCCGCCCCGCCAGCTCTTCTCGGAGGGGCTGGACCCGCCGCTCCCAGGACGCCGGGAAACCGCTCCGAAGGCTCGGGGGCGTGTTTACCCGGCTGCGGGGCTGCGACCGCCCGGGGTGGACTTGAGAGCGGCCGGCCGGAATTGAAGAGGGACCAGGCCTGTCGACGGCTGCTCCCAGGGGGAGAAGTTAGCTCGTACGGGTAAGTTTCTGTTTCGGGATCAGACTGGAATCGCGCTTTGACAGGTTGGAAGGGAGACAATGCTGAGTGTTTGATAAAGGAGTCTGTGCCTGGAGTACTCGAGTGGCTAAAAGCGTACCTTTTTCAGTGTGTTATCATTTGCACAATTGTTTATTATCCTTACTCCAACGATGAGAACTTTCACGCCGGTTTTGGGGTTGTTTTTTTTTTTTTTTTTTTTTGGTTTTGTGTTTGCTTTTTGAGAAGCTTTGAGTGTTGCTTCTGCTTTGAACTACAATAGCACGTCTTCACATTCCAGCACACATAATAAGTACTGTGCATTAGGCCTAATTTACAGAAGCAGCTTTGGTTATCTTTACCAGAGCACCATTCCCTCTGCTGAAACATCTTACCGTAACGAGGCCATAGGCATTTTTTCAGAATTACTTAGTTTTTTCAGCAAACACAGACATTTGTCTTTGAATAGCATCCATTTCTTTTAGATTGCTGAAATAAATTACTTTTTTCCGGAAATGTGGAAGAAATATTTGCAATTGTAAGAATCACTTTTTTTTTTTAATCCTCACCAGAGGATATTTTTCCATTGCTTTTTCAGAGAGAGTGGAAGGGGGAGAGAGAGAGAAACATCAATGTGAATGAGAGACATACAGTGGTTGCCTCCCGCTTAGGGGCACAGGGATGGAGCCTGCAGTTGAGGAACGTGCCTTTGGCCGGAATGGAAGGGACTCTTCAGTCCCAGGGCGGACGCTCTAACCATTGAGCCAAACCGGCTAGGGCAAGAATCACACTTTAATGGCAGCTGTGGTTAAACTTATCTTGGGATTTTGGAGTCAGGAAAACCTTTAGAGATCTGGTGCGACTTGTTTTAGAGCTGGGAAACTGGCACAGGTAGATGAGTGGGTCCTACAGCTCCTCAGGGATTGGACCAAAACTAGAATGTAGGCCTGTCTACACCCCATTTAAAGAACTCTTTTCACTACACTCCTGATCCTCTTGTTCATATTGCAACCTTCACCATTAGTACCCATCCCTAGGTCTTTGTGCAGCAAAGTTGAAAGCAGAAAAGAAAGAACCTTGCTCTGATTCTGACGGTTACCATCAGTTACCATAAGTAACTGATGATTTTTTTTCCTAACCTGAATTTAATAAAAACTGACAGTTCATTTAGAGTTTTCATAGGCCTGTGACTGCATTTTGCCCAGTTATAGCATGCATAGCTCATTCTTGCATGCATTTAGTAAAACCCAAAGGTGAATATTTTGTCCTATAACCTAACTACTGTACTGTTCTGTGCCCCAACACCAGCATTTAAACAAGTTTTTTGTATCAGATTCTAATTTTAGGATTTAAAACACCTGTTCTATGTTTGCTGCATTGTACCACCTAGTTTCCATGTGTCTTGTGTCACGGCAATTTCTTTGTCGTGTCAGAGGTTAACTTTCAGAAATACAGTAATGTCGAATGATTCTGACTTCATAATTTAGTCAATGAAATGCACACATCCAAAATTGCACCTTGTGTCCAATTAAACAGGTGGTCTGCTTTGTGTTTTGCATTATACTACAGGAAGAAAACAGAAAGTGTAATATATAGACTTTACTCTCAGGAAAGATAAGATATGTATCTGTGAGTCTAGAAGACAGTCTAGTAAGTTCTACCAATGCAAAGAATGCTGTTGGTGTTCTGGTTAGAGGGAGATGAATGAGGTGTCAGGAGTCTAAAGAACTTCCTGGAACACTTGGGACTTGAGCTAGCCTCTGAGGGTTTAGATTTACAGAGAGATTGGAGCAGTTACTTTGTGAGGTAAAAGCAAGAGTATAATGTGGAGATTAGTTTGGGAGGAGGGGTGTGAAGGGAAACTAGGATGAGCTGACTAAATTTCTTTGGGGAACTAAAAGGAAAACATGAGACAGTTGGAAGATTTCTGTCTGCATGAGTTTGAATATTGGATTGAGATTTAGATTTTTACCCTCTTTTGCAAGATCCGGGGAGCCTTTGAAAGTTTGGAGGCCAGACATTAATGTGATAAACCAACAAGATGGACCTCTCAGTTATCTACAGATTAAGTTAGAGTGAGAAGAGACTGGACTGAACCAGGGACGACGGTAGCTATTGCGATTACCTGGATGTGAGATGAGATCTTAGACTAGGATAGAGTCGATAGGAAGGATATATAGCAGATGTTGTTTTTGTTTTTATTGTAGTAAATATACATAATATAAAATTCCAGTTGTGCAATTGCCCTCACCAGTGTGGCTCAGTAGGTTGGGCATTGTCCTGTGCACCAAGTGATTGCCGGTTCTATTGGCTGGTTGACTCCTGGTCAAGGGCACATGCCCAGTTGCTGGCTCGATCCCTGGTAGGGGGCATGCAGAAGGCAGCCGATAGATGTTGCACTCTCACATCAATGGTTTCTCTCCCCTCCCCCATCCCTTCCTCTCTCTCTAAAAATCAATATTTTTTTTAAAAAAGAAAAAGATTGTTGCACAACCATCACCACCATCCATCTCCTATACTCTCTTCATCTTCCCCAACTGAAATTTTCTATCTGTGAAACACTAACTTACCATTTCCCTTTACCCAGTCTCTGGCAATCACCATTCTACTTTCTGTCTCTGAATTTGACTACACTGGGAACCTCATATAAGTGGAATCATACAATATTTATACTTATGTGACTGGCTTATTTCACTTAGCATAATATCTTCATGGTTCATCTATCTTGTAGCATTTGTCAGAATTTCTTTCCTTTTTAAGGCTGAATAGTACTCCATTGTACGTATATAATACACTCTTTATTCACACATTTATCTGTCTGTGGGTACTTGGTTTGCCCCCATTTTGAGACTGTTGTGAATAATGTTGCTATGAGCATAGGTGTACAAATATCTGAGCACGTGCTTTCAATTCTTTTTGGTGTAAACCCAGAAAGTTTTGCTTTTCCATCAGCACTGTATAAGGGTTCCAATTTCTCCACACCTTCCTCAACAATTGCTATTTTATTTTTATAATAGTCATACTAATGGGTGTAAAGTGGCATCTGATTCTGATTTGCATATCTTCTTTGGAGAAATACCTATTTAAATTATTTACCCATTTTTAAATTAAATTTCTTTGTTATTGTTGGTAGTTATTTATGTGTTCTGGATATCAGTCTCTTATCACATATATGATTTGCAGATATTTTCTGCCATTCTGTGCATTGCCTTTTCACTCTGTTGAGTGTCCTTTGATGCATAAAAGTTTAAAAATTTTTTTGTTTTTTTAAAATTTTATTTATTTATTATTGATTTTAGAGAGGGAAGAAGGGGAGGGAGAGAGAGAGAAAGAAAGAGAAGCATCAGTGTGAGAGAGAGACATGGATTGGTTGCCTCCTGTACACGTCCTGACCGGGAGTCGAACCCATGACCCTTTAGTGCCACCCAACTGAGCCACACCAGTCAGGGCCAAAAGTTTTTAATTTTGATGAAATTCAACTTACCAAACTTCACTCTAAAAAGAAACAGGCAAGTGAGTTTTTAAAAAAGAGGTATCTTAAAAAATGAGGTAATATTTTTCTTTTTAAGTTGATATTAGTGGAAGCAAGTTAATTATCAGAGTCCAAAATTTCAGAGTCATAATTAACTTTAGGTTTATATTGAAATTCAAACATTCAGTCCCTAGCTTATTTGCAAGAGAAATTGAAAAAATATTCAATGCAAATTGCAGTATTTTTTTTTTTAATGCAGCATTTTTTAAAATGTTTTTTATTTGTTTTAGATGGCGGGAAGGAGAGAGAGAGAGAGAAACATCATCAATTGGCTGCTTCCTGCACCCACCCGGATCAGAGATGGGACCTGAAACCCAGGCATGTGATCTGAGTGGACATCAAACCAGCAACCTTCCGGTGCATGGGATGACACTCCAACCAATTGAGCCACACCAGCCAGGGCTGCAGTGACTTTTAATTTTTTTTTAATTATTAAAATTTTGACAGTCTGTAAATTTGGCATTACAAATTGAGTTTTTTTTACATCCTTACTGTCTTAAATAATATAGAAACTTCAAAAACATATAATGTACTAAATTTTATAATTCACATTAAATCCATGTAATGTATATTATGTTAAGGTTGGAATAAATAGGAATGATCATAATGCAATACACACAATACCCTTTAGATCACAGAATTCAGGCCCTGGCCGTTGTGCTTAGTTGGTTGAGTGTCGTCCCTGTACCAAAAGGTCGCTGGTTCGATTCCTGGCCAGGGCTGGCTCTACCTGACAGCTGATCTGTGTTTCTCTCCCTCTCCCTTCCTCTCTCTCTAAAATCAATTAAAAATATATATATTTTTTAATCACAAAATTCAAAACAAGTCCCTCTTTTTGAGCATTGTTGGAGTGTTTTTAGATATAGTTGTGATGGGACACTGGGCTGGGATTCAAACCCCCACTCAGACTGTGACTACTGTTTATATGATTTTAAGCAAGCCATTTAACCTGTCTGAGGCTTAATTTTCCTCATCTGTAAAACAAAAAAAAGTGTGTGTGTGTGTGTGTTACGTATGTATATATGTATGTATAAGCAGTGTCTTGCATAGCTGCTTTGCCACCTTGCAAGCATTTATTCCATCCTTTCCCTCGCTGTTTCCACTTCATTATTAGTCTGGACTATTTATTGAACAGCCTACCAACCAAGTCTTGGCCAGTTAGTCTTCTGTTCTCCCTCTTTTCTCTGGCAGTTCTCTATATTGCTACCATACTTAACGTTTCTAAAAAACACTATTGGAGCATATTACTTCCCTACCTAAACATTTGTTAATTTTCCATTGTCTATAGGATAAAGTCCAAATTCACAAGAGTTTGAGACTGTTCAACCTTAGATTTCCCATCACTCCAGCCATACCAGCCAAACAAGCTGCTACTTGTTTTCTTCTGTTTTTCATGTGTTTATCCCAGTTTTTGGAGTTTTTATTCTTTGTCATCCAGGAGACTGAGAAAATGATTCATCACCTACTCCAGGGCTAGATTTTGATTATTCCAAGCCAGTCAACTCAAGGCATTTCCCTATAAACTGTTATTTGTCCCAGTCAGATTGAAGGGAAGGAGACATTCTGTTTCTGGGGGAGAGGATTTTTCCCTTTTTGTATATGAACATGTGATCCAAATTGCCACTGGAATGATGAAGCATGCCCTGAGGATGGCAGAGCAGTGAGGTAGCATGTACTTGGGTCATGATAACATTATTTTAGACATATATTGTACTGGGCCTGGAGCTTTCCCTACCCAAGGATTTCTCCTCATGACAGATATATTTGTTATTGGTTAAGCCAATTCTTTGGAGTTATTTGCCATCAAAAAATCTCTTGATTGATACAATCCTCTTTATTTTTCTAGACTCAGTTTAAACATGACCTTTACCAGTAGTTATAGTACTCATTCCATTAGTACTTTGGACCTGTCTTCCAGCCCTTACTGCAGTGTACTAGAATCACTTGCTTGTATGTATGCCTTCTCCACAGAACTCTGTGTACTTTGAGCCAAAGCCTATAGTATGTAGCACAATGTCTGGTACATTATAGATACTCAGTGAGTGAGTTGTTAGGATGAAATAACAACATGAAAAAGTACTTTGTAAATAATTTTTAAATAAACATAAGGTATGGTATTGTCTTTAAACTAAAGTGAAATGGAAAAATCAATTAGACAAGACATGCAAAGTGGTTTTTGCTTGCCCTTATTTTCTGAAAGTGTTCGCTTAGATAAAAAGTTTGACAGTCTCTTAAATGTTATGGAAAAATCTTACCTGCTAAAGAGGAATCCTGAAAGGAGCAATAAATGAATTGTGTTAATATACAATTCCCTCCCTTTCCCCCTCCCCTCCCCTCCCCTCCCCTCCCCTCCCCTCCCCTCCCCTCCCCTCCCCTCCCCTCCCCTCCCCTCCCCTCCCCTCCCCTCCCCTCCCCTCCCCTCCCCTCCCCTCCCCTCCCCTCCCCTCCCCTCCCCTCCCCTCCCCTCCCCTCCCCTCCCCTCCCCTCCCCTCCCCTCCCCTCCCCTCCCCTCCCCTCCCCTCCCCTCCCCTCCCCTCCCCTCCCCTCCCCTCAGAGGGAGACTTGAATGCCAGAACTAACTTCAAGGATAATATGTGTCTTTTTTCCCTATATTTTGAAATTATATTAAGCCTGTTTTATCTGTGGATTTTTTTTAGAGAAAAATTTCATAATTTGCTTCATAAGGCCTAGTTATTCTTGTCTTCAGACTTTCCCAAAATATTTTTTGCTTGCTTGAGACTAGACATGAGAAATTTTCTGGTAAGCAAAAAAGCTTTTGTGGCAGAACAGAATGAGTTTGTAGCAAATGTTAGTAATAGCTTATGACAGAGAAATCTCACTTAAACCTTAATTACTAAGTCAGAGTTCTGTCACATGCTTCAACAATAAAGTCTGACAAAGGAGAATTAAAATTCCCAGTTCCAAGGATTGAAACCCATCAAATATGGTTAAATCCACAAATACAAATACATAAAATTGTTTTTAAAAAGCTCTCTCCTCATACTTAGAGGATGATGGGAAGTTAATTGTTTTCAAAATTGGTAAATCTAAAAATTTATTTGACCTTTTCTGTGCAAAGTGTACATCAAACAATTGAATAGTTGAGTTTTTTTTTACAGAAGCATTCCAACTAATGCATAAAGAAGGAATAATAGAATATTTCCATGTTCCAACCCTTAATGAATTAATGACTGTAGTTGGTGATCATTGATAATTGTTAATATCAGACTGAGAAATAGACATTTTGTACCTATTTGTTTGTTTGTTTTGTTTTTTTGTTAATTCTCATCCAAGGATATTTTTTCCATTGATATTTTAGAGAAAGTGGAAGGGACAGAGGGGTGTGGGGAGAGAGAGAAACATCGATGCAAGAGGGACACACCCAGTTGGTTGGGTACCACACGCATCTCCGCCAGAGTCAGGGAATGAACCTGCAACCCAGATATATGCCCTTGACCAGAATTGAACCCGCAACCCTTTGGTCCACAGGCCAACACTCTTAACCACTGAGCCATGCCAGCCAGAGTTGTATCTGTTGTTGGAAGTACACACCACCACCTATGAAGCAGTCTTGGCAAAATAAACTTTAAAATACAACAATAATTCTGAATCTAATAAAGTCACTGGGTCTAATTATCAATTACAGGAAATACAGGAATCAGAAGAACATATTAAACTGCATCATGGTGATGTATTTGGCAAAATCCAGAAGCTACCAGATAACCTGACTTTTTCAAAAAGAAAATTACCAGGAGGAAAAGTATGGGTGCAGGGAGGAACCTGTTTAAAGAAGATTTAAGAACCCTGACCGTTGTGGTTTGAACATCAAATTACCGGGGGGAAAAGGATGGGTGCAGGGAGGAACCTGTTAAAGAAGATTTAAGAGCCCTGACCGTTGTGGTTAGAACTTTGGCCTGGGCATTGAAGGGTCACAGGTTCCGTTTCCAGTCAAGGGCACGCGCCTAGTTTGCAAGTTTGATCCCCATCCCTGATGTTGCATGCGGGAGGCAACCAGTTGATGTGGCTCTCTCACAGCGATGTCTCTCTCCCTCTTTTCCTCCCTCCCTGCCTTCCACTCTCTCTAAAAAAAAATCAGTGGAAAAAATATCCTTGTGTAAGGATTAACAAACAAAAAAAGATTTAAATGACATAGTTATCCAGTCACAATGTTTTTTGGAATCAGAACCTTATTTGAGTTCTGATTTTAAAAAGCTAAGAAAAAAAATGAAAGGGGAAATGTGAACACTGCCTGGGAGGTTCTTATTGAGAAATTATTGTTTGTTATTTTAGTTGTGATAATGGTATTGTAGTTCTTTTAGATTCTTTCTTTTAGAGATGCATAAGGAAATGTTGACGGATGGAATAATATGCTATCTGGGACTTGGCATCAAAATAATCCAGAGGGATTGGGTAGAGAGTGGATTGGGATATAGTGATACAAGACTACCACAAATTGGTAATTGTTGAAATTTGGTGATGGGTGGAGGTTTGTTTTACTGTTCTCTCTACTTTTGTGTATATTTTTTTCTTTTTTTACAGAAATTACAAAAATATCTCCTGCAAAGGAGGAAAAAACAAGTAATAGGAAGGAGTGAAAATAAAGAAGTATAGTCATAATTGCCTTTTCTGTTTGAATGCTAGGAGGCTGAATATAATTCACAGTCCAGAAACTTTTTATTGTTCATCAACAATGCAGAGCATTGGAGATTAAGATCTATTTCCTAACCTTAAATGGGGGTGGTAGAGGGGAAACTTTAGCAGTTTAAGACTTGAGTAACAAAAGCAGCAGTGCAGTAGACATAGAGTAGCAGAAGGAAGACATGGCTGTTTTCTTCAGAAAGATTGGTATGGAACTGGATGCTTTTGAGATGCTTTCTTGTTTAGGGAAGAAAACACTAAATTAGGGATCAAAATGCTTAGGATTTAGTTTTGAAGCTTTGCCATTTTACCACATATATTTTACTTCAGGTAAATCACTTCACATTCTACCTTAACTGCCTCATTCAGACATAAGAAAATGAAGCCTGTCCTACATCAAAGACTTAATGTAAGAATAAAAGGACTTAATGTGTAAAAAAGCACTTGTAAACTAAATATCCCTATAAGATACTTGCCTTACAATCATTAAAAGAACATACAAAACAGAAAACATGTCATTGCTTTTCTACCTATATTAGTGGGGATTTTAAATTATGGTTAAAAATATGTAACAAAATTTACAATTTTAACCAGTTTTAATTGTATAGTTCTATGGCTTTAAGTACATTCGTATTGTTGTGCACCCATCACCACCATCTATCCCCAGAACGTTTTCTATGTTCTTCAACTGAAGCTCTGTGCCCAATGAATACTAACTCTCCAGCCCCTAGGAACTGTCATTCCACTCTCTTTCTCTGATTCTGACTACTCTCGGTACCTCATATAAATAAACTCATATGATATTTGTCCTTCTGTGACTTGCTTTTTTCACTTAACATAATATCCTCGGGACTTATCTATGATGTAACGTGTCAGAATTTCCTTCCTTTTTAAGGCCTAAAAATATTCCATTATGTGTATAGTTAATGTTTTGTTCACCCATTCATCTGTTGATGGGCACTTAGTTTTTGTTTCTACCTTTAAGCTATTGTGAATAATGTTGCTGTGAACGTGTGTGTACAAATATCTGTTCAAGTTCTTGTTTTTATTTTTGGGAGGTATATAGCCAGAGTGGAATTGCTAGATTGTGGGATAATTCTGTGTTCAGTTTTTTGAGGAATTAGTGTTTTTTTAAAAATAATTACTTTATTGCATATGTATTTTTATTATTATTGATTTTAGAGAGAGAGAAAGAGAGAGAAACATCGATTGGTTGCCTACTGTACTCATCCTGACTGGGGATTGAACCCACAACCTGGGTATGTGCACTGACCAGGAATCAAACCTACAACCTTTCATTGTACAGAATGATGCTCCAACCAGCTGAGCCACACCAGCCAGGGCTATTGCTTATGTATTTTGAAACATCCCAACAGAGTCATATTTGAGGCTCTGATTTGTGATCCATGAGTCCCTTTTTTCTTTTCTTTTGGGAAACGTTTTCCCCACTCCCACCCCAAGTACTAGTGTAATTTTTAAATCATACTTTTCTAATAGGCTTTGACTATATACAAGGAATATGGATCCTGGGAAACAGTTTTTGGACTGAAAAGTTTAAAGAATGGTTACAAACAAGTCTTATTAAATGTGTATTTTTTAAAAACTGATTTCATTCAGCAGTTTTCAACTCAATTCCTCCTATGCATGAGGCACTGTTCTATGTTCTGAAGATTTAGTGTTGGATAAATGAAATTCTGGCTCTCATAGAGCTTACATTGTAGTGTGAGTCAGTTAGCAAGCAAACAGGAAGGAATATAATTTTAAGTGCTGAAAAGTGCTGTAAAGAAGAATTAGCTAAAGAAACGGAATAGAGAATTGTGGATGGGATGGAATAGGATAAAAAATTTTTTTTAATATACAGGATGATTAGGAAAAGCCTCTTTGAGGGTAGGACATTTGAGCAAAGACCTGAATAAAATGAGAGAGCGAACCATGTGAAGAATTTGTGAAAAGTCCAGGAGAAGGGAATAGCAGGCCCCAAGGTAGGAGCAGGATGCTTTTTAAAGACACAACTCAGGAGTGAAATGAAGACCTGTCTCAACTAGCACGTAGTACTCTCATAAGGATGATTTATCTCAGTAGAAAGAAAGGTAAGGGAAAAACTAAAGATTGGAAAAAATGTTAGGGAATTTTATTCATATATTTATCCTGTTAATGACTTTAGAAAACATTGTACATCTATTCATTTGTGGGGTGGGAGATGCTGGCAAGGTATTACTGCTGCCAAGATGATATTCCAACAATGATACCACATAGAACATACCCTCTTCCTGTGAGATGTTATTTTTCTTGGCACAGTGAACCCAAAACATATTTATCTTCTGTTCAGAAAAGACAGATATGAGACAACTGATGAAGAGAATCTTGGTTTCAAGAAGTGATCTCTAAAAATCTTAGTTAATAAAATACTTTAATATATATGATATCTTACTGATAGTATCTAGATGACAATACAAATACTGTTGGGTGAACACATGGACTCAGACATGTTAAATATTCGAGGAGAACTGTGATAGCACCTTTGTTTTGCCAGGCACTGTGCAGTAATGCAGAATTATGCCTAAATGGCTTTGTGCCTTGAGGAATGAACAGTATCCCTTCTTAGATCCTCCATTTGTCTTTTGCAAACATTGATAGGACATTTGTAAATAAAATCCTCAATCAGAAGTAGATGAATTATCATATTGAAAGAATGCTGTATTGTAATACATGTCTCTTCAGAACTGAAAATACTAGTATTAGGAAACTTGTTTTTAGATTTCTTCCTATGCTGTGTTTGCATTATTTCTTCCTTGGTATGTCTTTCTGAAACCTCAAACCCATTATCTTTATTATTCCCAGTTTACCTTCACATTGCATCCCATGTTTCTTCTTGGTTCACAGCATTTCTAACTACCCAGTCATGCAAGGTAGAGACCTCATCACCATTCCCTTCTCCCTCTCTATCACCCCCTCACTAATTTGTTGAACATTTACTAGTTGTTCTATGATAAGGGCTTCATATGAATTATCTTAATTTTTTACTATAGATATCCTCAACAAATGCAAAATGGTGTTTTAGGAGATGCAGACTTTCATTGCATAAACATGACCTAGAATATCTGTTCCACTGTCATATATTTTTACTGTAATATCCACTTCCTGTGTTTCTGCTACAGCAAGTAGGTAACACAGGATGAACAGTGGGGCTCAGGAAAATTTTTTTTATCATAGTTCCAAGAAAGGCCTCTAAAAATTCTTACTAGGTTAAGAGTTTTGTCTGATTTTCTACTTGTTTTGTGTGTGTGTGTGTCTCTGTGTTTTAAATATATCTTTATTGATTTCAGAGAGAGGGAGGGAAAGGGAGGGAGAGAGAGAGTTGAAACATGAATGGTGAGAGAGTTGTCATTGATCAGCTGCCTCCTGCACGCCCCCAACTGGGGATCGAGCCTGCAACCCGGGCATGTGCCCTGACTGGGAATTGAACCACGATCTCCTGGATTCTAGGCCGATGCTCAACCACTGAGCCACGCCCGGCCGGGCTACTTCTTGTTTTATGTAAGGTTTCATTGATGTCTCTGCAAGAGGGTTCTTCATAGTTTCTCAAAACTTGCTCATCATCAAACCTATCATTGCTTCCTTTACTAGGACCGCTGTATACAAAATTTTTCTAATTATAGACTTAAGAAATTTAGGAACACATCTTCATTTGATACGCTTACAAAGATTCTGTAGATATCTGCGGGTACTCTAATGGGCAGAAGCCCATCAGAATGGAATGTATGGCCATTATTAAAGCTAATGCCCCACTGGCCAGGTAGCTTATTTGGTTAGTGCACCCTCCCAATACACCAAGGTTGCAGATTGGGTCCCCTGGTCAGGGTGCATACAAGAAACCAGTGAATGCATAAGTAAGTGGAACAACAAATCATTTCTCCCCTCTCACTCTCTAAAATCAATAAAAAATAATTAAATAAAGCCAATGCCTCATTATATATAGCTTGTTCTTTTTACTGAAAATTTAAAGTACTGGGTTTTCCTCCCATGTTTGTCTGAACTCTCTTAGTCTGGGGGATGTGAGGGAAAATAGAATTTTAATACAGAGTTATCTCTAGCTCCCAAACCATTATATCTTCCCATTTATAAGAACTTGAATAATTCATGGGACCATTCACATGACTATTCCCTTGATCCAATACTTTGGAATTGGATGTCTTTATGAAAACTGCCTTGGATAAGGGTACTGTTGAGTGTTTGTATTCATGGTTCTGTTTTGTGCTTTATTTTTCTCTTCCCCACGTGCAGCCATAGTCTCAGGCTTACTATCAGATTCACTCAGCATGGTTTTTTTTCCTCTCCAACTCTGCCATGGAACCCTCAAAAACTCATCAACAAGAAATAAGCCCTTATATATTTTTTAACATTTGCTAAATAAGTTTGTATGAGAAAATGGGAATTTTTTGGTTTTGAATGGTTTATGAGAAATTTTGTTTTCTAAATTCAGTTTCTTTTAATGTATTCTTTGCTTTCAGTTCTCTGCAAATCCTCTGTAAATGCTAACCTAGACTGAGATTTCTCATTCACTTCTCTAAAACACCCAGAGTCACTTTTCTATATATCACTAAGCTAACAGTAGAAACAGTTGTCCCAGTTAAAAACAAGGATTTCATTTATTCATTCAAATAGTGTGTGTCTGACTTAAAGCTAGTCTTTCTATCATGAACCAAATGGCACAGTTGATTGGACAGGTTCTACCATCTGTCTTGAGCCTCATAGTCATTTCCACCTTCTGATTGTAGGCCCTTTTTCCTAGCTGTTGGAGAAAAAAATTTTGACCCTTTTAGAGCTGCCTCAGTTTTGGGGAATATACCTGTTGGAGAAGACAACAAACATTTTGGTGTTGGGGATGGCAGGGCCAAGCAGCTTCTGTTTTGGCTGCTGTGTTGGTCACTGTTCTGGCCCGGGCTTCCTTCCCCATCGGGTCTCAGCACTGCCAAAGGCTCAGACGGGGATAAGCAAGGCCCAGGGGCTAAGATTCAGGCTTCTGGACCTTTTCAGCCCTCTGTTTCCATTTTCTCCTGTTACTTCAGGAGGATCTTATTTTGAGGTTTTAAGTCTGGACAAAGCATTTTGAGTATGAGCTCTGTGGTAAAAGTGGCAGAGTAAGAGGTCTGTTCATGTCTCTCTAGTGTAGCTGCATAGGTCATTTATCCATCACTTTCTAGTAACTGGTCCTCAGCTTTAAGTGTCTAGAAACTGAGTTTTTCAGAATATCTGAACATCTCTAATAATGTATTTCATCCAGGCCAGGTCAGAGCTGGCACAGGACCAGGTCCCTCATGAAAACCCTTCTCTTGTGATGAGCTACTTCTGCTTTCCAGTGTCAATCCATATTTATTATCTTATTTAACTCTTAAGTAAAATCCTCAAATAGGTCTTGCATCAAGTATCTTCTGCCTTGAGGCCAGTTAGTAATTGTTCTAAAACACAAATATAGTTGGTGTTTCTCTCCTATTTTATACTTTGTTCCAGTAGTTCTTCCTTGTGTTGTTTTTTTAAAAAACTTATTGGGGTGACATTTGTTAATAAAATTATATAGGTTTCAAGTGTATAATTCTATAATACATCATCTATATATTGTATTGTGTGTTCACTCCATTGTGTTCTGAATAAAGACCCAATACCTTAGTGTGGGATTTGAGGCTTTTTGATCCAGCTCTTACCCATACATTCAAACATATGTACTCTTTAGGCCTTAGACACATTATTTGTCAACATTCATGATAATAGCTCGCATTTATTTACTCAAATAATTGTGTCTACTTTGTGTTCTGTGGTGATGGTGAGGATTCTAAGGTAAATAGGCTGAGTACCTACCCTCAGGAAACTTAACAGTTTAGTGGAAATGTAAGTAACTGTGCTGCAACATTAGTAGATAATAGAGGTATAGGGTTATGAGAACTGGAAGTGGGACACTGACTAGGACGAGAGGTATTCCTATTTATTCATCCTGTTTCTAATGCCTTAAATGGTCTTTCCTTTTATACTCAGTGCCCTCTTATCTTGAAGGTCTGGCTCTAAACTAGGAAGCCAGAACAGTCTTTTTCTTAATTTCATAAGAGATCCTGTTCAGCATGCAGTCACTGCTGTATCCCAGGGCCTAAGTGCCTACCAGATGTAAATCCTCAGAATTGGATGGATGGCGGGTGGGTACATGGGTGGATGATCAAGCATAAAAAAGTGTCATCCTGCCATCAGGGAGTGTACAGTCTACTGTAAACATTTGGAAAGGCACTTTTGCTTTGATTTCATGAGTTATCCTTTCAGTTAAGTCATTTTTGCTTAACATGATAGATCCTTTTAAGTAACAAAAGTCACACTGTCGGGTGTATACTCACTTCCCATTTTTGGAATGGAACTGTATTTGTCTGCTCTGGAAATTTTTTCTTCAAACATTTAGGAGGAAAACAATTGCAAAGATAATATTGTTCATCAGAGCCTGAATGCTAAGCCTGGTTTTGCAATTTACCAGCTCTGTGACCTTGGTTAAGTAACTAAGCCTTTCATGCCTCATTTTCCTAACTTTGCAGTCTCTCCTTGTGTAAAATGGGAATAAGCCATGGCTGGGTAGCTTAGTTGGTTAAAACGTTGTTCCAATATGGCAAGGTTGTGGTTTTGATCCCTGATTAGGGCACATACAAGAATCAACCAATGAATGCATAAATTAAGTGAAACAACAAATCAAAGTCTCTGTCTGTCTTTCAAATTAATAAATTTTAAAAAAGGCTTTCTTTAAAAAAATAAAGTGGGAATAACAGACCTACACCTCATGTTATTGAGAAAATTATAGGAGTTAATTCATGTAAACTGCTTAAGAATGGATGTCTCATATAGTACTCAATAACTGATGAGCATTGTAATTATTGTAATCACAGATTTTTATTTCTGTGAGAAGCTGGTAACAAACATTTAAATGCTAGCTATAAGCTTTACACATCAAATTTAAGCATTATTATGTAAGCCAAAGCAATTTTGATAATTCTGGAATCTGGATGATGGAGGTTTGAGGGCTCAGTATACTATTCTTTTTTGCATATTTTTGAAAATTTTCATAATACAATTTATTTTTTAATCCTCACCCGAGGATATTTTTCCATTGCTTTTCAGAGAGAGTAGAAGGGGGGCAGGGAGAGAGAGAGACTGGTTGGTTGCCTCCCACAAGCACCCTAATTGGGACTGGGGACGAGCCTGCAACCTAGGTACGAGCCCTTGGCCAGAATCACCCAGGACCCTTCAGTCTGCAGCCAACACTCTAACCACTGAGCAGAACCGGCTGGGACTCATGATAAAATTTAAAATCAGAAATATGGGGCAAAGGTGGGGGCTCCATTAGATCATGCTGAGTACTTCCTTTTGGAGATTTATAATGACCTTAGCACGTGAAGATAATGCTAACCCGTCCTGAAGTAAAGAAACCTATTAGGCTGTATTTAATCCTGCATTTTTCAAATTTTGGGAAGACTTTGGAAATGCTGGCCTAGGGTTTTTTTGAGGGGAGAGGTTTTTTGTATTTTAAAAAATTCTTTGCATTCAACATGATTTTCCTCCCTCAGGTCTGCTACAATCACTTATTTAAGCCGGTTAGATCATCTGATTGAGATTGGCCATGTCAGCTGTTAACAGAGGGAGCTCTCCCAGAATGGTGAATCTAAAAAAGGATTTACCAGCTTTCTAGGGCCATTGTATCCTGTAGGCCTTTCCTAGTGCCATAGGCCCTTCCCTTTCCTTTCCTGTCATATCATCCAAAAATTGGATTTCTTAATGCTTCATGTAGGAGACAGACGAAGCTTGCCTGGAATGAAAACATCCCTGGAGAGATTAGACTGTGACTAACTCTCATTTCCAGCATGTAAAGGCAGCGGATTAGATTAAGAAATAAATAACATAATACTGTGCTTCGTTTGGCATAGGGTTTTGGTTTGGTTGCCTAAGAAATAAATGAATTTGTTCCCTGAGAACTTGGAGAAATATGGCTTTAGTACTAGAACTGCACAGTCAAGGTTATCCCCAGGATTTGGAACTAGGGACAGAGGGTACTCTTTTTTTTTTTTTTTTTTTTAAATATATCTTTATTGATTTCAGAGAGAGGAAAGGAGAGGGGGAGAGAGAGAGAGATAGAAACATCAATGATGAGAGAGTCATTGATCAGCTGTCTAGCCCACAACCCAGGCATGTGCCCTGACCAGGAATCGAACTCCCATCTCCTGGATCCTAGGTCGATGCTCAACCACTGAACCATGCCCTACCGGGCGAGGGTACTCTTAATGGTTATATCTGATCCAGAAAAATCCCTCCTTTGTTTATTTTGGCGTTAGAGCTCCAGTAGTATGTATGAATGCCACCCAGATCAGTTCATCTGAAGGGGATTCCCATTGACTAGGAGCTACCAGGAAAAGACTCTGTCCCTAAGTCCCAAAGACACTTTTATTTCAAGCCACCCCTCCATGATAAGACCCCAGCTGTTCCTGTGGTGCTCATTATTGTGGCAAATGGCCAAAGCATCTTTATCTCAGCCTGTGACTTCCCTAATGCTTGTTGGCTGTTCTTTGTCTCCAGTGGGACTGATGATGTCTTGTAACCCTTATGTGGTTGTTTTAGATTCTCTAATTGTGCTCATCATAAAATTGAGTGCTTTTTGAAGGCATTTTTGATGAGGTTTAAATCTCAAAAGGACCAATGTAAAAGTGTTTTGTTTGTTAGTGAGTTTTTTCTGCAGTCATTAGAAATTACAAAGAAAAACAGGAAGCAGTATGGAACTTAAAGAGTGGGGAAAGAAGCAGGTGAGAAAAGGACTGCCATAGGAGTGACACTTGAGAAACACCAGCACTTTTCACCATCCACCATTCCTTCCAGAGTCAAAGGGCATCTTTTAAATCTTTTTTTTTTTTTTTTAATATATTCTTTGTAAATAACTTTATTTTTCATGTTTTTATTCTGGATCTTAATATTTTTCATATTTGAGAAGGTATTGTCTCTGCCATTTTTATGGTTTTAAATACAAATCTTTAGTGGCTGAGAATAGGATTTGACTTGTAAATGAGGCCACAGACTAGGCTTCCCAGGACCCTAATTTCTTTTTTTCTTTTTCAATTTATTGAGGTGACATTGGTTAATATGATCATATAGGTTTCAGGTGTGGATTTCTCTGTTACAAGATCTGTATATTGCACTGCATGCCCACCATCCAAAGTCAAATCTCCCGTCACTATATATTAGCCTAATTTATTTTAAAGAACCACTAAAAATGCCTGAAAAAACCTTGAAACTTTTAAGGAGCTCAATTTGAAAACAAAAATTTATTAGACTTACTTTTAAAAAAGGTTTGGACCGATATTAACACAGGCAGATTTAGTTTCTCTTTTATAAGAATTGACATTCAAAATGAGTTACAAAAGAAGGCAGCCTTTCCTACATTTCTGATATTTAAGAATAGAAGATTGAATTTACTTATACTAAGCGTCAGACTTTAAGAAAACTGACTGCTGGAAGAAGTAATTTTCTTGACCATTTTACATTTACAAAATAGTATATTAAACTGTCTGGATTCCTTGCTGGGTAGTTCTTGCAGAACGCACTGTCACATCTCTGGCTGCCCATAACCTTTTTTGACATCAGTGGCATGCACTAAAGTAAAAAGTCTAACGTGCTGTGTTTTCCTTTGTGGGCAGGTACATTTCAAATAGGAAATTTGCTTGATTGAAGTTACTGCTACTTTGCATAATACATAATTAGTGGAAAGTTTCCTAGCCTTCTCTTGGACACTATAGGTAGATAATTCTATGCTTAAATAAATTTTCATATGTATGGTGGAAAAGGATTGAAAGAAAGCATAATGTTAACAGTGATTTTCTTAAACTTGAATTCCTAAGGTTATGATGTGTCAGTAACAGAGATGAAAATAAATTCCAAGAATCTTGACAGTGTTCTGTTTTCCAGCAGGCTTTTTGTGATTATGTTTGTGTTTAACTGTATTTGTTAAGCTCTTTGTCCTTCATTATGAAACTAGATTAACTGCCTCCTGGTTAGTTTCCTAACAATTCCAATAATAAATTTTAAATTGTGTTTCTCTTAAACCGTTAACCCTTTTAGTCAGATAAATTTTATATATCTAGATGCTCTAAAGATTTAGAAGTATTCCTGTTAACCCTGTTCTCTCTTAGAGTTTTTTCTCTGTGGATATGTAGATCTCCTGCTAGCAGCTCTGAAAGTTAGGGTTCCAGAGTGTGGAAATTATTCTATAATTGTTAAAATTATCTCTTATTGGTACTGCCCTGTCCGTGTTAAGTCAAAATATCAGGTAGTAGAAAGCAGTGTTTTTATTTCAGGGCTTTATGGGGAGAATAGTTAAAGTTTTTATTTTTTTCTTGTGTCTCACTGTATTTATAATAACTTCTCTTAAAACTACTATGGAACAAGTAACCTAAAGATACTTAGTTTCAACTGCTCACCAGTTTCAACTGTTCACCACTGTTCCTTCCCCCTCTTTCAGTAAAATGCCCAATTTTACAGATTAAAGATCAATTTAAGCAGTTTTGTCTAAGGTAGAAAAACAACAAACTGATCACTTATCTGCTCTTTGTATGTGTACTGGTATCAACCTTAATTGTTTTGAGTGTCAGATTATAATAACTAGTGACTGCTTCTAAGGATTAAAAAATCAAAATTTTTTTTCTAGTCTAAATAACCTTTTCCTGTGATTTGCCCCTCCCCGCCGTGATTTGAATTGCTCTTTCTATAACTATTTATTTACATTAGTCTGATATGTTGCTTTTTACTGTCATAGAAAATATATAATTGGTATATTTTATGGCTCAAAATTGCAGCTAACACCGATTCATAATTAAAGTTTAACTATTTACATCTTCTGAAATTTTTACATATGAATTTGACATGTCATTATTTGCAAATAAAAGCAGTTTTCAATAGCTTGCTTTTTTTTTACTGTGCAATTTGAGGTACATTTGAAAATATGATTAAAATTATTTTTGTTTTATATCAAGAAATGGATGAAAAGAGGCTGCTGGATCCAGGGTTGAAAGTTCGTAAAGGCCTCTGGGATTATACTCTGAAGAGCCAGCAGATGGAATGCCTGAGTGACTGAAGAAAATGGGTGCTAATGCATCTAACTATCCTCATTCATGTTCCCCGAGGGTAGGGGGAAATTCTCAAGCCCAACAGACTTTTATAGGTAACTGTTTTAGTTTTTCTAACTTCATTTTCTTTTGTGAATATAAGTAGAATTGTGTTTTCAGTGGTCTTTTAACATGAAAAAAGATAATTGAGCTGTGAAAAAGTTATAGATAATAATTCTGCAGCATCCAAGATTTTTTCCCCAACAAATGTAAATCTTCTCTGTCCTATTCCTTATTTAATATAAAAAAAGTTATTTGAACTTTCTATCTTTATAAAAACAAAATCAGGGTTTTTTTAACGTTTCAGGAATGTCTATAAAAATTTTTTCATGAAATATGTGTTAATGCTGAAAATAAATGTTAAAAAAGAAAGACATTTTCATTTGTTTAATTTCCTTCTTAGGAACATCATCCTATTCTCAGCAAGGCTATGGTTGTGAATCAAAACTATATAGCCTTGACCATGGCCATGAGAAACCACAAGACAAAAAAAAGAGAACCTCTGGCCTTGCCACCCTCAAAAAGAAGTTTATTAAACGTCGAAAATCTAATAGGTCTGCTGATCACGCCAAACAGATGCGAGAACTCCTCTCTGGGTGGGATGTTAGAGATGTCAATGCATTAGTGGAGGAATACGAGGGAACTTCAGCCTTAAAGGAGCTTTCTCTACAAGCCAGTTTGGCTAGACCAGAAGCCCGGACATTGCAGAAAGATATGGCCGATCTTTATGAGTATAAATATTGTACTGATGTGGACTTAATATTTCAAGAAACTTGTTTTCCTGTTCATCGTGCCATTTTGGCAGCAAGGTGTCCATTTTTTAAAACACTGCTTTCCTCCTCACCTGAGTATGGGGCAGAGATCATAATGGACATCAATACAGCTGGTATAGATATGCCTATGTTTTCTGCTTTGTTACACTACCTTTATACGGGAGAGTTTGGAATGGAGGACTCAAGGTTTCAAAATGTCGATATCCTGGTTCAGCTTAGTGAAGAATTTGGAACACCAAATTCCCTTGATGTAGATATGCGTGGACTTTTTGATTACATGTGTTATTATGATGTCGTCCTTAGTTTTTCTTCAGACTCCGAACTGGTTGAAGCTTTTGGTGGAAATCAGAACTGTTTAGAGGAAGAGCTCAAAGCTCACAAGGCTGTTATCTCAGCACGGTCCCCATTTTTTCGAAATCTGTTGCAAAGGAGGATACGAACTGGTGAAGAAATCACAGACCGAACTTTGAGGACTCCCACAAGAATTATATTAGATGAGTCCATTATACCAAAAAAATATGCAAAAGTTATATTACACTGTATGTATACCGACGTGGTGGACCTCTCCGTTTTGCACTGTAGCCCCTCTGTGGGGAGTCTCAGTGAAGTTCAGGCTCTCGTCGCAGGGAAACCAAACATGACCAGGGCAGAAGAAGCCATGGAACTTTACCACATAGCACTGTTCTTGGAGTTTAACATGCTTGCACAAGGTATGAAATTCTGATTTTTAATTTTGCTTTCTAAAATTACACATTTGTCTCCCAGATTGAAAACACAACCAGTATTTTCCGTGATTTCAGTGTTTGGCATGTGAAAGGGTCAGTTTATTTTTAATGTGTAGTTATGACAGCTAAGACAGAATTTACAGTTAGTATTAATGTGGCACTTCATTTAGTATTAAAACCAAGCATTCAAAACTGGTGACTAAGAGCAACAGATAAGACTTAAGGCTCTTTCTTTCCTAATGTAAGACCATAGGTATAGGAATGTATAATTACCTAGCTACTACCCACCTACACCCTGTCTGCACCCAAGCTTTGAACTAGCCCTGTTTCCCATATTTCAAGGTTATACTTAATCTCGGACTTCTTGGATAATTTAGATTTTCTTACTTATACTCAGTGCCTTGTTGATGCTGATGTGTTTAGAATAAGAATGAAAGTTCATAATAACAATAAAGATAGTTATATTTGGATACAAATTTATTTGATTCAAAGAATTGGGCAGGGTTTCGGATTTAAAATTTAAAATATTCTGTATTTTTTCAAGCTCAACTTGTATATCAAAGCTGAAAAGAGATCCTCCACAGGAGAGCAGGGGGTAATTGCTGTCTTGACAGAGTGCATTTTTAGTTTTCTATGACCATATATTAAAAGAAAACAAGTTATATGACATAAAATTACATGAGAAGTTTAGCTAATGAGTATTTGCTAAAGGAACATTAGAAGTTGCCAGTTAGAAGAGAGTGTTAATGATTTGGGTAAAAGAGAAATTTATAAAGGAAAGCTAAGCACATTTTTCTAACTTGAAAATAATATATATTGTATGGCTAAATCAACAAATTAATAGGACTTTGAGAAAGAAAAAATAAAATGAAAGCCCCAGTTAGGATAACAGTGTCAACAATAAAATGAGAGGAATTGTACAGAAGAAGACTGATAAACATGAGTGAAAAAGTTATTTCTGTTACGTAAAAAAATTTTTTAAGTCTTATTTTACCATTATCTTTTTAGTAATAGTACTAATTCTGTTTAATGATCACAGTCAAAATGTAATTAAAATATTTTTCTATTAATCATTATACTAATAATAGACTATTTAGATGTCAGACAGTAGGAAAATACGTTATCAAAAATAACCTAGCCCTGGCGGGCATTGCTCAATAGTTAGAGCATCACCCTGTGCACCGGAGGTCTCGGGTTCAATTCCTGGTGAAGGGCACGTACCTAGTTGCAGGCTTGATCCCCGCCACCAGTCAGGGTGCACGTGGGAGGCAACCAATCGATGTCTCTCTCTCACATCGATGTTCTCATTCTCTCTCCCCCCTCCTCCCTTCCACTCTCTCTAAAAATCAATGGAAAAATATCCTTACTTCTTGGGTGAGGATTAAAATAAATAACTGGCAGCTTGACCTTTTATTCTATAAAACCAAATTTTTCAGAAAATGCCTCTACAGAAAAATTTGAAGGTTGCAACATTACCAAAAAGGTATAATCTCTCTCCTCAAATTGGTTTTATTTTTGACATGTTTAAAAAATAAGAAACTAAAGTATATCATATATACTTTGCTGTTTTAAAAAATGAGAAAGCATTCCTTCATACAGGATATACCATAAAGCATTCCTACAGTTTTTTTGTTTGTTTTTTAAATATGTTTTTATTGATTTCAAAGAGAGGAAGAGAGAGGTAGAAACATCAATGATGAGAGAGAATCATCAGCTGCCTCTTATACACCTCCCACTAGGGACTGAGCCCACAACCCGGGTATGTGCCCTGACAGAATCGAACCATGACCTCCTGGTTCATGGGTCAGCTCAACCACTGAACCACACTGGCCAGGCTGTTTTAAATTTTGAATGTAAAGTAAAATTATGAGCCAGCTCTTAGATCTTAGGTAATACTTGATCTAGAGTTCTTTTATATTAAGTGAGATAATTTTTTAAATCATTTAGCTAGAAATTGTATTGTTTTGTACCTTTAAGATAGAAAACAACATTCCCTATATTACCTAAATCTCAGTTACTTAAAAATTTTCCCTTAAAGTTTTGTGTTTATGTGGCTCTGTTTCCTTTCATTATTCAAAATACCGAGTTTGGGTTACTTGGCCATTTGTTTCTTGCACTCCATGTAGGCCTTATCCTTTCTCCATACCCGTGATACTGTTGTTAAGGTTTATAACAGACCATACTTCAACATAATTTTTACCTCATTTCCATGGGAAGGAGAATATTTGGTCACTTAGGAAGGTATTTTATACCATAAAACTTAAAAGCTCAGGTGCTGGAACCAGACAAACTGGATTTCAGTCCTCCAGTACCATGTTTTAACTTGTATAATACTCTGAGGCATCTATTGTGTGTAATGAATTAGCATCTCTCCTATGCATCCAGCATGATACTACTTATGAATCCTTTTGGAGAGAATCAAGAAAATAGTCACCAAAATTATTTTCTGTGATTCATACAGTCTCCCAGTTAAGAAAGGCTGTAAGACTAGCCCATTGGGCAATTTGAGGGTGGGACCATATTGTTCTCATCTTTGCATTCCCAATACCTGGCACATAGTAGGCACTCAGTAAGTGGTTTGGATGAATTAATGAAAGTTTAAAGCCCATTTTTTAAAAGGAGACAAATTCTATTAAGGGAGGCTGGGACCTTAAAACTAAATATGCCCTTCAAGGTGGAGAGGTGATTTAATAGTTTCAAGAGCATCATAAAAAGAGGCGTTATAGGCAGACAGCAAGAGGGGTTTGGCAAGTGGATAAAAGGGAGGCTTCCTGGCCTACACCGAGAATGCGCTTTATTCATACAAGTAGGCAGTTACTATTAGGTGAATTAACAGGTAATGGGGCTGGCATTTTCGGACCAGATTTAACTTCACGTGATTTCCTACATAACAGATGGAATATACATTTATTTCTTTTCCCTCCAAAGCCCTAATGTTACAGTACAGGAATAAAACAAGTGTAAACCCTCAAGGACAAAGATAACTGAGAAGAAAACAACAGTGGAAAAAAGGGTATAGAAATGATTAGAAGCTGGAAAGCAGATAAATAACTGATTACTTCTTTGTTACTTAACAAAGAAGAGAGATATATAACTCTATAGCCTATAAAGGGTCTACTGAAAAGAAAGGCAATTCACAGAGGGTACTAAGTACTCTGAAAATCAGGAATAAGCATGGCGTAGAACTAAAAAGAGACATTTAATTTTAAGTCACCTTTATGTATGGTGTTAGAAAGGGATGGGGTTTTGTTTCACTCCATGTGATGTAGTTTCTGAGTACTCTATTAAACAATGCATTTCCCCTCCCTAATTTGTACCACTTCTTATTAAGTTCCCATGTATATGTATGGGTCAGTACTTTCATTTTGTTTCAGTGGCTCCTTTGTCTGTTCTTAACCAGTATCACTTGTAGCCAGGTGGCAAATCCTGACCTGTCCTTTCATTTCCCTTCTCCACCCCCATGTCCCCAACTAAACACAAGAGGCCTGAGATTTGTTTTCTAAGGAAATTGAACTAGAAAGATTCCAAATCTGGAAATAGCTACAAAGGGGTGGGGTGGAGTAGGGTGGTGAGGTACAAGGTTGAAGTCTGGAATTATGTGAACACCTACAAACTAAGTAGTAAAATCATCCCCTTGCCTTCCCCTGTCTAGTCCAAGCCAGGCAGATACAAGACAATAAATTAGAGCTCTAGAAATGGTAATAGCCCATAGGTACTGGTGTTTTGGAGCTCCACAATAAAGTTATGTTCAGGAGTTACACAATGAAAAAGCCAGTTAGCCTCCTGTTCTACAAAGAAGAATACAGTAGTTCCCCCTTATCCACCATTTCAGTGCCATTCTGAGTAGTATAAAATACTGTTCTGTCCTGCTCCGTCCCATCCAGGACATGAATCATTCCTTTGTCCAGTGGCTCCACGCTGTGTATGCTATCCACCCATTAGTCACTTAGTAGCCACTTTGGTTATCAGATTGACGGTCTTAGTGCACAGAGCTTACATTCAAGTAATCCTTATCAGAGCCCAGTGCTGTCACAGAGCCTATGTCATTCACCTCACTTCATCTCATCACGTAAGCATTGTATCATTTCACATCACAGAAAGGGTGAGTATAGTATAATAAAATATTTTGAGAGAAACCACATTCACATAACTTTTATTACAGTATTCTGTATTATACTATACAGAATATTGTTCTATATTATTATAACTTGTTAATCTCTTACTGTGCCTAATATATAAATTAAATTTTATTACAGGGATGTATATATAGGAAAAAACATAGTATATATAGTGTTCGGTACTGTCTGGTTTCAGATATCAATTGGGGGCATCCCCCATGGATAAACGGGGGACTACTACAGTCAGCAATCCTGCTTGTGCAGCAGAGCTTCCAAATAACTGTTTACTGCGTCACTCTTAAATATGAAAACCCATATAAGGCTCACTGGACATTTGAGAAAGACTTCCCAACTGAGACAGATTAGAACAAAAAGAGCAAAGTACTAGAACTAAGAATCAGACCGTGACTGAAGCAGAAAAAGTATTCAATAGAATAAAAATATTGTTATGTAAAAAAACATTATACTGACTTGAGACATAAATAGAATGCTATAAAAGTAAAAATGGGAACTCTTAGAAATAAGGCAGCAAATATGAAGTATATAATAGGATTGAAAGGTAGAATTAAAGTAGGAAAGTAAAACAGATGGACAGCAGTGGGGGCAAATAAGAAAACTATAGTATTTATCTAGAAGGTATAACATCTTAACAGATAGTGGTTTTAGAAACGTACACCAGAGAAAATGGAAGAGAAGACAGTATTTAGCCCAGCCGGGCATGGCTCAGCGGTTGAGCATTGACCTGGGATCCAGGCAATCGTGGTTCAATTCCTGGTCAGGGCACATGCCCGGGTAATGGGGCTCGATCCCCAGTCGGGGGCATGCAGGAGGCAGCCGATCAATGACTCTCTCCCTCTCCTTTCCTCTCTGAAATCAATAAAGATATATATATTTTTTAAAAAGACAGTATCTGAAGAAGAATTCAAGAAATAATGCCCAAACTAAAAGAATATATTAAAAAGTGTCTTCCCTTTCGCTCGTGAACACCAGAAAAAAAGAAGATTCTGAAATGTTGCAAAGAGTAAAAAATTAGGTTCCTTACAAAGAAATGGGAATCAGAATGGTATTGAAATTTTCAATAGCAGCAACTGAATACTACAGTACAGTGGTATAGTGCCTTCAAAAAGCTGTTGGAAAATTATTTTAAACACAAAATTCTGTACTCAGCCAAACTGTCAGTCAAGTGTATGTCTAAATAAAGGCATTTTTCAGTCTTGCCTCAAAAAACTTGCCTTCCCTGCACCCCTACTCAGGAAGTTACTGAGGATGCATTTCACTAAGTGATGAAGTAAACCAGTTAACACAGAAGTACGGGATCCAGAAAATGGTGTCTAACACAGGAAAGAAGAAAGGGAAATCCTGCTTACTAGCTGTGCAGTAGGTCTAGTGGGTATCCAGTCTAGACTGCACTAGGGGTGTAAAAGGCTCCCTGTGGAAGAAATCAATTACCTGAATGCTGTTTGAATACTAAGTGACAAGTGACATTGAAAGATTTCATGGATCTTTTGGTGCCTTTATGAAGAATTAGCAGTAGATGTATAGAAAACAAAGTGGAAAAAGAAGAAATTAATATCTCCAAATTTTTTTAAAAATTACATATGGAAGAAAATGTAATTCTAGTAAATTGCTTGACTCAGCTGTAAGCAATATTTAAATAGTCGTCATAATGTTAACACTGAATATTGATTTAATAAAAATTATATGCAGAGAGGTAGATACCAAAGGAGGTAAAAAATTGACAGTAGTGCCTCTAGGGAGCAGGAATGGGACTGGAAAAGAGATAGGGGCAGGGAGTTTTGTTTTAAGATAAGCTTTTTATTACTACTAGGTATGAGACTTTAAATTATGAATCATATACTGCTTTGATCACAAATTAATTTTTAAAAAATATATCTTTATTGATTTCAGAGAGAGGAAGGGAGGGGGGGGAGAGAGTTGAAACATCAGTGATGAGAGAGTCTTCATTGATTGGCTGCCTCTTGCATGTCCCGGACTGGGGATCGAGCCCGCAACCAGGCCATGTGACCTGACTGGGAATCAAACCTCGATCTTCTAGATCCTAGGTCGATGCTCAACCACTAAGCCACGCCCGATTGGGCGACAAATTAATTTTTATGATAAACATAGGACATCGGGACTCAGAAGAACCAGAGAGACCTAGATAGGCCACAGTCTTAAAGAACTAGGGAATGGAATCATATCCATCAAGAATGTTAACTAATGAGATCATGCTTATAATTTTAATTTACAAAAGGGCTTTTACTTTCTCTCATTTGGTCATCCAGACAACCTATGAGTATGATAGGGCTCAGAGATTAATAACTAGCCTTTTCCCAAGCTTTTAAGTGATGAAGTTGTTACTCATACCAGCTCTTCTGACTCCAAGCCCAGGGATTGAGGCAAAGTGAAAAAGGAGAGCAGTATGAGAACCAGTTTCCAGGGATGAGGGTGGGAGACCACTATGGCCTCGTTGTAGAAACAAAACAGCAGGCTAGTGATTGAAGTGTGAACTCAGGAATCTCAGCCAGGAGGCTAATTTGTGCTAAACCACTTGGGGTGGTGGGGCTAAGCACTTCCGGGAGGGAAATGCGTGTCTAGCTAGGACCAGGAATCTAACCTTAGATCATAGTTCGATGCTCAACCGCTGAGCCACGCCAGCCAGGCTCAGCTGCAGATTTTAATTTTTCATCTTAATCTAAAGTATTTTTCATTCTAGAATAAGGAATTTATAACTTTAATTCCAAAATGAATTCTAATGCCTTGCCCATATTTTTAGTCATAATGCGTGTGATGTTTTATTTTATTGAATTGAAAATCTAACAGAGAACTGAAAGCAATAACCTCAGAGATTGAGGTTAGCAACTTTTTTCCGTTAGCAACTTGGTCAGATTCCAAGTGTGTGACTTGAAACAAATAGGAAAGACTAAGTGTCTTCACTCACTAATCCATTATGTCTTCCCATCCTCTCCATTATCCCCATGTTGACAACTCTTCCTTCTATCTTAGTTCATTGAACTGGCAGTTCATTTTACTTCTGTCTGTAACTGTTTCCTCTTCAGCAAATTCTGACTGTATATACTCCCCAGAGACTAATGGAGCTAAGTTAAAGACAATTATCAACAGATCAGAGTAGTAAATGTAGGTTTCAGTTAAACATGCAACATAGATGAAGAATTAATCTCAGTTTCAGGAATGGCATTTCAAATGACTCAAGTTATACATCTCAAATAATGAAATTTAGCACTTAATTATTTTTACTCAAAATTATGATGTTGTAAAGTATAATGTTTAATTGCATGTTTTATTTTAGAATTGGAATTATGTTTTATATAGACTACACTCCACCTCTGACCCCCTGCTCACACTTTTATGTTGGAATATCTTTGCCTTTGATCACTAAATGTCCAAATTCTACCCTACCCTTTAAAACTAAACTCATATATGACTTCCTTTGTGGTGTCGTAGGCATTCCAAATTATTTTCTTCTTCCTGCAAACTTCTGAAACACTTATTTTATTTTAGGTTTTTACGTCTTCTAACTTGTTTTGGAATGACCTGTGAACCTGTCTCATTTTCTCTCTCAACTAGTGTATTATATACTCCCTAAAGACAAGATAAAAATTTTGGTCATGTTTGAATCACCCTAAGAACCTAATACAGTGCTTTGCTCTTAGTAGACTCTCAGTTACATATTTTGAATTATCTTTAATACCTATGAAAACCAAGTAACATTTCTTTTTTTAGAATGGGAGGGGGTAATTAATGTTTAACCCTAGAAGTTGCAATATAATGAAAACACTGAGCCTAAATCTAGGAGATAAATATGAAGTATTATTTATAAAAGTAAGTTTAGATGTCGTCTAAATGGTGTATAACTCTCTATCTTTAAACTCAATTTTAAGTTAAGTTTAAAATAAAAGTGTCTCATCAACTCTTTACTTTGTTGATCCATTGATATGAAATAGAGTATCAATTGGATTTAAAATATTCGTCGAAGTCAGTCAAGGCTGTTTATCTTTGAAGCCAAAAAGGTTTAATCCAAGGACAATCCTTTCGTACTCATTTATAATTTAGATTTTAAAAACTAATTATGTATTTAAAATTTCAATAATAAAAATGTATTTATAGTAAAACATAATTTAGAATGTTAAAGTAACTTGGAAACTTTTATTCTAAATCAGGCATTTTTTTTTACTTCATTTTTGTCCTGTTTGATTGATCAAGGAAAAATGAAATTGTAAAAGGTTGCTGCCATTGTTTGTTTCTTGTCTATTGAAGGTACTGTATTTATTTACCCTTATTTGAAAATGTAAAAGTGAGTATAAATTAGTGTTACGGCTTGTTATATGACTTTGTAAATGTAAATGTTTATTAGGCACTTTGTAGCCATAGCAAGAAGTGTTATCTCTAAAATAGGTACAGTTCATTTAAAGTAGAGTCTATTAAACGTCTTTTATTTCTTTTTATTTAATTAGAAATCTCTCCACAATAAGCAAAACCTTTTCCTTGTTGTACTGAAATTCTAAGGATGGCAAAGGAGGAAAATAATGAAATAGAGGAAGACTTGTTCTATTTTGTTTTTCCCCCAGCCCAAATTGTGTTTATTATAGTTAAGGCCTGAGAAATTGGATTTAATTTGAACATGACAGACATTAATATAATCAGATAAAAGATGAAATACTATACAGTACTCAGGTCAGTATGGATATGAATACAAAACTTTGAACAACATAGTACTACTAATTTTAAAAAGTACATTGAGCACTGGTTATTTTCCATTGCTTTCTAGGGAGAGTGGGGGGGGCGGGGAAGGGAAAGGGAAAGAAACATCAGTGTGAGAGACACATCAATTGGTTGCCTTCTGCATGGGCCCCAACTGGGGCCGGGGATTGATCCTTCAACCGAGGTACCTGCCCTTGGCCAACATCAAATCCGGGACCACATAGTCCATAGGCATAGGCCAATGCTCTAACCACTGAGCCAAACGGGCTAGGGCAACAGTGCCCAAATTTAATGATGTTTTTATAAATACGAACTTTGGGGTCATATCTGTGTTTCAGTCCTGGCTCTGCCACATACTAACCATATAAATTCTACCTGGGTTCCACAACTTGGAGCTCATTTCTTCTTCATAGAAATGCAAGCAGCAGACATTATGCCTGGCTTATAGTTGGCAGGGCCTTAATAAGTGTTTTAAAAACTGAATTGCGTTAACTCCTTAGTAAAAAAATTCTATAAAGATAAGAACTGATTTATTTTCTTTATACATCATTTGAAAGCATGGATCAAAATTTCCAAAGTCTAAAAAAAATTAACCAGATTCAGGCTTTTTTTGTGTCTTTTTTTAAATCCTCATCCAAAGATATCTTTTCCATTGCTTTCCAGAGAGAGTGGAAGGGGGGAGAGGGAGAAACATTGTTGTGAAAGAGACACATTGATTGGTTGCCTCCCACACATACCCTTGGCTAGAATTGAACCTGGGACCTTTCAGTTCACAGTCTCACACTCTAACCACTTAGCCAAACCGGCTAGGGCAGGCCTTTTAACAACAAGAATGCAGGCCCTGGCTGGTGTGATTCAGTTGGTTGAGCGTAGTCCCATGCATCAAAAGGTTGCAGGTTCCATTCCCAGTCAGGGCATATGCCTGTGTTGTGGGCTCAATCTCCAGTAGGGGGCGTGAAGGAGGCAGCCAATCGGAGTTTCTTACGTTGATTTTTCTCTCCCTTTCCCTTCTCTAAAATCAATTAAAAAAATTTTTTAAAAGCAATGATACCTATAATTATAATTTCAGGGAACATTCAGTTTTAGATGGCAAAACAGGGCCATAAATAATCGTCCATAGACCCCTGGCTGGTGTGGCTCAGTTGAGCATTGTCCTGTGCACCAAAAGGCTGCTGGTTTGATTTCTGGTCAGGGCACATGCCCAAGTTGTAGGCTCAGTCCCTGGTAGAGCATGTGCAGGAGGCAGTCGTTCGCACATCAGTATTTTTCTCTCTCCCCCTTTCCGTTCCTTTTTCTCTAAAAATCAATAAAAAAATTTTTAAAAATATCCATAGAGCTTTTTTCCATGGTAGTGGACTATTTGGTCTAAACTCCCATTTTGATTCAATTATAGTCCCTTTTCTCTTAGAAACACTGACAAATGGCCTTACTGTTGCCTTTTCCTAAAGCCCAACTTATTTATATTTTTCTGACTCTACCATAGTCAAATTTTATATGTTATACCTTTCATCGCCAAGAAGTACAAAAGCTATGTAATCTAAGATGCAGGTTATTTGGTATAAGAAAAACAGGATTGGGGGAGGGTATTAGTGACTGAGGAGGGAAAATGGAAGACAGAGGGAAGACCTCTGGATTACAGAAGTAGCCAGGCTTTTCAAACTCAGTATTGAGTTTGAAGTTAAAGTTTCTGCCTTAAAACCAGATATTACACTTATCTCTTAAAATATCCAAAGTAGAAGGACTGATCAGACAAAAACATTTTGTCTACTTTTGGTTTAGGAGGTGGCTGGAATAAATTATTCTAAGAATTTAGATAGATTAGTAATGATATTATTTAGTTATTGCTGTGTGCAAGACACTGGGTTACTCTCTTTTCGTGGAATACGTCACTTAATCTTTACAGTAACCTATATGGTAGCTGCTATCATTTTTTCCATATTAGAGATGAGGAAACAATATCCTTAAGTTGTTACTTCCCCGAGGTGACTTCTGGTGATCCAAAGATGGACTTCAAAACAAGAATTTATACTCAGTAGCTAAGTTTTCTATATACTTTTTGCACTATAAAAGACTTTAGATAGTATGTTCGGTAGAATTCATAAACCATCTCCCATAGCAACTTTAAATTTGGATGAATTTATTTCAAAAAGCTGTTTATGTGCATTGAAAAAAGAGAATGATACAGAAACACAGCCCAAGGTGTATTTTCACCTCCTACCATTCCTTTCCCCAAATCCTTATTGATGATATACTTTGAATAGTTTGCGTTTCCTTACAAACCTTTATATGTGCCGAATGTGTGTGTATTTCACATGCATATCTTGTTCTTTTGTAGTATAAAGAGCACCACACTGTACACTTTATTCTGTGGGTCTTTTTCATACTTAATGAAAATATTGTCACCTGGGATTACATCCAGAAAGTGTTAAGGCCAAGATTTGAATCTCCTGTCTCTGACTCCCCCCCATTTGACAGGGGAGAGAATATGATCTTGGGGAAGAAATCATCTGTGAGATGCATTGTTTTGAAGGGAGCATATGATCACGTGTAAGAGATAACCAGTAGATACCAAAAAGTTTTCTGAAAACCGTAATATGTCTCTACCCACAAAAGCTTTGCATTTTTCTTTTATTATTATAATGGAATTAAGGATGCTAACTTAACTGTTTTTTCACTAGTGGGAAAGTGGTTTTAGGGTAGTAAACAGGCAGAGGTGTAAATGGATATTTTTTATTTTTAGATAAAGAGCTGTGAACCTCTGAGTTTTTCACATGCTAAGTACTAGGATCGTTTTTTATTGTACAATTTAATAAATTTTCTGTGAGAGGCAAGTGCACAATACATTTAGGTTGTCACTGACTGTTTCCTTTATGATCTTTGATTTGCTTTGCTCTCTTGACTACTCCCTTCCTGCCCTCTTCCATCTCCTGCAAATCCCAGTGCTTGCTTTTGAATCGAAATACACCAGTACAGTGGGTACCTCATTAAGGAAGCAATTATAGAATTAGCTGCTGCTTATTTACTGTTTATCATAAGTCAAAACAGTGTACTAATGTTATGTGTATATATATATATTTTTACCCTCAAAATGAACTGATGAAGTAAATTTTGAGGATTAGGAAACATTCTTCAGGTGAGGAAACAGGCAAAGTTATATACGTCACTCAGCTAAAAGGAATTGGACTTGGGCCTCTGGTCAGTTTGACTCTAGAGGTGTATTTTGCATGTCTTACAGGAGGGTGCCTGCACATAAGAACCTGTGTTCACTTTCAAGGAATTCAGGCATCCTGTAGGTTTCAGATCCCCTGAGTTACACTGTAGTGGAGGCTTATTTATGATGCCTGTGCCAGAGAACTGTCATCCCCATGAATGCTTCTCCTTTTCATTAAGCTGCTCTCACCTCCCAAAACGCTCAAGCATAAATATTAAAAATTCTGTGTTAGGGAACATTAATTTATAAAGTAAACATTAAAGAAATATAAATCTGTATTCAATTAAGAATCTTAAGGGTTCTTAAACTTAGTGTTTTTGTTTCCTTTCATGGCTTAAGAGAAATCTTCATCTTTATCAATGGTTGTCTTTGCACTTTGGCCTCCTCCTTTGTCTGCTAAGTTAAAAGTTATTCCCTAGAAGTTTCCAGCTTCTCTCTCATCTTTATCTGCTTTTCCCTCTCACACAGCTTGGGAAAAGCTCTAAGGATAAAGAGTGCAAGCAATCAGTGTAGATTTTCACACACAGGCAGAGTAAATCTCACTGATTGCTACTTTCCCATCAGAAGGGAGCAGTGTTCTCAAAGTAGAGAAACTTCTCACTTTCCAGTATTTGCTGGATTTTCTGGTCAGTGATTGATTTTATACTGAGCCCTGAGGGAAGGAACTCAACAGCAACTTCCATAGTCTGTTGTTTGTTTGTTTTTATTATTATTTGACTTTCTGACCAGTTAGTATATTCACATAGAACAGTATTCAAAAGGTATAAAAGGGTACTCAGCAAAGTCTCCTGTCCTCCCAACTTTTTGTCCTCCAACCACTCAGATCCTCTTCACATAGGCAACCAGTGTTATCAGTGTCTTTTATATTCATCTATCCAGAGAATTTCTCAGAACATAACTTTTAAAATATATTGAAAGGGAGCATAGAAAGATACTTGGAACAGATCTATCATATTAGTAATGCCTTCTGGCATTTCTCTGTTGCAAGGAAATCTTATAAGACTATTTAAAGGGGCAGAAATTTAAAAGATATACTTCCATGTAGATAAAACTGTGTTACACTTTGACTCTACCTCTGTATTATACCTCTCTACCCAACAGGGACAACCGAATTGTGAACATAATCCAAAAGGTATGAGAACTAAAACCCAGGAAAACTCAGCCTACTTTTTTTTCGTAGTAAAAACAGATTTAATCTAGGTTTCTTTTTTTCCAGCTTTATTGAGATATAATTAACATAATATTGTGTAAGTTTACAGTGTACAATGTAACTATATGATACATGTATGGATTGTGAAATGTTTACCATAATAAGGTTAGTTAACACATGCTTTAACTCATATAATATTTTGTTGTTACAGTGAGAACATAAAAGCTATACGCTCATAGTGACACTCAAGTGTACAATACAGTATTGTTAACTATAGTCACCATGCTGTACATTAGATCCCTGGACTTTTTACCACTTGTAACTGGAAGTTTGTACCCTTTTGACAATGTCTCCCATTTTCTCCACCCCTCAGCTCCTGTAAACCACCATGCTACTCTATTCTATGAGTTTGATGTTTTTAGATTTCACATATAAATGAGACCATGCAGTATTTGTCTTCCTCTATCTGACTTATTTCACTTAAAATAATGCAGTCGGGTCCATCCATGTTGTCACAAATGGCAGGATTTTCATTTTATGGCTGAATAATACTACATTTTATATATACAGGGTGGGACAAAAGTGGGTTTACAGTTCACATGAAAAATAATACAATAATAAATAATACAAAAATAAACACTATTTTGCGTGCTCATAACTGTTAACCTACTTTTGCCCCACCTAGTATAACACATTTTCTTTATCTGTTCGTCTGTTGATGGACACTGGGGTTGTTTCCATGTGTTGGCTACTATGAATAATGGTGCAGTGAATGTGGGAGTGCAGATATCTCTTTGAGATAGTGATTTTATCATCTTCTGATATATATATACACCTGGAAGAGGGATTGCTAGATCATATTGTAGTTCTATTTTTAATTTGAGGAACCGTCATACTGTTTTCTGTAGTGACTATCAATTTACATTTCCACTAACAGTGCACCAGGGTTCCCTTTTCTCCATATCCTCAACAACACTATCCCTTGGCTCTTTGATGATAGCCATTCTGACAGGTGAGATTATATCTCATTGTAGTTTTGATTTACATTTCCCTGATGAGTAGTGATGTTGAGCACCTTTTCATGTACTTGTTGGCCATTTGTATGTCTTTGGAAAAATGTCTTTTCAAGTCTTCCGCCCATGTTTTCAGATTGTTTGCTATTGAGTTGTATCAGTTTCTTATATATTTTGGATATTAATCCCTTATTTGATATGTGGCTTGCAAATATTTCTCCCATTCTGTAAAGTTGCCTTTCATTTTGCTGATTGTTTCTTTTTCTCTACAGAAGCATTTTTAGCTTGCTGTCCCATTGGTTGATTTTTGCTTTTAGTATCCTATCCAATAAGTCACTGTCAAAACCAACTTCAGGAAGCTTTTTTCTGAAGTTTTCTTCTAAGAGTTTTATAGTTTCGAGTCTTGCATTAAGTTCATAATCCATTTTGAGTTAATTTTTATGCGTGATATAACGATTCAATTTCAGTGGAGGGGATGGATTTGAAATAAGAATAGAGTGGTCAGCAATTGATGGTAGCTTGGATATGGGCTTTGGGAGAAGGAATCAATAATAGTGCTCAGGTTTCTGGCTTTGGTGACTAGGAAGAGAGATAACCAGTCTTTATTTTTATTTATTTACTTATTTTATTGACTTGAGAGAGAGAAATATCAGTTTGTTTTTCCACTTACTTATGCTTTCATTGGTTGCTTTTTGTATGTGCCCTGACCAGGGATTGAACGTGCAATCTTGGCATATCCAGATGACACTCTAACCAACTGAGCTACCTGGCCAGGGCTAGATATCCTTCTTTAAAACCAGGATTAGCCCTAGTTGGTTTTGCTCAGTGGTTACAGCATCGGCCTGTGGACTGAAGGGTCCCAGGTTCGATTCTGGCCAAGTGCACGTACCTTGGTTGCAGACTCAGTTGACAGCCCTGGTCGGCCCACGAGTGGGAGGCAACCAATTGATGTGTCTCTCTCACATCAATGTTTCTCTCTCTCTCTCCCTTCCACTCTCTCTGAAAAGCAATGGCAAAAATATCCTCAGGTGAGGATTTAAAAACACACACCCAGATGCTGTTTTTACATAGGTGGTAGTTAAGCTAACTCTCCCCTGTCATCTACTTGATTTTTTCCCTTACTTTTTTTATATAATTTTTTAAAAAATTCTCACCGAGGATATTTTTTCCATTGCTTTTCAGAGACAGTGGAAGGGAGGCTGGGGGGAGGGGACATCCGTGTGAGAGAGGCACATCAATTGGTTGCTTCCTGACCATGGAGAGAGCCTGTAACCAAGGTGTGTGCCCTTGGGCGGAATCGAACCTGGGACCCTTTAGCCCACAAGCCGACACTCTATCCACTGACCCAAACTGGCCAGGGCTAGCTGATTTTCTTTAAATATAGAACGGGGGGAAAGGGGGACTCCGAAAAAATGAAAAATAAATAAATAAATAAAGAACTTACTAATTTTCCTAGTTATATTTCATCTTCATTTTGACCCGTCATTTTAGGCAATTATAATCATGTTATCCAGTGTGGTGTTGACTGTTTCCCAGTTTTAGGGTATCTGGAGATTTTGAAGCATTCTTTCCACATCTTCCAAGTTCTTGATAAACATCACAAAAGCGGAGACTCTCCAGTCCATCCCCCAGCTTAATCAGTGCTACTTACAAATGGTTCTGTTAACCATTGTTCTGTCATCCATCTGCATCTCTTCTTCATATCTGCAAAGATCTCATTTTTACATTCAACAGATTTTTATTCAGCACCGACCATGTGCAAGCAGGTGCTAGAGATAGAGTGAAGACAGCAGTCCCTGTTTTGTGGAGCTAACAATCTAGAGATAGCAGTAAATATTTTGTTAAATGTTCTGAAGAAATTGGGTTACACGATTCTCTGTGTTATTCTCCTAAACTGGTATCATATCAGAAAAGGGAATAATGAAGCATTACTTTTTGCAGACTTTATATTGGCTGCTAATGAACTAGCATCTGAAAATGGGATTCATTACCTTTCTCTTTTCCCCTTTCATGATTTCACAGTAATTTTGAGCTTTGGAAGTTTTTGGAGTTCATTGATGTACTTTCTTTTGGCTGTATCTTTTACAACTCTGAGCTCATTAGAGAGCAGCCTTTTTAGCCACATTTTTGTTGGTGGTGGTATAAACACCACCCCCACATACAGACACACATTATCAGGGTCCTTTTTTATTTTTTAGTAAACTTAGTTATGAAGAATTTCTGTCCAAGTTTAGCCATTTTCTCTTCCACAATCTTTGTTGCTCAGATTTTATTTATATTTTATCTTTGTATTTTGAAATGATCTTTCCTAAGGAAAATGGCTGACTAGCCTCAGATTTTCTTTCCTTTGAGTTCTTAAGGTGCCATTGTCACTTTCTCCAGGATCCTGGTCCTTCTCACTTAAACTACTTATTTCCCTTTAATTCACCAGAATTAATCCCAGAGGAGCATAAAACTGCAAAATTTTAACGGTATTCTGAGGGATTAAACTATCAGAGTACAAATTGTTTTTTTATTAGAATGATACAAAGAGCAGATGTCCTCATAGGTCATAGGAGATAGCTCACCTGTCGCCTTTGCAAGTGTGGATTCTTATTATCAGTCATTTGTCATCCATGTCCTTCCTCTGACCAATTCCCACAACTGTATCATTTCTACCTACTTTTCTTTCCCCTTTGGTTCAATGGCCTCCACTATAGTGTCATATTCATATTGTGGGATTTTCACATAGATATTCATTTTCTTAAACAGTTGTGAGGATTCCCTATCTTTTTCTGTGGATCTGTCTCTGTGGAACAGCAGATTTCCTATAGAAGTCATAGTCTGTTGTTACTTATTATTACCCCATCCCACCAAATCTTGGTGATTTCCATGAGATTTTATTTATCTTCTTGTTCTTTTTTACTATTGCTACTTTTAAGTATAGTGTCTAACACACTAATGTTCATTAAGTAATTTTTATGATTAATCTCAAGAAGTATTTGCCTTCTCTTTTAGGCTGTGAGGATATCATTGCTGAGAGCATCTCATTAGATACCTTAATTGCCATCCTCAAGTGGAGTTCTCATCCATATGGCTCTAAATGGGTGCACCGACAAGCTTTACATTTCCTCTGTGAGGAATTTTCCCAGGTCATGACTTCGGATGTTTTTTATGAGCTCAGCAAAGACCATCTGCTTACTGCTATCCAGTCTGACTACCTACAGGTAATCATTTATACACCTCTCAGATTCATTGTCATTCATATGTGCACCAAGAAACCCATCTGTACTCTATTATTGTCCCATCTAGGGATATCAACCCACCCAGGAATGCCCTCTTCACGTTTGTACAACAAAGCCTTCTGCTCTCTGGCCCTTCTTGCATTCTGCTGCTGACTCAACATTGTGAACTATTCCTGGGTCCTGGCCAACCACACCAAAGGGATTGAGGCAGTAGGCAGGGTCAGAAGCATATCCCAACAGTGATTTTCTTGGTTTCTACTAATAGTAAATTCACTATACCAGTTTCTTATTTTTGGTGGAGTATGAGATACTTAGACTGTAGCTTAAGCAGCACAAAGTAGAATAATAATTTCTGATCTACTCCAGTGCTCATAAAAACTCTATATATGTGTACTGCCAGAGTACAATAATGTTTTCAACTACTTATTTTTAATCAGAAGCAGTTTTAGCAGATTCTGTGTTCTTGACTTACATATCCGTCTAATTTGGTAATTAAAACTAACAGTAGATTTAAAATAGGGCAAAAATATTTTTAGGTGAGATATGTTCAAGCTTAATTTTCTTTTGTATTGGTTGTATGAATTTTATACTGAAAATTATATAACAGTTTTTATGTTACGGAGACAAAAATCCATTGAGCCATTTCCTATTTTTTTTCATACTTGTACTAGGGAAGTTATAAAATGCTTTCATCTTAGTCAGAAGTGCAGTGAAGAGTTAAATAATCCACTTAGTATCTGTGCTTTGATTGCAGTATAAATGTTGTCACATTGGATTTGATTTATTTAGGATCTGTGTTTATTAACCTTATTTTACTGTCCTGATCCAGACTGCGTGCATTATGGGAGTTAGAATTTGTTACTGCTCTCAGATTATTGTCTTTAGAAGCTTTGTATTTCTTCTTAGAAAGTAAAAACCTTGGAGAGCAGCCTAGATTTGCTTTAATATTTTAGATAATATATGAAGAAATGAGCGGGCATGTTGGCATTTCTCAAATTGTGCTTAAAGGGTCTTTGACCAATCAGTAGAATACCTTGTGGGAATTGTTCCTGCAGGAGATAGTAGCCACTCTGCATCCGTATACTTTGACTTTTATTTATCTCCATCTTGTCCCCAAAAGAATGTAAGGTAGCTGTATAAAGACCATATAGTAAGATAAAATACATTTAAAATAGGTGAAGAGAACAAGATAAAGAAAAAAATAAAGATGGAAGTAAGAATAGAAAATATAGTTGGAGCCAAGAGTGCAGTTACTGGACAAAACCCATGTAATACAATCTTGTGTATTTGCTATTGATGGACAGAAAGTTTAACTTGAACATTTCAGCCAGCCAGTGTAAAGAGTGAAATGTGGTAAGTTGCATGTTGTATTTACTTTATGATATAGGAGAAGCCATTAATGAAATTAACCGTTTACCTAATTTCACCAAAATAAGTATAAACATTTTTTATTATAGGCAAGTGAACAAGATATCCTTAAATATCTGATTAAATGGGGTGAGCACCAGCTGATGAAAAGAATAGCAGACAGAGGTAAGCTCAGAAAACTAGCTGCACTGTTTTTCCCTGAAGCTTACTGGCATGATGCTACATGTCAGGCTTGACAATGGCCATTGTTGCCTGTTGAAAATAAAAATTTTTACAGTTGGCAAAATCCTTTGGCAGAGAGGGTATACTTTGTTAGAAATAAATATGTCACAAGCTTATATTTTGCAGCTTTAAAAGGATACTTTTTTAAAAAATGGATTTTTAGAGTGGAAGAGAGAAAGAAACAACGATTTGTTGTTTCACTCATCTGTGCATTCATTGGTTGATTCCTTTTAAAAAAAAAATGTTTTTACTGATTTCAGAGAGAGGGAAGAAGGGAGGGAGGGAGGGAGGGAGAGGGAGAGAGAAAGATCAGTAATGAGAGAGGATCATCTGTCAGTTGCCTCCTGCACACCCCCTAATGGGGATGGAGCCCGCAACTTGGGCATGTGCCCTGATCGGGAATTGATCTCCTGGTCCATGGGTCAATGCTCAATCACTGAGCCACACCGGCTGGGCTGATTCTTTTATTTATATCTAGGGTTGTCCACCCCCCCTGTACTCCTTTCATCATAGAATATTGTATTCCTATATAATGAGCCCAAAACAAAAAACTTTAATTAGAAAAATTAAATACAGATTTTCCTTCCCTGTTACTTTTCAACAGTTTTATTTAGATATAACTTACATACCGCAAAGTTCAACTCTTCAAAGCGTTCAGGTCAGTGGTTCTTAGTAATAAGTTTATAGAGTTGTTCTGCCACATTTTTAAATATGTAAAAATATCCAGCATGCTGCCTTCTTTTTCGTCCTCACCCGAGGATGTTTCCATGCTTTTCAGAGAGAGTCATGGGGAGGGGGAGACATCAGTGCGAGAGACACATACGTTGGCTGCCTCCCTCACAGGCCCGACCATGGCCAGGCCCTGAGCCTGCAACCGAGAGGTACGTGCCCTTGGCCAGAATCAAACCCGGGACCCTCAGTCCACGGATTGATGCTCTAACCACTGAGCACAACCGGCTGGGGCACTATACTGCCTTCAGACCTTTCTGTATATCCCTTTAATACACTACTACTCAAGTGCTAGGGAACAAAAGCAGTCTTCCTGTTTGATTTCTCTTAATTTATTTCTCTGTGGCCTGCAGAAGCCTTTAGCAAGTCTCAGATTTGAATTTTTTTTAACATAAACCATTACTATTAATTTGGGACATTTTTGAAATGCCAGTATACAGTCTGTCCCCCTTACTTGCAGATGGTTTATTTGCAGATTCATCTACTTGCTAAAATGTATTTGCAATTTACAAGTCTGTGCTCTTGGGACTTTCATGGGCATTTGCAGACATGTACAGAGTGACAAAAAATTTGAGTCCCCTGATGCGTATGTTTCCAGCTTAAGGTTAAGCAAGGTGATGCTGTACTTTCTTGTTACTGCTTATATTGTAAACGTGTCCTTTCACAGTGTATTTAGTGCCATGTTTTTCACATTCTTATGGGGTTTGGAGGTCATCTCTGTTTAAAATGGTCTCCAAGTGTAGTACTCAGTGCTTTCTAATGTTCCTAAGCACAAGAAGGCTGTCATGTGCCTCACAGAGAAAATGTGTGTTAGATAAGCTTTGTTTTCAGGTATGAGTTACCTGTTGGTAGTGAGTTCGGTGTTAATGAGTCAACATATATATTAATAAGGTGTCTTTAAACAGAAACACACATAAGACAAAGTTATGTCTGGCTAGTTGGCAAAAGTGTTGTGACTAGAGGCTCACTGTAACCTACCCCTGTGTTTCCCTTAGAAGCGGTGATTCAGTGTTCACAGTCACTTTATAGAATATAGCTGCCCAAGTAACAAGAATTGGGTGTATGTCATGTTACATAATCATTATAGGCCATAGGTTTTTTCATTGACATAGGTTCGTAATGTCATAATTATTTGGGACAGATAATAACCGTAATTGATAAAATTTCCCTTAAAATAGTGGCTCAGTTGGTTGGAGCATCACCCCATACACAAAGGTTGTGGGTTCTATTGGGGCACATACAGGTGGCAGCCTATTGATGTTTCTCTCTCATTGATGTTTTTCTCTCTAAAATCAATAAAAAATCATATCCTTGGCTGAGGATTAGAAAGAAAAATTAGTAGTTTCCAGACTGGCTTAGAATGTCAGGCTCTTTTACAGGGATGAGAATGAGGCTAAGCAAACAGGTTTCCCTTTGTTTCAGTCAGCCTCGTTAGATGAGCGTCCTGCCCTTACCTCTTACATGTTTGGGAGTTTAATGTAACATTTCACTTGAAAACAGGATGCCACTACTAAAGAAAAAAAATTTTGAAAGCAGTGCCTTGTGTAAGTGTGAAGCCAAATCATAGCGAGGCGAGGACAAACTCTCTTTCACACACTTGCAGTGATTTTATTTCAGACGACTGCAGTAAAAGCTTAGCTTCTCAAAAACAACCTCTTTACTTGTCTATCACATGATTTAAGGGAAATACCAGTTTGCCTACAGACTTTGCAAAATATCTAGCATTTATATTTGTAAATTATAAGGGTCTTTAAAAAAAAATACAGCCCCCCCTAGATTAAAGAAATGATTAAAGATTCCCAAAATTTATGTAAATTTTTCCCACTTCAGTATCATAAACATAAGTACCTCAGATCTTCCCCTTTTACTAATACCCAATAAGGAAAACCTTTATTCTCTGCCCTGGACAATGGAAATATATTATACATGTCAGAGATCAAAGGGTTCACTCATGTGCAGTAACATTCTCATTATGGAAATTTGGGAGACTAGCATAAAAGTCTTCGTGTGTACCTTATTTTGCTGCCAGGAGATTAATATCTTGTTAAGTTGCTGTTAAACAAATGGTAGCCTAATGAGTGCCATTAACCTACAGTGACTAGAAATAGCACTTGCCCTACAATGTCCTTATTGTACTAAAAACTGGTCACAGAAGTGAGAAAGCTTAAGAAAAAGCCCTGGGTCAAACTAGATTTTAATAGATTGTCATCTTTTTTCCTTTGAGTTAGTATATAGAAAAGAATCCTATTCTTCAGTGCAGAAAAAATCATAAAAGAGTATTATTGTACTGTTGACACTATGCTTTTCTCTGTCAGAGCATCTTTATTAACTAACCTTCCTAAGACATAAATATAATGTATAAACCATTTTAAAATAGATGTACTTAAGCCAGACTGGTGTGGCTCAGTGCTTGAGCATCGAGTTATGAACCAGAAGGTCAAGGTTCAGTTCCTGGTCAGGGCACATGCCCAGGTTGCAGACTCGATCCCCAGTAGAGGGCGTGCAGGAGGCAGCCAATCAGTGACTCTCATCGATGTTTCTCTCTCCTTCTCCCTTCCTCTCTCTGAAATCAATAAAAATATATTTAAAAAAAATTGATGTACTTAAGTATAAAGAATGAGACTGAAAGTGTACTAGAGAAGAAAGAAAGCCTTTCTCTGAAAATTTGGATTTGGTTGGAGACTTTTCATTTTCTGTCTCATAGAGCCAAACTTACTGAGTGGCACTGCTCATAGTGTGAACAAAAGAGGTGTAAAAAGACGAGACCTGGACATTGAAGAGCTTCGAGAGATCCTTTCTTCTCTCTTACCTTTTGTTCGAATTGAACACATCTTACCTATAAACAGTGAAGTCCTAAGTGATGCAGTAAGTGTCTGTCTTCATTTATCCCTTTCATGAAAAGAAGTGCCCTAAAATGTACAGGTATATCTTTATCATTGTAAATAATTTCTACTACTAATGGAGTATTGTGAAGTCAGAGACAGATGTCTGTTTTGAACTAACTATATTGTATGTCCCGTGTCTGGCGCACAGCACAAATAAATGTTTGGAAATGAGAGTTGAGTGGGTATATCATTGTTACTTTTGCAAGAGGATAGTTTCTTAGGGTTTAATTCAGCATTTGTCAGTGTAGATCAAGTATATCCTTATTAAAAAGGGAAAGGGTAGAAATTACCTTTGGAGACTCTTCAAGAACAGCAGTAAATCAGGAAACAGGAGGAAAGGAGAATGAATGGTTCAGTGTAAAAAGGATGAATGACTCTTTCAGTGGTATTTCAGTTAAAAATTAATGGAATGGATCATGTTAATTTTATAATTTTTTTAAGTGAATTTTTAAACTAATAGAATTGTTCAAATTAATGGATGGGAAGATAAGTATTAGTTCCTCATACATTGGTTTATAACTTCAGTGTAATGCTGTAAACATACAGTTTTTAAAAGTTCTCTAAAAAGAACGTAATTAAGGATGGATAACTCTTCCAGAATGTAAAGTATATTTTAAAACCCTAATATTTAATCTGTGATGCTAGCATTACAGGCCAGACAAAATAGCCTAGAAAAAGATCCTAATTAACAAAAGAATTAAACATAATAAATGAGCTATCACAAATCAGTGTGGTGCTAGACTGATGAATGGGGAAGGAAGGAAATTTGTTTAAAGTTAAACCCTTATTTCATTTGCACACAAAATTAATTCCTGTTAGATTGAAGAATTAAATATTAAATTGAAACATGGAAAACTAGAAGAAAACAATTAAATATTTATGGAATCTCTGATTAGAAAAATGTTCAGTCTCATTTGTAATCACACACCCCAAAGAAAGCAAACTAAAACCGTAAGTTCTCATCTTTTCACCTATTAGGTCAGTAATTTTTGAAATAATATTACTATCACATAGGAGGAGTATAGCTGGTACATTGGTAATGTTGTCATTAAATATTTGGAAATAGCCTAAATATCTAAGAATAGGGAAATAAGTGAATTATAGTACAACCACTCAACAGAATATTTTGCTGTCCCGAACAATGCTTATATCACTACTATAGCGACATGGAAAATGCTGACAATGGAATATAATTTTAGAAAGAAGGGTATAAAATGTGTATTTTATGTATTCTAGAATGCAGTTATATTAAAATTCATTTGAGAAAAAGAAGGAAATAAAGCAACATTATTACAGTTGTAATAGATTAGAGTTTTTCTCTAAATACATCTAATGTTATCTTTTATTAAAAATAATTTTAACTAATATAGCAATTAGACATTTATTATGTTTAACAAGAATAATATTGAATAAACAGTGTTTGGTTTTGTTTAAAATCTGGCACTCAAACCAAGTTGAACCCTGAATTTGATTTAGAAAAATATTTTAGAACTTGAGTTTAGTAGACTTAGAAAAAATATATCGATACTCTTAATTCCATGGCTACCACATAATAAGTCTCCAGTAAAAGTTTGTTAATAATAGCTGTTAACCAGAAGGGCTAAGCACTGTACCAAACCTCATTTAATCCTCACAGCCACTTTATGAGCTGTGGGTACTTGTTTTATATTCTCTTAGCAGCAATGAGGGAATAACAGGGCCACCACATTTAGTAAGTTGTGTGGTGTCCCCATCTCCAGGGCCATCTAAGGCCCAGATGAAAGGAGCTGTCCACTAGGGTTCCCTTTTCTCCACATCCTTCCGAGCACTTGTTATTTGTTAATTTGTTGATGGTAGCTAGTCTGACATGTGTGAAGTACACTGCTGCTGGGAATGCACACTGGTGCAGCCACTATGGAAAACAATATAGAGGTTCCTCAAAAAATTAAAAATGGAAGTGCCATTTGGCCCAGTGATCCCACTTCTAGGAATATATCCTAAGAATCCTGAAACACTAATCAGAAAGAATATATGCACCCCTATGTTCATAGCAGTGCAATTTACAGTGGCTAAGAAGATCTGGAAATGGCTCAAGTGCCCATCAGTAAATGAGTAGATAAAAAAGCCATGGGATATTTATACCATGGAATACTATGCAGCTATAAAAAAGAAGGGTCTCTTACCCTTTGAGACAGCCTGGAGGGACCTGGAGAGGATTATGCTAAGTAAAATAAGCCAGGCAGCGAAAGACAAATATCACATGATCTCACTCATATGTGGAATCTAATGAACAAAATTAACTGATGAACAAAACAGATCCAGAGATGAAGAAGCATGGATCAGACTAAGGAATCTCGGGGGGGGGGGGGGGGGAGATTAACCAAAGAACTTATATGCATATATGCATAACCCATGGGCACATGCAATAGTGTGATGAAGGCCAGGGGGAGGAACAAAGGAGTGGAGGGGGTCAATGGAGGGAAAAAGGGAGACATCTGTAATACTTTCAACAATGAAGATAAATTTTTAAAAAAGATGTTTACAGCCACAAGGCTGTTAAATGAGGAGCCAAGTCTCCCTTCCCCTAGAGTCACTGCCCCTAAGCACTATATACACCACCTATATCCTTGTACTGTAGATACAAGGCCCTCTAGTTCTTGTTTTGTCTTGGCAAGGAGGGGGCTGGGTTGGGGATGGAATCAGTTCTGGATGAGTAAGAAAAAAAACTAAGATTGGTTTTTCATTAAGAGTTCTGAAATTTAGTCCAATTCATTACATTTTTAATTAATACAGCTCTTGTTTAAAAACACCATTCCTCTATATAGAGAAAAAATAGGAAATTATACTACCTTTTATTTCCGAGTCCTTTAAATATTATTAAACATTTGAAGTATTTTTAAATTTCCATGTATTTCTAAATATTTATACAAATGGTAAAGTTTGGATATTTTGATTTATAGGTATAATTACTTTTATCTTAGTATTGTAGTGCTACACAAATCTCTTTATAAAAAATAATTTTTTTCCAAGATGAAAAGAGGCTTGATTAGTACTCCTCCATCAGATATGCTTCCTACATCAGAAGGTGGAAAGTCAAATGCCTGGTTACGGCAAAAAAATGCTGGAATATATGTTCGTCCTCGACTCTTCTCTCCCTATGTGGAGGAAGCAAAGGTAATGAAAAACATTTTCAGATATTAGACCACTTTTTTATAAACTGTAAGCACAAAGATATTTATTGTCATTATATAAATATTTGGAAATGGCGTACATGTCCAGTAATTGGGAAAGTGAACATAAATTCTAGTTTGACTACTCAGCAGAATACTTTTCTGTTTAATTATGAAGCATGTTTTTATAACTTAGGCCATGTTAAATTGCATTTTACATTTTTCTCATCATAGTCGGTCTTGCAAAATGTTAACCTGAAAGAAAGTTTTATTTTATTGAAATGGTTGTCAGTATTTTGTGATCTTCAGCATGGGAAAATGTCCTGAAAGGTGGTAGCACACATTTTGTCTTCCTTCATAAACTAAAGAAATGCTGCCATTTCTTGTAACACATTTCTGTGATGGCTGGCTTTTGGAAGTTGTGTTTAGTTTTGTAATAGTTCACACAGTAAGAAAAAATTTCTAGTCTATTAAGCAAATCAGCATTATGAATATTATAACAATTCTTCTAGAAAATATGGTAATGTGAAAATGAAATACTGGCCCGGCCAGGCGTGGCTCAGCGGTTAAGCATTGACCTAGGATCCAGGCAATCGGGGTTCGATTCCCGGTCAGGGCACATGCCCGGGCTTGATCCCCAGTGGGCATGCAGGAGGCAGTCGATCAATAACTCTCTTAATCATTGATGTTTCTATCTCTCTCTCCCTCTCCTTTCCTCTTTCTCAAATCAATAAAGATATATTTTTTAAAATAAATTAGTTAAAATAAAATGAAATACTGTAATTTTTATTAGATGTATTCAGCCTTAAGAACTTTGGGGTGGCCTTTTGAGGAATAGTCTTTGAAAGTCAGAAATCACAATTAAGCTTTATGAAATAAATTAACAGGCGAAACTGTGTGTTTGGGTATAGAATTACTATATTTTGTTACATGAAAGCATTTGTGAGTTTATTTTGTTGACTAGGTTGATAATCCTCCTCTTATTGACTGGTTGACATTTTAAATAGTTCTAAAACTGAGGGAAAAAGCAGAATGGTTGTGCCTGGTCTTTTTAAAATAAGTTCCATACTCAGACTCACTGAAGCAGCTGAGGCCTTTACAAAAGGTTGAGTCTGGTGATAAAAGGTCTGTGATAAACTAGACCTACCTCCATTCTGCTCTGTTTCAAAAAGTAAGCTCATCAGTAGTCCTCCTGGAACGTCCTGTTTCTCAGATGGCTGTACCCATACATAAGTAGATAATTGCCCCAGTAAACATGGAAAATGTTTATATATTATATCATTTTGACCGTTCTGCAGTTTAGTGAAATAGATTAAAACTGATTTTTAACAATTGGATTTACTTATAGGTCTGTTCAGTTTAATATCAGTTTTTAATACTTTGTCTTTTGAGCACTTTTTTTTAAATTGATTTTTAGAGAGAAAGGGAGGGAGAGAAACATTGATTTAGAGCAGAACATTGATTGGCAGCCTCCTGCACGCCCCCTACCAGGTAATCAAGCCTGCAACCCAGGCATGTGCCCTCACCAGAAGTCAAACCAGCAACCTTTTGGTCACTGGATGACTCCCAGCCAACTGAGCCACACCAGCCAGGGCCTCTTTTTGATCTGATGTTTAGCCCATGTAAACATGTTTTTTTTATAGTAACTTTATGCGTAATTTACTTCTGATTAATTTTCTATCCTTCCTTTAAATTTCAAATACTTCAATTAAAAGGAAACTTTTCAGAAGATGGTTATTTTTTTCCAAAGATACTCCAAAAGAACCTTTAAAAATTAAAGAGGTAGGGGCACTTTCTCCTTTCACCACTAATTATAAACTTCATACACTGAAAACAGTAAAGTAATTCCCTTTTTATACGATGAAAGTAATAATCTTTTTTCAAATGTGATTTAACAGAGATGAAGGGTTGACTAATTCTGTTAATACTGAATTGTTATTTCAGTCAGTGCTAGACGAGATGATGGTGGAACAAACAGATCTTGTGCGTTTGCGAATGGTTAGAATGTCCAATGTGCCTGACACTCTTTACATGGTCAGTAATGCCGTACCACAGTGCTGTCACATGATCAGCCACCAGCAGATCAGCAGTAACCAGTCAAGCCCTCCTTCGGTGGTAGCCAATGAAATTCCAGGTAAGGCAGTACCCTTGTTTTAGGCATTCATACTCACATAAGTAATCCAATCTTTTTGGAATCCCTTTATATGTGCAGCTCTCTCCGTTTACTATGCCTATGCATTGTTCTCATTAAAGAGTAAATACTTATAAGCTGAGCTTTTTGTTTTGAATTTTATTTTATAGTAACAGGTATATACAATTTTCAGTCTCACCCAGGGTTTCTCAACACTGGCCCGGTGCCCGGCCGGGCGTGGCTCAGCGGTTGAGCATCGACCCTAGGATCCAGGCGATTGGGGTTCGATTCCTGGTCAGGGCACATGCCCAGGTTGTGGGCTCAATCAATGACTCTCTCATCATTGATGTTTCTCTCTCTCTCCCTCTCCTTTCTTCTCTCTGAAATCAATAAAGATATATTTTTAAAAAACACTGGCCCGGTAGACAGTTAGGGCCGGATAATTCTTTGTTGTGGGTGCTGTCCTGGGCGTGTGGGGTGTTTAGCAGCATCCCTGCCCTGGACTCACTAGATACCAGTAGCATACATGCACACACATCCCTTTGTAACCTTTCAGAAACATTTTTATGTTTCTAGACATTGCCATAGGGTATTTCTCACATTATAAGACCCATTAGGGAGAGTATGTCCCCCAAAAATGTGATTACCATTGGTTTCCTGAAGATCCAGTTTCCCAAGATCTGGTCTGTGAATTTTATTGTAGTGTAGTCTTAAAACTCTGAGGAAAGCTGCCATAGGTAGGGGTATAGCTGTCAATGTTCAAAAACTTATGAACATTGATTGATGTTTACTTTAACCAAAGGGCCCTAATGTCATTTTCTAAGGTAAGGAAATTAACAGCACAGATTTTTTATAAATGTCTGGGGTCAGAAATTTATAGCTCTTGCTAGTTACTATTGCAAGATTTATTTTTTTAATCAGCAAACTATATAGCATTATTGGAAATGGAAAATTATTCATTTTCTGCTTTCGGTTTCAAGTAAGGATAAGTAAAAGACATAATGACAGTTTTTAATTCAACACGTACATTTTGTTCTGGGACTAAAATCTGATCTGTTGTTGCCTTATCAGGTTTGTCAGCTACGTGTTTGTTTAAAGTATACATTGGATTACAGTATGAAGAGAAGTATTTCTGTAGCAATTAGTGCAGATTTTAAAGCTTTCATAATTAGCACTGTTTTTATCGGCTTGAGTTAATACTTGAATAGCAACACAATTTAATCTTAGAACTGAATCTAAAAAGCCCAAACGTACTCACAGTTAAGTATGCTCACAAAAATAAGACTTGTCTTGTTTAATTATTTTCTGTTGTTTAACCCTGTTCTGGTGTCATCCTGATTCTAACGTGCTCACCATGCTCTAATGAAAGGCCGTTTATCTTATTGGCTCATATTCTGGCTCTGCCCCTTCATTTATATGACTTTGGACAAGCTGTCTACTTCCCTGCACATTAATTTCCTTATCTGCAAAATGGGGATATCTCCTTTCTAGGGTTATTGTGAAGACATAAGCAAGTACCATGAGTAATATGCTTAGGAGTTTGCCTGGCACAAAGCAAGCACTCAGTAATAGCTCCCGTTGCCCTCCAAATAATAGCCAGTTTGGCTCATAATGTTTATGGGCCTCAGTCCTTCTTTCCCAGCCCTCTACTGCAGCCTTACTCCAGGTTCCTAACCCATGTTCCTGCCTCTAACCTTGCTCACTCCCCTTCTGGACTTTACACCAGGGCTCAGCAAAGTTTTTCTATGAAGTGCCAGATGGTAAATATAGGCCTATGGGTTATGCAGTTTCTGTCACAGCTACTCAACTCTGCTGTTGTAGGCCAAAAGCAGCCATAGACAGTACCTGAACAGATGGGTATGACTGTGCCAGTAAAACTTTAATTTTTAATTTTCTTAAATGTTTTCTTAATTGATTTTAGAGCAAGAGGAAAGAAGAGGGAGAAAAAGGTAGAAACACTGATGACAGAGAAACATCAGCATTGATCGACTGCCTCCTACACACCCCCTACTGGGGATTGAGCCTGCAACCTGGGCATGTGCCCTGACTGGGAATTGAACTGGTGCATGGGTCAGTGCTCAACCTTTGAGCCACACCAGCTGGGCAGTAAAACTTTATTTACAAAAACAGCCAACAGGCTTGATGTAGCCTACAGTCCCTAGTTTGCCGACCCCTGCTTGATACTACTCTCAGAGTGCACTTACCACATCATGGTTCTGTTCCCCTCATTCCCCTGCATAGGTGACTACCTGTCGTACACAAAATACAATTTAAATCCCTTTTTGTGACATGCAGGATCGTTCATGATCTGCTCCACCCATCTTTCTAGCCTTCTCTCTTAATGCTCTTCTTCTCTCTTAATGCTTGTACTTTTGAATCCTAAGTTCTAGCCATGCCAGCTTCTTGTGCCACACTGTCTTTCGTTTGCATATTTCACACATGCCTGGTCCTTCTGCTCAGAAAGCCTTCACTCCATATTCTTTGTCTGCCTGGTTTTCTCTCATTATTCATGGCTGCACTCAGGGTTCACCTTGTCTAGGAAGCCTTCCCTGCCTGCCTTCAGTCTAGGTTGAGGGCCGCTTCCTTCAAATCCCTTAGGTATTCTTTGCAATATTTCTCTCCATGACCATTTGTGGCTCTATACTGTACTGTCTTACTTGGTTTACTTCACTAAAACTAGAGTTCTTTAAGGACAGGGATCACACCTTTGTTCTGTGCATCCTAATACTTGAGTCCAATCCCTAGTGCATAGTCAGGACTCAAAAGTTATGTGAATAAAAGAATGAATACATTTTAAAAACTTAGGAAATAGCCCTGGCTGGTGGGCTCAGTGGTTAGAATGTTGACCTGTGCACCAAAGGGTGGAGGGTTGAATTCCTGGTCAAGGGCACCTGTAACGGTTGCAGGTTCGATCCTGGGCCCGAGTTGGGGCACATGCGGGAAGCAGCCAATCGATGTCTCTCTCTCACATCAGTGTCTCCCCCTCCCCCCCCACCCCATTCTCTCTAAAAATCAGTGGGGGGAAATCCTCGGGTGAGGTTTAACAACGAAAAAACTTAGGGAATATCCTGAAATTTAGAAGAAAATTATGCAAGTGAAATTTTATTAGGGCATGAATTAATAATACAGCTCAGGAGCTGTTTGGTATTATTAAAAGTTTTGGGCACAGTGAAATTTTAAATCCTTAAAAGATAACTAGAAGTAGCCCTGGCTAGGTAGCTCAGTTGGTTAGAGAGTCGTCTCCATACGTCAAGGTTGTGGGTTCAATTCCCAGTCAGGGCACATACAAGTATCAACCAGTGAACTCGTAAATAAGTGAACAACAAATCAGTGTTTCTCCCCCTGTCTTCCTCCTCTCCTCTCCCTCTCCCCCTTCCCCTTCCTCTCCCTCTCCTTCCCTTTCTCTCTAAAACCAATAAATAAGTTTAAAATTAGAAGTGTATACAGCACTAAGTTGCTAGGAAATTAAAATAAGATTCTGATGTAAAACACATGCTTTTTTTCTTGTGCTTAATGGTTGGTCTTTTGTGTAGCTCAGGTATTTGCCTACAAACAGTTTTCCTTCTTCCAGTTCCTCGTCTCCTCATTTTGAAAGACATGGTCAGGCGTCTGCAGGAGCTCCGACACACTGAGCAGGTGCAGAGAGCCTATGCGCTGAACTGCGGGGAAGGCGCCACAGTCAGCTATGAAATCCAGATTCGGGTACTGAGAGAGTTTGGCCTTGCTGATGCTGCTGCAGAGCTCTTGCAGGTGGGGAACTGCATTACACTGTTTCAAATCGGGAGCCTGGATCCTTCTTCAGGCAGTATTGTAGATGTGGCGGGAGCTCTCACAGCACGGGTCTTTTTCCTAACCCTCTCACTGCCTCTAGTGTGTTAACTTGCCTTGAGGCAGTGGAAGCATGGATGTAGCAAGGGCTCTGGAATAAGAACTGGGTTATATCCTGGCTCTGCTGCTTACCAACCAGTTAATTAACCACTCCAAGCAGTTACTTAACCACTCCGAGCATCAGTTTCCTTATGTGTCATATGGATTGTTGGGAAGATAAGAGTTGCATTATTATAAAGCAGCTTGTCTCTTGTATTGTAATAAACATATAAATGGTGACTACTAAAAGTTCGTGGTATGTATGTCGAACAGAAATGAAAGATGAAGTAGAAAATTCTGGCCCTCCGCTGCTCTCCCTCCGGTCTGGTCACTAGATTTCAGGTTTTGGCCCCTGCTGTACTTGGAGGCCTTCCAGATGCCCCCTTTTTCTCTCCTCCCCTTCCTGCAAGAAATCTTTTGCATGATGGTTCACACCTATAAGCACTGGAATCAAGAAATGAGTTGTGTTTTTAACGAGCAGGAAAAACTCATTTCTAGTAATTATTGCAATGGCATTGGTTTTGCAATGAAGATAGAATTTGTAAAGTACAATAGTGTTCCCCCCCAATCTTATCTACAGGGATACATTCCAAGTGCGTGCCTGAAACTGGATAATATTGAAGAAATCCTATGTATACTATGTTTTTTCCTATACATATACATTGCTGTGATAAAGTTAGGCACTGTAAGAAATTAAAACAATAAGTAATAATGAAATAAAACAATTATAACAATATATAATACTGTAATACAAGTTATGTGAGTGTGGTTTCTCTCAAAATATCGTGCTGTATGTACAGCATGGAGACCCTGGACAAGGATGATTCACATCCTAGGCAGGACAGGGTGGGATGATACCAGATTTCATCATTCTGCTCAAGATCGCTCACAATTTAAAACTTGCAAATTGTTTTTCTAGAATTTTCCACATAGTTTTTTTGGACCTTGGTTTACTGAGGGTAACTGAAACTGAGGAAAGCAAAACCTCTGACAAGGTGGGACTACTGTAGTCTGCTCAGAGCCACTAAATCAGAACCTAAAATAAAATTTAATTTCATCTGATCGAGTTGATTGAATTGTTTTCTTGCCACAGACTCCAAACCCCTTTAGCCTAAGTCTTCAAAGGGGAACATGGTATGTTGTTCTTAGGCAAGACAGTCGGCCATTTGTGGATTCCTGATTTTCATTATTTGTTATGGTTTCCATCCCTACAAAGAGAGTCTTATTTTATATTAATTTCTCTTTCTTTTGCCATTCTAAATGGTATCTTAATTTTACATCTTAAATTATATAAAAGTTTTATAATTTAAGTATTCCCTTACAGTGTTTATCAAAATAGTAGTCCATCTTATTTCCATATACTAGGTAAGGAGTAGTATTTTGTAGTTTTAATTTTAGACTGAGAGTGTACATGTGTTGTCAGAAAATTCTAGCAGGATCCTCACCTCGGTCTTTTTTTCCTTTGGTGTTTATTGGTCATTTTATTTTCTTAGCAAAGACAAATTTGAATAAGATTTTATTTCCTGTTTTTTCATTATTACATAATCTTGCGAGAGATTACTGCCCTGCTTGCTGGAATCATCAGTGAAGCAGCTCTTTTTGATAGCTGTATGGTAGGCTACAGAGGCTACACTCTCTCCTTTTGTACTATTATTAAGGTAATTTTTTCTTGGAAGCTTGTGGCCTAGAAAAATATGTTATGCCTTTTATTGTTGCTGAATGTGGTTTTCTTAGGTCTTCACTTAACTCAGCCTGTGAATTTTCATCTATGAAATCTGCTAATCTCTTGGTTTTTTTCTCTTTAATCTTTCTTAGAATCCTCACAAGTTCTTTCCTGATGAACGTTTTGGGGATGAAAGTCCACTCTTGACGATGAGACAGTCTGGGAGATGTCGTGTTAACAGCACCCCCACTGCAGAAACCATGTTTACAGATCTAGACTCTTATGTGGCCTTCCATCCACCCTTGCCCCCTCCACCACCTCCGTACCACCCCCCAGCTACCCCCATCCATAACCAACTCAAAGCAGGCTGGAAGCAAAGACCTCCCAGTCAGCATCCTTCACGTTCGTTTTCTTATCCCTGTAATCATTCGCTGTTTCACTCCCGAACGGCTCCTAAAGCCGGCCCCCCTCCAGTCTACCTGCCAGGTGTTAAAGCAGCGGCACCTGACTGTACCAACACCGCGGGACTGGGGAGACAGACGGTAGCTGCTGCCGCCGCCGCCGCCGCCGCCACCGCCACCGCCACCGCCACCTCAGCAGCATCTGAGAAACAAGTGGTAAGTTAGCACTCCAGGAACCTACCTAAAAATAACAGTTTGTGGAATATTGGAAAGTAATTCCCTTGGCCCCAAGAGCCCTACTGGAACTCAGCAATGCCCAGAAGTGCTACTGACAAGCTGAAAGCATGGACTGAGCAGTATAGAAAAGAGAGACAATGTAGATGAGTGAGAAAAGACAGAGGAGAGACCTCAGATGTGTATGGTGGGCATCGCCAGGTACTGCCAGTTTCTTAGTGCTCTCTTCAAGCACGTGTCTAGAGTCTGTCCCTAACGTCTGCTCTGTAGAATCTATTATTCTACCAAATTCTTTGATGGGGCAGAAAGTATCCCATCAGGAACAATGTGACAGAAGACTTCCCATTAAGGAAAGCAGTCCTTCTGCCTGTCTCTGCCTCTAGAGGGCTGTCATCAGAACCCTCATTTGGGAACCACAGTAGCCAGCGCTAGTAGGTAGTAAACTCATCAAGAAGATTTTGCTTGATTTTTCTCTGCATTAGAGGTTGAATTTGTTTTATATATTTGAAAAAGCAAACAATAATGCTTTTTAAGTCTTCCTGCTCAGTCACACACTGTCAGTAGCATTTAATATAGAGAGAAATAAAAGACACATGTATTAGTCCAGGAAATCTTCATTAAAATGGGGCTTTCTGGAATCTAGGGGCTAGTGTACACCTTGGGTCACATTGTGATCGTTCCTCACCTTATGCCCTTCTACACACTCTCCTTGCTGTGCCTTCCCCCCAGAAAAGAAGAAATCACAAAGGTGGATCGTGTTTGATAAACCAAATTCCCATCCTGTTGGCCTGGCTCTCAGTTCTACAATTACAAAAGTTCTACTACTTTATGTTTTAAATAAAACTCCCCTTGAGGGTAGAAGAGGGTAAAGGGGGGATAAATGGTGATGGAAGGAGACTTGCCTTGGGGTACAGATGATGTATTGTAGAATTATATACACTGAAACCTATATAATTTTATTAACCAATGTCACCCTAATAAATTCAGTTAAAAAAACTCCCCCTAAAGGTAATTTGTTTGTATGTTCATTATCGTTTTAATTATAATAATGAAAAATTGAAAACAACCTTAATGTCCAACAGTGGGAAAATGATTAAATAAGTCATCAGGACATGGAATATTACACAGTAATTTAAATAGTAATCTCAGAGAAAATTTGGTGACAGAATTATATATACACTAAATCTTGTTATAATTACTATATATGCAAAGAAAAAAAGGTGAAGGAAATACCTCAAAATGCCAACAGGTGGTTATCTTGGGGAAGGTTAGGGTTATTACTATTTTTTGCCTTTAGTTGTCTGTATTTTTATCATTCTTAAAAACAAGCATGTATTAGTTTTACAATGAGGAAACAAAACAAAATCAGTGAACATCATTTTTACAAAGGAGTCCTGGGCTGTATTCTTTTAACCCTCCCCTCTTTGTTTCTGTTTGCAGTGTACACAACCTGTGCTAAATGATCTAATGCCAGATATCGCCATGGGTGTGTCCACACTGTCACTCAAGGACAGGAGGCTTCCAGAACTTGCTGTAGACACAGAATTAAGCCAGTCAGTTTCTGAAGTAGGACCAGGGCCTCCCCAGCATCTGTCGTGTGCCCCACAGAGGCATATACACACGTCTCGAAAGAAACACACACTAGAGCAAAAAACAGATGCTCGAGAAAATCAGGAATATCCAGATTTCTATGACTTCTCAAATGCTGCTTGCAGACCTTCTACTCCCGCTCCTGGCAAACGTACCCCTTCCCCTTCACAAGGTGGATATTTTGGTCCTGATTTGTATAGCCACAATAAGGCATCACCAAGTGGCTTAAAGTCAGCCTACCTACCTGGCCAGACCTCTCCTAAAAAGCAGGAAGAAGCTAGGAGAGAATATCCACTTTCCCCTGATGGGCATCTACATAAACAGAAGAATGAGCCGATACACCTCGATGTCATTGAGCAACCTCCCCAGCGGTCAGACTTTCCTCTGGCAGCCCCAGAAAATGCTGGCAGTGGTCTAGCACATGTCAGGGGACGGACAGCGGTAGAAACTGACTTGACTTTTGGGCTGACTCCTAACAGACCTTCACATTCTGCATGTAGCTCTGAAGCTCCAGAAGAGCGATCCAATAGAAGGCTAGCAGACAGTGAGTCCCTGGGCCACGGAGCTCAGCGCAATACAGATTTGGAAAGGGAGGATTCAGTAAGCAGAGGAAGGAGGTCACCAAGCAAACCAGACTTCCTCTACAAAAAGTCTGCCCTTTGAGAGCAACCTCCAAGTCGCCTGTGCCTGAGATGTGAAACATCCCATTTTATGATGTAACCCAGCAACTTAGAGACCAGTTGATTGATGCCAGCTGATAACTCAGTTTCACGTTATTTTATTCCAGTTTTTGTACATACATGTTTATTAGACATGGCATGCTAAGAGGGTTATTTTGAATGCTGCATCTGTCTATTTTGTGTTTGAACAATTGTGTGGGGAAGCATTTTTAAGAGCAAGCAAGCTGGCACTTTTTTTTCTCTCTTTACAGATGATGAAATTTTTTGCACTTGTACATTTATTTTATCTGTATTGATTTTATATCAGTATGTTAAACTTTATCGCCACATTTAAAGGACTATTTTCATACTTTTTGCATTTTACCATTCATCTACCAATTTCCACGTGCATTGGATTGCACACGAAGATGTATTTTCTTATGAAATAGTTCTGTGTTTATTTTTTAATTATAGAAATTCCAAAGAACAGCACATCAAAATGCTCCTCTCTTTTCAATAATTGTTTTGGTTCAGAAATCTTCCTGCTCAGTTCCTATTAATCTGTTGTCATTTTTTTAATAAGCCTTGGGAGCTGGTCTTCGTTTCTTCAGTGGTAATCCAATCAGGATCCTGGAGTTTTCTAGTTCAGTAGAGAACAGGAAGGAAAAAAGCCTTTTGTACCCAGGCTGAAAAGCTCTTGCTGTGTTCACAGTGTGGACTCTGTCCGAACCACTGCAGGTTCTGGTATATGGATTAGAGGATCTGAGACGAGATTCCAAAGAGATCAGAGTTTTTGGAATCCTAAAGCCGTGGAGATAGTAAAATAACTTACAGGTTGCACTACGGGATTTCTGGTTCTGAGTGTCATCGGCTCTCCAGCTGACATGGGGAAATGACTGCTTGCTGCCTTCAGTTGTCTTGCGCTCTGTGAGAAAACAAAAAACAAAAGGGCTTCAGTCTTACGGATGTCACTTGGTGTTTGTAAGCATATGTTTTCTTTTAAATGTTTTTTAAAGTGTGTCTGAATTTTGGTGTCCTATAAAAAGTTGTATGATGCATAATGCTTCATCACCAAAAGAGAAAAACCATATTTTTCAGTGAAACACTACATGTCCTACTTGAACTCCACCGGGGACGCTGGTTTGGGATTTTACTGAACCACTGAGCACATGGGATCTTTTAAGATCCTCTCCCTTGGAAGGGCAATGTGTGAGCTAAGGACTTTCTTTTTACTCTCCAATGTAAATATATTAGTATTTGAGTTTTTAAATCACTTCAACATTATTTGAGCTTTCACTTTGTATTTTTACACACACAGCCGTAGCACTTAGAAGAAAAGAGACTTTCTGCACATTCCCTCATGTGAAGGATGTTTGGGAGCCTCTTTTATGTGTATGTGTGTGTGTGTGTGTGTGTATATATATATATATATATATAACTATGAATCACTGACACTCACTCTAAAACTATGCAGGGCTAGGGAGCCTTTACAAGCTACCATATAAATGAATTACATGCACTTTTAAGTCAATAGGTTTCTATTGGGTGTAAACAACTCTGATTTCTCCCAAAACTGTAGATTCCCTTACAGTCTTTTCCTACTTTACCCTGTGGTATACACTCAGGAATAATCTGACATTTTAAAAAACCCGAGCAGTAGGTCATCTCAGAGACAGGAAACATCAGTCTGCCTGTGTATGCTGGCACGCTGCTGCCTCCGTCTGTTCCCGACTTGTTAGCTGCTGCTGGTGCGTCGTCCTGTCGTGATGTTGCGTACTGAGTGCCAGAGTTAACACTAACCTACTGTAAGGTCGGCCGTGCATCGCCTTTGAGGCTCCCTTTTTTAAAGATAGACAAACAGGACTGACTCTGTTCTCATTTTTAGGAGGTTTGACTCTATAATAGATGATGGTGTCTTTTGAAGCCAATCTCAGTCTGTCTCTCAGAAATGAAAATTGTTAATTCCATTATATTCCTTAATGTGTGTTTATATACCTGTGCTGACATGAATTATTTTGATGTAGTTTTAAATGTCTATTCTGAATTCAGACTGTACTTCAGATAAGAGTAAGTAGAGTTAATTTGGATGGGAAAAACTTTATCTCTTTTTTTTTTTTTTTTAAAGACAAGAAGTATTGGTGGCACACATGTATTTTTCTGAAAATTCATTGAATATTCTTTCATATCCCCAAAGTGTAATTATAAAAATAAGTGGCCGCTGTTCATAGTTTTAATTTATGAAGTTTGCTTTGAATCCTTTAGTAGCTTACCTGGGTAAAGTACATGTATAAAGAGAACTTGCTTTAACTAACCTATGGGATTGTGGACTGATGTGACTTGCAGAAGGTAAACAGATGTGGCTGTTGTGTGCGCTCCGGTAGGTGTTAGTGGACTTTCAGTGTGTCTTGTGAAGTGTGTTAATAGGGTAGGTTGAACAGCTCTGTGCCTCTGGCTTTTGAACCCATGTAGTCAATCTTTTTTAATGCCTACTAAGCATAAAATCTTTTCATGCAGCCCTAGCCAGTTTTGCTCAGTGGTTAAAGCATCGGCCTGCGGACTGAAAGGTCCCAGGTTTGATTCTGGCCAAGGGCACGCACATCGGTTGCAGGCTCAATCCCCCGCCTGACTGGGCACATGTGGGAGGCAACCAATCGATGTTTCTCTCTCACATTGATGTTTTGCTCTCTCTCCCTCCCCCCTTCCACTTTCTCTGAAAAGCAATGGAAAAAAATATCCTCAGGTGAGGATTAAATAAATAAAATCTTTTAATGCTGTACTAAGATAAATGTGAAGCCTGAGTAGGATTGCTCTCAGAAAAAAAGAACATGTATAATATAAAGTTTGGCCACAGGACCTGGCATTTTAGTCGGTGTAGAAACTTCATAAGAACCAAATCTCAGAATAACAGATCTTATCTGGAGGCCCCGGACAATCAGGCCGTCAGACAATCGGCACCTTGGGTGCCCACTTTGTTTAGGTTAGAGAACTACCATTTGGTCCCAGATCAGAAAGAGAACATCGGCTTTTCTTCAGGATACTGTTGGTCTTCTTATATTTTTCTTAGTTTTGTGATTTTGATGAATAATTTAAGTTCAAGGGCACCTGTTACCCCTAAGGGAAAAAAGCAGGAAAGGCAAAAATTATTCCTGAAAAATGATTGTTTGAATTTTCCACATACCATACACTTTCTCACATGCCCTTCAGCCTTTTCTAGGTACATGTCCCTAGACCTAAGCTCTCCTGACATTTTGATAACCGGTTAGATTTTAAGGATTTTTAACGAGGTCCTTTTTATTTGAATAGCTTTTGTATAACTCTCTAAAACTTCACCTAATTCTTGGTTTTGCTCCCTCAAAAACTCTGCTTTTATTATAATTGCTATCCTTCATTGGGTTTTCTTTTGTTCAAGTTTTAGCAATGGGCAATACTCGTCCACTGAATTAAGGTAATGATGCAAGTGTGAGGGAAATAGCATGTGCGGCAGCTGGGCCTGCATGTGTTGGTCTCTAGAGGGGAAGGGGTAACATTTCTCAGTAACTACTCAGCAAAATACGTATTTTTGTAATGTTTAATCTGCCTTTTAGGGGAAATGTGTTCCATGAAACACTTGTAAGATACTTGTTTTGCAATTCTAAGGCATTCATGTTTATATCTTAGGACTGAACTCAAAGGGAAGTGTTTATTTGACTTTTTAAAAATTATTTGATTGATTTTCAACTTTCTGTTGAAAGTTGTTATTAAAGCAGCAGTGATGGGTGCTATTCCCAATTCTGCAATGGTTTACTTCGTCTACTAAGCAATTTACTTTCAAACCTCATTACAGATAACCTTACTGAAAGAGTTACCATCACACCCTAAAAGGTATTTTTTTTTTACTGTTTTCTATCAACACTGTTGTATGAGCAACGTTTTATGAATGTTCAGTTGTCTTTTTGTCCGATAAATTGTAATAGGTGTTATGTAATTGTTGTATTGGCAAGCCTTTTGATTTTTTTTCCTCTAGAAAACTCAGACCGTATGGCAATCTTTCATATTCTGAATATTATAATGCTGTGGCCGTTTTCTATAGAAAGATTACTTGCAAGTGTGTGTCTTGAAAATAACTTCTTGTGTCTGTGTGTTTACGTGGGTTCTAAGAGATGAGATGAGCTCTGGAAGCTTCGTCGCGTACCTGCACATGACTGTGTTCCATGGGCAGGTGTCTGGAATCCTGCTCTTAGATGGGGTGGCTGAAAGGTAAAGGTTCCTGAACTTCACTTGCTGTTTATGTGCCACGCCTGAACTTCAGAGAGGTGGTACTTCTACAACACTGCATTTCTTGTGGTTGTGCTGTTACTGGTATAAAGTCAAGTGCCTTCAATGCTAAAGGCTCAGAAATTTTTCTTAAACTGATTTCATGTCCTATGCAAGTGTTTTCTACAACCTGCATAACCAGTACTTTGTAAAACTTGTTTACGCTTCAATTGTACATAGTGTTTTTTAAGGAAATATATAGTATTTTTATTTAGGTACCTCCAAACTTGAATTTGTCTGTGTGAAGCATTGTAAAACGATACATCTCTCTTTTGAGTATCATTACCGTTGTACAAAGGTTTTCACTGGTTCTATTTTTCTACTGTTACTGATAAGCATGTAACACTGACTTTATCCTACATATAGTTGGCATTTCAAATAAATGGCTTGTATAGAACCTGCTGAGTTGGATAGTCTGTTTTAGCAGTGTGGCCTGCGACCTTCAGTTCCAGAAGCGATTGTACCCTCTAGGGTAGAACCGGGAAGTTTTCTACGTGACCTCCCCTCTGTTTCTAGGATTTCCGTTATTCAGAGGTTTTTTTAAAAATTACTGTGGTTTTCTTGGAAATATGTTTTCATCTCAAGGTCATTACATTTTCTACTTTCTCATTGGGGCATTTATGAGATATTTTATTTTACAAATTTGAGCAAAGTTACTTGCACAGGGGTCTCCAGAGGAAGCTCAAAATCCACCCATGTGGACCCAGCACCTGGAATTTGCCAAGTGCCATGGTCAGAGATCCAGGTGGATTCCAAGATTCACAGGCCTCAGAGACCTGGCTTAGAGTCTGAACTTTTTCTCTTTCACGCTCAGGCTTACTAATATTTTTCTATTTGAAAGGGAAATGGAGTCATGATCTAGAGTCTAGGTTTCTGAAAAAACATGCAAAATAGAAAGTTCTCTAATTTCCATTTTTTAATTGCTATAAAATAGCTGTTGTTTAAATTTATTTTAATGATTTCACTAGTAAGTCCCATCCTAGCATTTCGCCCTTCATGCCTCACTAAGGCAATTCTTATATTTTGTAACCATCTTAGATTTAACTGTGGAGTATCGAGATAAAATAAAAGCTAAGGTTTTTGTGAGTGAGCATCTTAAAAATCTGAAAAAGAAAAGTCAACTTTCATGTCTTTACTTGTGGATTTCGCCTGGCAAAGTGAGTTCAGGCTGGCTTCCCCGCCACCTTAGGCCTTCTGGGTGCCTGAGGGAATGTTTGAGTCCGCTCTTCCCAGAGTCTGGGGCCATGGAGCCCCAGACAGAGCAGACAGGATACCCATTCTCAGAAACTTCAGAGTGTTGCTGGAAATGACTTTGTCCTGGAAACAGTCAGAATAGTACATAGCAGGAGATTATCACCGCTGAGGGGAAGGCCGGCTTGGCATGGCCCCGGAATGACTGAGGAGAAATACGCTGGTTTCAGAGCTGAGTACTTTTTTTTTCTTCAATCAGTGAATTAGGTACTATTTTCTCTAATTCTTTGTGCATTACATACTATTTTTAGTGCCATTTTACAAATGAGACAACCAAAGCACAGAGATATCTAGTAACTTGTCCAAGGTCACACAGCTAACAAGTTGACCGAGCCAGCTCTGAAAGTCTAGTGGCCCAGGCAGGGGGAACACGTGCGGGGGTGGAAGTGCGTGCATTCGTGGTACTCCTTCGTCCAGCAAACACTCATTCACCTTATAAATAAGCAAGCAGTGTCTACCTGCCAGACTGCTGGGTCCTGAGGGACGGTAGTGAACAGGACAGTCACAGTCCCTCTGATAACAATTTTAGGGTCTCAAGAAAGAAAAGGCATTGAATAATTACTGAGGTAAGGCCGTCCCAGGGTTGGGGAGACTTCAAAATGCAGGTCAAGGAAGGTCAGGACCACAGGGCAAAGAGGAGCGGTTCTGGGGAGGCTTCCAGAAAGAGACGGAGCCTGAGGCAGGCGGGCTGAGCACTGGGGGGAGAGCTTTGTGCGGTCAGAGGTGGGTTGGACGCACCTTGTCAGCCCTCAAGCCGTTGATCTAGCAGCAACGGGAAGCTGCTGGGGGTTTTAAACAGGCACAGTGCAATTGGGTTCACGTGGTCCGTGTCACTCGGCTGAGCAGGAGGGGGTCAGGAAATCAGGCAGGAGGCTGGCGGCTCCCCAGAGAAGAGCCCCAAGAGCTCAAAGAGCCAAGAGGATGACTTCAAACATGAATCCAGTTCGGGCGCAGTATCTATAGGACTTGGTGGCTGGGGGCAGGGAGAGAACGGAGGGCATCAGATCCAGGGGAAGAGCAAGGGTTCAGTGCTGGTCTCCATCCCAGTCTCGCTTGGGGAGACTAAGCAGGATTCCTTTCTTGAAAGATTTAGAAAGCCCTCCCTGGAGTGGTTAAGATGCTGGAAGAGGGTTCAGTTCTGTCATTGATGTCAGCTAATTTACCAAAACAAAAATCCAAGGAAAGTCAATGTCTCTTTTACCCCAGGGCAAAATACAACATCCTGTGATTCAGCATCGTCTGTCATTTTTGTCCTGAGATTAACTGCTCACAGGTGCCCCACTTTAGTGAGGCCAGACTGGTGGAGTAAAACAAGCAGGGAGGGCCTGGGATCAGGTGGGTGTGCATTTGACCCTGGACTCATCAACTAGCTGTGGAACCTCAGCTTCTTGGAGCCTCAGTTTCCACATCTGTGAAATGGGGATGGACAGTTATACCCCTAGGATCACTATGGGTGGAAATGAGATCATGTACACAAAAGCTTGCGGCTCGTGCCTGTGCTCAGCAAACCTTTGGATGCATGAAGGAGCGCTCCCATTCGTGTATTTCACAGACGGTGGCGCACCCATCGTGTGGCAGGCATTGAGCCAGGATCCACAGTGGGGAGGGCAGATATTAAGCAAACAAACTCACAAATATTAATATATGCTCTTACAAAGTGAAATAGTGATTTGAACATGACCCACAACATGTCTCAAGTTTTTCCATTCAGCATGAAGAGGTCATTGGGGGGAGGGGATGCCAGGCAGGAAAGAGCAGGAGAGCCCCAGTCAGCAGCATTTGGTGGGCAGATGGACCAGGAAGAGCCTGGGGAATGAAGTCGGTGACTTGACTGCAGCTTAGTAAATGAACTGTGGGGAAGGCGCATTTATTATTCCAAAGCAGCCCTTTATCCCAGGTGCTATCCTGTTTTATTTTTGCTCCAGGCCTGTTAGCCCAGGTGAGCTTTCCTGAGGGAGCTGAGACGCCCATTCCCCTATACATGAAGTGCTGTGACGCTGACAGCCACCCCACCAATGTGTCCCTCAGCTGGCCTCTTACAATGAGAACAGCTGAGTGCACCGGGGGTGAGAGGGTATAGCAAGAGCACAGACCACTGTTCATCCCAGCGCCAGGGCTCTCAGCACCCACCAGACCCCAGGAAGGGGCCTAACTTACCCCCAAGCACTGCTGGGGGTGGAATGAGGCTCAGTGCCTGGATCGCCAGAGAGCTGGCTTCTTTCCCTCCTTTTTGTCTGCCAGGGTGTTGGCTTCCTCCTAAGCGCGGCTTCCCCTGCTCGCAGATTTGTGCCCACAGCTGGGAGACGGACGTGGCCAGTGCCCCTCAAATCACATGGCAGGAAAGTGGAGGAGCCAAGAGCTAACTGGAAATTGGGGCACGGCCACCAAGAGCATGGGGACATGGAAACCAAGTGGCCAAGACTAGCATGTGTCCCCTGTGAAGATCACCTGTGAGGGAGGGACTCTTGTTTTGAGAGGCGGTGAGGCTGGGTGAATTTTCAGGTCCCTTCCAACTTACAGATTCTGTGACTTAAGTATGAAGCACACACCTATCTAATGCCCAGTGGCCTGGGGACAAATGAGGTACCAGTATGACTTTGGCCCAGTGCCAAATGCCGATGCCCACTCAGACCAAAGCTTGTGTTTGGCAGCTGCTCTGACCTGACTGGGAGCCAGCCCCACTGGCTCCTGGGAGCTCTGCTGGGCTGTTTTCCTGTACTTCCCACATTCCCCTGAACACACTCTTCTTCCACGGGGAGCTGAACCGGGCTACTGCCAAGGTCCGATAGGCACTTGGATTGCTTTTAATTTCCCTCTGTTCCACTAGGGACCTCAAGGGGAGCCGGGAGTGCAGTTTTCCCGGCACTGCCGATTGCATAATCCTGCGCTTTCAGATGTGTGCGCAGCTCCGGGGCTGCAGAGAGCACTTCCCTCACTTAGTGCAACTCACGGGGCCATGACCGTGAGTCTGAAAATTTCCAAACCAAGAGCTGGGGGAAGGCCAAAGATGGGCACAATATTGGTTTGTTTCACATTTGCTGTTGAAATAATGGCGTTAGGGGGACCTCCTCTTCTGAGACTGGGCTCCCAGCCCCCTGCACAGCAGCACCTGCGCAAACTGCAACCACTCACAGCCCAAGTCCATTTCTTTGTGCTGCTTATCTAGACCCCAACAGGGATTGTGGAGCCTCCCCCGATGTGGTGGAGCCAGGACCTCAGGCCAGCCACACCCTGGGAAACAGCAGAAGTGAACCAGTCCCCTACTTGACCAGGACCCCGGGCAGGAAGAGCTGTCGGAGTCCACTCATGTTACAACCTGCAGAGAGAGACTGTGTACACTTAAATGACTAAAAACAATCTGAAAAGCCACTATTTTGAATTGGTTTTATTTAATTTTACAGAAACCTGATTGGAGTTTAGTATGTAATTTAAGTCCAGTAACAATTCTACAAAAAAGGTCATACAATGCCGGAATTCCTTCAAAGCAACTAATATACTCTTCTTTTGCATAAAACATGCATTAATTGCCACATGTTGGCCAAAATCGGTCTCTACGAGAAGGTCCAATAGTCAAGAAAACTAGTTGTGAATAGGTATAAAAAGAGGTTTTCTGGTTAATGTAAAAGGAGGAACTGGCCTTTCAGAAAACAAGCCCTTCAGCACTGGGTGATCTGATTGTGTTGCACAGTAATGCATCACTTCTGAGACCTGGTCCTGACCTGTCATAAGTAAGGAACTTCCTGGTAGTTAAACATTTGGGAAGATAAAAACTTTCAGGCTAGAATGGTCCACTACTTACACAACCTTGCAGAGGGGGTGCAGAAATCCTGACTTGGAAGAATTCCCAAGCTGGGGACTGGAAGCAACCTCAAGTATGCCCTGAGCTTTCCAATCTAGCCCAGTTACCCTTTCCCTACAAGGCCAGCCCAGGCCACACAGCATCTCCTGTGGTCATAAGACCTCCAGCTCCGCACTTCACTTCAGGAGGATCTGTCATTAGGTGGGATGCAGAAAAACATGGGACGGACCATTTCTTTAAGGCCTTGACTTTCTGTAGTTCTCGTTCATCTCATCCAGGGATCAGTGGGATTCGTCTACGTGGTTGCTGAACAAAAGGAATATTAATAAACACTTGTAGCCTGAAAGCCTCAAATGGTTATAGTCACATACCTCAAAGTGTGTCATCTATTGTCAGGACACACCTTGTGCCTCGAGGGAGAGAGCAACTCCGTTTATCAAAGGGTGTTTTCCACATAGCCTGAGGGGCTTTAAAGATTTCAAACCAACTGAAAGATCTTCCCCTCAAATATGGGGTTTTATACAACATTCCATGAGGTTCTTCAAAAGATCTCATAGTCATGAAGGAACCAGCTATGGGCAGTAACGCCTATATACATAAAGCTCATCATTCGCGCAGCCTAGGGCCTTGTTTGGAACCTTTCACACAGTCAGCCTCTTCCACAATGGGGCACTCACTGCCCTGCTCACTACAAGTAAGCTAAGCCAGTATCTTTTTTCCGTGAGAACAATTTAAAGGGGGAAATAATTTACTGGGGTTCTAATAACATTTTCATAACAGAACAATATCAAAATAGGTTTGTTTTTAATATATGCTTATGAATATCCCTGATAATATAAAGAAATCCAGAGGACTTTGTAAACCACCGAGATTTCACAGGGTAGTGCCGGTCTAGTTTCTAGGCAGCAGAAGAGGGACTACTGTACTGGCACATTTTCTTGGGAAGCCCTGTGAGCACCACAGCACTGGAATTCTAATATGCTAGTGCCAGTAGAATTGTGAACGAAATTTTCACTTTAAATGTATTAGTAAAATTCCTATCAAAGGTTGGCTTCCCCAATCCTGCCATCAGCCAATCTCCTGCCTGTAACAGATATCCAGGCCACAAAACCATCAGTCCTGGCTACTCCAGAGGCTGGGCCCAGAGGAAACAAGTTCTGAGATCCCTTGTAAGCCACGACCAAACCTCAGAAAGGCGGAATGTGGGAGAAGGCGCAGACCAGGTTTGAGGAAGCTTTGACCCAAGGCACCACGATCATAGGGGTGAGGGGACCTAGAGGTTCCAGCTGGCAGGAAGATGCCCCCAAAGCAGGTCCTGGAAGACAACAGCTCTGTGGCAGAGTAGACACATTTGGGAGTTAAAGACCAAAACATTAGAAAAGAAACTAGTTTACTTTCTCAAAACCAAATCAAACTTCTTAAAACTTAGAAGCAAAAAACCCTGGATAGACTGGGGGTATGGTGGGGGCTGAAGTCTGTGGAATGAGTTGCTTTTAGCTGAGTCAGAAAGAACGCTGGTTGTGAAATCAGCATAAACACTGTGGCTACCGCAGTTAAGGAGTGAAGGAAGCTCAAGGTCAGAGGAAGAGGCCTCTCCAAGGAGATGGAGGAGCAGCAAATGTGAACAGGCTTTATTCCGGGGACAGGAGCGCACTTCCAGCGGCGGGGCGGGGCGAGAAGGCTCCGCGCTCCCCTCTAGCTGCAGTAATACTGCATCCCATCCACTCTTCTTCTCTTTTTTGACTGAAACTCTTCAAAGAACTGCTGGATGTCCTCTCTCTTCACAACCTGTTGATGAAGAGCGAAGATCAGGAAAGGGAACTACATTACAGAACAGCAGTAACAGGTCGAAACATTCACAAACAAGTCGAACAATACTGCTGATAAGAATTATTTTAATGGGTGATTAATTACACTATCTCCATGTTATAGAGTTCATCCAGGCTCAGAGAGACTGGCCTGTTCACACAGCTGGCAGAACAGCATATGGCGCCAGGCGTAGGTTCCACCACCTTGCTGGGTTTCCTCATACAAAAGGATATAAAAGCAGCACCTATGTGACAGGGTCATTTGAAGAGCAGGGGAGATGTAGTGCTGTAGAGCACTCCTAGCACATAGTAAGTTCTCAATAAATATTAGCAAGAAGAGTGGCAGAACCAGCACAAAGACAGAACCGGAAAGGTCTCCTCGACCACTGCTCCCTCATTCCTGTCTTCTGGGGATGTCCTTTAGTTCTGCATAAGCATCCACCAAAAAAAGTGTTTTGTTTTGAGATTTGTGCTTTCTTCTTTCCTGAAAAAAAGGAACCTAGAAACTTTTCCCTCTTCAAGAGTCCAAATTTAAAAATGCTTGTACATAAACAGAAAAGTAACTGGCAAAAAGTACAGAAGCACCACTCTTAGTAAATGGATATCCATTTTAGGCAGTAAAAATGAGAAATTTATCTTCCATTTTATTGGAAAAAGGATTGGAGCATGATACAAAGGTGTTTACGATATAAGCAAAATAAAATATTAAAAGTAAGAAAATAAGACAAAGGGAAAATATGGGTAAAAAGTAAGCTGGGAACAGCCCAGATAAAGCCCCTGCACACCCAAGAGTGAGTCTTGCCAGTCATCTGCTCTAAAGCTGTCTAAGGGCCATCACAAGAGACAGGTTTATTAATTACTTTTAATTACAAAGGTAGCACATGCTTATTGTTATGAAGAAATGAAGATGGGGCAGGGAGGAGGGAGAAAGTAGTGAATGCATGTGAGCAAGGTGAGCAAGAGAAAGGTAAAGGACAATTACTTTTATATAAAATGAAAATCTCCTCTTGTTCACCAGGGGTAAAGTGCTGCTAACATACGCAAATGGAAATGCTAACCTGAAGAGCTTTCTTGGGGTAAGATAAGATATTTATGCCCTGGCCAGTGTGGCTCAATTGGTTGGAGCGTGGTCCTAAACACCAAAAGGTGATGGGTTCAATTCCCAGTCAGGACACATACCCAGATTGTGGGTTTGATTCCCAGTTGGGGCGCATACGGGAGGCAACCAGTTGATGTTTCTCTCTCTCTCCCTTCCTCTCTCTAAAATCAATTAAAAAAAAAAAGAATGTATGTTTGGCCCTGGCCAGTTTGGCTCAGCGGTGAGAATATCAGCCGAGGAATGAAGGGTCCCTGGTTCGATTCCAGCCAAGGGCATGTACCTCACTGTAGGCTCAATGCCCAGCTCGTCAGGGTGCTTATGGGAGGCAACCAGTCTATGTTTGTTTTTCTCTCTCCCCCCCACCACTCTCTCTGAAAAAGCAATAAAAAATATCCTCGGGTGAGAATAAAAAACAAAAGAATGTATGTTTGGGGGGAAAAAGACACTTATTAATCCTCTAAATGAAAGAACGTAGCATTCTGCAGTACTCTACCACACACCAGTAGCTGATATGCCAGCTGCACAAGCACTAAGAGTGAAATTGCAGGTCAACCGGTGAGGAATCAGAGCCCCTAACAGATTCAAGATCTAGACGCTAACACTGAGATAACAGCAGCTCGAAGCCCCAGGGGATTCTCCCAAGCTACAGCCACTCTCTCCCGATCCTGTGTGAAGCGCCCTCCCTCATTCCTTCTGGGCTAGGGCTGCGAAAGATGCCCACTGTGGCTGGTCTGTGGGCGTCTCACCACATCTTACTGATTTTTGTTAGCTCTTCCTGCATTAAACTCTCAACTATCTAGTTTAAGATGCATTTTTCCCCCACCAAATAAAGTTTATTCAAAACACGCAGGGCTACGATTAAAATTCATTAACCCAACATACCGTGCCTTCATCAGCAAACCTCCTGAGATAATCTTTAAGTTCAGTCTTCAAGTCATTATATTCTAAACCAAAACAAAACAGAGAAGGCATTGGCTTTTAGAAACAAAATCTTTCCTTACCACTGACTTTTGAGTATCTATAGTTTAAATTTTAGTTAATAGTTTCAATTTTTTAGTTAATAGTTTTGATTTTTCTTTAGATGAAACCTGCATAGAAATTTGTTCCCAGTTTTTCCCAAATTCCTTTTGATATCAAAAATGATACTTTTTTCACCCTGGCTGACATGGCTCAGTGGTTAGGGTGTTGACCTACACACCGAAGTTTGATTCAGGTCAAGGGCATGTACCCGGGTTGCAGGTTAGATCCTCAGCCCTGGTTGGGGCGCCTGCAGGAGGCAACCAATCGATGTGTCTCTCTCATATCGATGTTTCTCTCTCTCTCCTGCCCTTCTCCCTCCCTTTCACTCTCTCTAAAAATCAATGGAAAAAATATCCTCAGGAGAGGATTAAAAAATAATACCTTTTTCATTAAAAACCACAGCAACAACAACTCAAAAACCAAAGATAGCCTCTCTCCCAAAAGGATTAGTTAAGGATTTTTAAAAGGGCTTCCTATCTCCCGGGAATTCTAATATCTGAAATCACCTCAGATTTGTCAAATACTATGTTTTAAAACTTGTTCACTCCCTCAACAGTGTGCATTATGTATGGAAGCACCCTGAGGGCTACAAAAATCATTTAGATGCAGCTTTCAGCCTCGAAAAGCTTTTAGTCTAATGAAGGGAAAAGGAAATTAATCAAATAGTTACAAATAAAAGAGAGAAACGGTCGATGCCACAAAAGGGGCACAAAGGTGGTGGCCCCCTGTAGAAACTGGCTGGGACAGAGACCAATAAAATAAATTGGGCATGCTGGGGGGAATGTAAAAGCTTGCAATTAAGAGTTTGGGGATATTTTCCCCTCTGGGCTTCCTGTGAACCACTGAAGCAACCTCAAGAACTGTCAAGAAGATAACATGCATGCTCAAAGAAAATCATTTTTCACTGGATGAAAAAAGACACTGACTCTCTAATATTCTTTACTCACACATCTACCCTCAATCAAAATAGCACAAACTGTGGCTTCTCTAGCATGTAACGCTGACTCAATGATAGTAGTAAGTAAATACCCAGCAGCATTACCCTTAAGCAAGTATAGTTGAGGTCTACTATACAATTCCAAATTTAAACTTTCTTTGTATTAAATTAACACAATAGGTATAAACTGTCCTCCATATATATATATGTTTGTGTGTTTTTTCCCAACAGCAAAGAAAACTTTATGAACTCCATGAATTCTCACACTCAAACAGTATTTACCACAAATAAGTTCCACTTGTTGGACTCTGTTCATGCTGTTAAGTGTGTCCATTAAAGGATCTGTCCTGTCAGCCGCCTGGTCAACCTTGCCCTTGTTTTCATAAGCCAGAACCGTGTCATATTCATCTGTCAGGAACAGGACATCTAGCTCTCCATACATTTTCTTTAAAAAAAATAAAACCAGTTTCCCCATTAGAACAGCATGCCATTCTCAGAAAGTCAACCTCATGAGAATCACTAAAAATTTCGTTTCTCTAGATTAATGTCCAGGAAAACCTGAGCCTTTCCCCACAGAGTTGCGTTAGTGATTTCTTTTTGCCCAAATCTCTTTCAGAAATCTCCCAACTTCCTAGTAGATATTATATGATCTAAGAGATCTTTGCTTAAAAACCACTGACTTACTGTAACTCTCAAGCAATTTGTGTTTCCAAGAAGTTCTACAATATAAAAAGGCTAAGAGTTGCTATTTTTCTACTAATATGAAGTAAATAAAAAGTAATGCATAATTCTTCATTTCTTCCACAAGCATTTAGATTACAAATACTGTATCATAATTTGCTTAATATAAAAAATTTTTGTGAAAGAGAATATTAGGGGGATAGTTATGGAAATAAGTAATAAAATAAAATAAAATTTTTAAATTTCTCTGCACTCCTAACATCAATTCAGAAATATACTTTCCAGGTGTTCTTATATTAGGTAGGCATCAGTACACAAAACATACTAACATTGAACTTGATCAGGTACTTACCATACAGTCTTTACAGGTACATAACTTGCTACGCCAGTTCAGGGGCCAATAGGTGGCAGTGTCTTTCTTTATAAAATGCTTAGCTTTAAGCTCCTGAAGTTTGCAGCCAGACTGTGATTCTAATGTGGTGAGACGTTGATTCTTAAACACTGTCTGAAATAACAGTAAGTTTTAAAGTGTGTATTTTAAACTATTGTGTTTTCATAGTTTAGATTTGTAAGACGATTTCTTTAGGCAAAGTATGCAATTGAGATCCAAAGCTATAGAGCTTACATAATTAATTTTGTTTAAGTTTTATTTCTTTTATGGCTCCTACTTCATCTGTTACCTGGAGATCAGATTCAGAACTAGAGCTGGTACATGGTTCATTAGTTTCCTCTGCTTTAACTTCCTTGACAGCATCCTTTGCATGTTGCGGAACATCCTCTTTGAGGGTACTATCTTGATGATCTCCATTTTCAGGTTTGATAACTTCCTGATCACCTATTCCATCCACATTCAGCGCCAACCCATCATCCTCGGCAGACACTTTGGTTACTGTAGGTTCAATGGAAAAAACAACACACGCACATATCCACAGACCTATTAGGCAATGAAATCACTTCACCTGATTAAAAATATTTCAGAATCTAGGAAAGGAAAGAGTCAATCTTAATCTCTGGGAAAATGAGAAAGGAAACATCAAAAGTTTTTTAGGTTATGCCTGCCAATCCAAAGAGTTCAAATAATTGAACATTTCACTTAAAAATATAATCACTACTTAACCACTTTACATGAAAAGAAGAAAGAAAAATACCACAGCCCGGCAGGGCGTGGCTCAGCGGTTGAGCGTCGACCTAGGATCCAGGCGATCGGGGTTTGATTCCCAGTCAGGGCACATGCCTGGGTTGAGGGCTAGGCAATGGCTCTCTCATCATTGATGTTTCTATCTCTCTCTCTCCCTCTCCTTTCCTCTCTCTGAAATCAATAAAGATTTTTTTTTTTTAAAAATACCACAAATGTTAAAGAGAGATGGAATACCTTAAGAAGGAAGAGATTGTAGGAAGAGATTTAACTGCAGACACAGGTGACAGGGCAGTTTTGAAAAGATAACCAGCTTTTCTTCATGAGGAAGAAATAAAAAAGGATGGGCAAAGAGGCAGGAATACTGCAAAGGAGCTCATGGTACTTGATGGCATTTCAACTTAAAAGGAGATGAAGCCATCTGCTCACAGGGAAGGAAATGAAGTGGTGGTGGGGAGATCAATTAAGAAAACCCAATGAATGAGAAATACATACAGGTCCGGTGGAAAGTTAGAGAGAGAATTGGGAAGGGTATGAACACAAAGAGGGAGCACCAAGTTTAAGAACTCTGAGACAAATCACAAGTGTAGGATAAGATCTTAGGTATGGCTGCTGCTTGTGGCTTATAGGGAAAGTGAAATGCTCCCTAAGAGTGAGAAGGGCAAGAAATCAAGAGGCCAGAGCAGCAGATACTGTGAATAACTGCTACTTAAAAAATAAAGTAATACACATGCCAAGACCAACAGAATAACATACTTAATGACTCAAGACTATTCATTGCTGATTAGTTGTTTTGGGTCAATTTCTTCGTGTATAATGAAAACACTAGATAACATACCCACCCTTCCACCCCAATCAATAGCACATCCTACATTTAAAAACAACTTATTTGGGTTCTATTTATCTTTCAAAGTTCCATTCAAAAACCACCTCCTTCATGTTCTCTGATTGTGGTCTCATCCATACTCTGCATCATGCCATTTAAGGACAAATTTGTTCTTGGAGGTCTCCTAAACCAATCAATAAGCACTTCGTGGAGAAAGAACACATCTTATACTTTTTTCTATACCTCAGAGTCCAGTTAAAAATAGTTGCTAAAAATTATGGGCTGAACAGACAAGTTTTCACAAGCACAAGTTTGTGGCACAACTCCAGAGACACTTACCTGCCAATTGTGCAGCATAAGCCCACAAGAAAGAGCAGCGTTTCATACAGGCCTGGCACACCATCTCCTGGAAATCCCCACTCTCAGGGGGAATGGCACCAAGATGCTGTGAATACAGAAAACTAAGTATTTTTCTTGTGATCTCCAAGTTGTACAAAATGCTCTGTTATTTTATAAACATATATTACAATAGTACACTGATCAGATCTTCATAGGGTATTTTTAGAAGACTAACTATAATATAAAATATAACACAATTCGGAAAGCAAAGACGTTTCCTCCTTTTACGAAAACAATGGCTTTTCAAAGTAATAGTTTTCCTTACCCTTCCATGGAACCAGTCTTCACAGACTACACACTGGATCATCTCATCTGGAATCTAACATGGAAAAGCGGTTTGTACATTAATGATTACACTGAATTCAGAGACACTGAAGTAAATCTGGCACACAGTAGAATTAGCTATTAAATAATTCTCTACTAAATCTGTAAGACCGCTATCTACAGGGACATCCAAGGGGACAGGGAAGACAGCAGATCAAGGGGCCAAAGAGAAGTTAGTTCTACATGAACTGGTGGTAGAAAGGGGTTACAATGTAATATACACTTTGCAAGCAACTGTCAAAGCTCTTTCACATCAGTTACTTAATATGTGATTCTCACAAACATTTGTGAGTAATGTATTCTCATTTTACACATAAACATAAACCCAAGCCCCAGGGAAGTAATATAAACTGTCCAATATAGAATGTGACAACTGGGACTTTTTTACACCATACTGCCACATAAATGAAAAATAAATGTTACAATCTCTTGATAATATAAATAGTAACAACTTCCCTAATTTGAATAAATTAAATTACATTATGGTCTAAGAAAATTATATATCATAGGGCATCAACTAATTTTAGAATGATTTTCCTTTTATTTCCAGGCTTTCACATCTACTGATTAACATTCCAATGTTACTCTGTCCTTTCTCAATTATGGGTTCTTACAGGAAAAAACCCATATATATCATCAGTTTTATTCTTCTGCCTTGATCAATTTATTCATCATCTTATTTTTTCTCTTTTGACACATACAAAAAAAGTGTTGTAACACTTTACTCCATACCTTAAAATATCCAATTTTATCTTTATTAACTCAAAGATATCTTTAATTTTTTTCCTCTAAATAATTTGGTTCAATAATTACAATTCCAAGACAAAAGAAAGGAAGACAGCAAAAAGCTAATTTCATTAAATACAAAAAGACTCCTTTCAAATCAGTAAATACATAAATAAAATCCAACCCAATAACAGTATGGGCCAAAGATATGAAAGGACAATTCAGAAAGAAAGTTATTACAAATTTCTAATAAACTCATGGAAAGATGCATAACCTCACTCATGAGCGAGGAAAATTTTTAAAAGATACAGTTCTTCATCTACTAGGGTGGCAAAATTTTAAAAGACTGGTAAATATGTAGGGATGACAAGTGTTGGGGAAAAGACAGTATCATGCTGTTGGTGGCTAAAACCTTTTCACAGACATGATCACAATTTTAAATACAAATATTCTTTGACCCATCAATTCTACCTTTAGGTATCCGTTCTATATAAATCCTGCAGAAGTTTACTTATATTACTATATAAGGGTCTTCACTGCAGCTTTCTTTATAATAATGAAAAAATAGAAAATACCATTCTGCTATAGAATATTTAGGTAACTAATTTACGGCTTGTCAAAGATATACTGATAAGTGAGAAAAGTTGCAGAAGTGAATGTATAGAATTTTCACTTTTGTGAAAAGGAAAACTATCAAGTGAAACATACATCCACTCACTTATATGTGCACAGAAAAAGGTCTAAAACATATACACTGAAAAGGTGTTAACAGTGGTCATGTCCAGGAGAGAGAAGGTACAGGAGTGAGGAAGAAGAACTCTTTTTAAGTTTTGTGTATATTTCTAATTGAAAATTTTAAGAGGATCGTTTGTACACACTATTTCTTTCCGGGGAGGCAAGAAATTGAAGGTTATTTTTGGAAGCATTCAGGGGAGTAGAGCAGGCAGGCAGGCAAAGAGGGGCAGGAAGACGTAAAGTCCTGGCCTTAAGAAAGACCTAATCAGTATCTCACTCTCATGATGTGAGAATGAGAACACTTGAAATCTGTACCAGGTAGAGACCCGGCCCAGATTCATCAAAAAGGATAAATCTAGAATCCTTTCACCATCCCCCAATTCCACCTGAACAGCTACAGAGGCCCAGATATGACAAGAGGCTGAGGAGTGAAGGCTAGAGATGACATAGTTCCAGGTGTTAGCCCATAGTGCTCTTACCTCATCTTCAGGATCAGGATAAGGTCTCTTACAAATGCAGTACAATCCAAAAAAGTTGTCATTATACTTATTGCCAGAATTTATCTTTGCTTTGTCCTGAAAGATATTAATTTCAATATAAATGGTCTTAGTTTAATTATAATTTCATGCGTCCTGACATTTCTGTATTCAACAAATTTCTGCATTAAATACATGAAGAAAAAGAATTCACTCCTGTTAAAGGGATACTTTTTCCAGGATACAGGGAAAAGAGAAAAATCATTTTTTTGTACCTTCTTTGTAGCAATTGGGGGAAACTGAATATACCCATTTAATAAGATAACAATGAGCCCCAGCTGGTTTGTCTCAGTTGTTAGAGCATTGGCCCGTGGACTGAAGGGTCCCAGGTTCGATTCCAGCCAAGGGCACATACCTCCACTGCAGGCTCAATCCCCAGCCCCTGACTGGGCACATGCAGGAGGCAACCAATCACTGTCTCTCTCACATTGATGTCTCTCTCTCTTCCTTCCACTCCCTCTGAAAAGCAATGGAAAATATATCCTCAGGTGAGGATTAATAAATAAATAAGTAAATAAGTAATGAAATTTAATCATAAGTATTAATTATCAACCTATGTAAACTGACATTGGCCTAGAATATCAAAGTACTTAACAGCCAGATGTAATAGCCAAAGCCCCCAGTTACTAGGATGTAAAAATAAAAAGCAGACAAGAAAGTTGTCTAAAAATAATCTTCAAAGGAGATTAAAGCACAACAGTTTTAGCAATTATGATTGAACAACATAAAATCCTTTACTTTCTTTCATTTCTGTTATTTCATTTAAAGTTATTGTATAAGCATAGTTTTTATTAACCAAAAAGCAATAAAAACTCTTGCGTGCATCTAGCCCACATTCATTATTACCAAGTATTATTTATCCAGTTTTTATAGTCATACCCTTTGCTTTAAAAGCCTAGAGCATGAGCACAACCAACATAATTAAGACTGAATCATTGCAGAGAACATTTCCCCAAAACCTTCATATTAATTATAATCTATACTGTAGGCTCTAAACAGGTTACTTAGTTTTCCAACAGGGTAAAAAATTGAGTCTAATATTGATTTGCAAAGAATAAGCATAAGAACTCCGTTTTGGAAAATATCTGGTTTTTATCCACTCTGTCAAATATCAATCTCAGCTATTTTCTTTCCTTTTTGGTTAATCATCACCTGAGGATATTTTTTCCATTGCTTTTCAGGGAGGCAGAGGGAGGGAGGGAAAGAGGGGACAAAGAGCAGGGGGCAGAGAGAGAGAAACATCAATGTGAGAGAGACACATCAACTGGTTATCTCTCATACTAGCCCCAACGGGACGGGAGCGAACCCACAACTCAGGTACATGCCCTTAGCGAGGAATCAAACCCGCAACTCTTCGTTGTGTGGGCCGATGCTCTAACCACTGAGTTACATGGCCAGGGTATATTTTCAATGCATTTATAGTTACAATGCTTACTTACAGGAAATAATTTGCACTCCAAGTTTTTAAATTTGCTGTTTCCACAATCACAACGAAAATTTCTGAAACAAAGAAAGAGCCAATTTTAATTTTTATTTTAAACCTAATGAAGTTTTAAAATTCATATCATAGCCTCTTCCCTTTCAACTCATTTCTAAGATTAAAAAGTGGCCTTGGACGCTGCTCATGTATCCAATTCAGAATTTCTCCAAGCATAAACAAGAAAAGATTTAATAACTCTGTAGACACACAAGTAAATTAATGGCAGAGAAGGATGAGTAGTTTGAGTTTATACCATAATTATATTATAAAAGGCCCTCTAGAAAAACTAGTCTCAAATTATATAAAATAACTATAATAAATTTACCAGTACACTGCTACTTTGAATGCAAAAGCAAGATAAAGAAAAAAATGCAGCTAGGAAAGAATCTAAACATTTAAAAAGCATTCAGCACCAACCTCTGACTGTCTTTACCTTTTTGTGTATAGCTCAAATAATTTATGACTTCCATGACATTCATAACTGCAAGCTAGGCAAATTCCTGCTGGTTCTTCTCCCTCAGGGGTGCAGGTACTACAGGCATATAGTGCCTGTCTCTTTACTGAGCTCTAAAAGACAGCCCCAAAATGGAAAAAGAGAATTAATGAAATATGGCATGGTTACCTAATACCCACACTGTGATCTGAGAAATAATTGAAATCAGATTTTCTGTGGTCAGGATCTTCCTGTAAAAGCCACTAAGACTAATGACAAAGCTTCACAAGAGAGTGCCATAACACTGCTGCATGTTTTGTATCACTATGTATGCACTATACTAGTGCTTGTTTTCATACAATTTTTCTTAAAGTGATAGGAAGCTTAATATTTTCAATCAGCTGTGAATAAGCTGGTCTGCTTAATCATTTTAACACATGAAAATGTAAAATGTGTGTAGGTTGATGTAAGTAATAACACACTTTAACTTTGGAAAATGCTTGATTCCATGAAAGACAAAAATCAATGCATTAAAAAAAAAAAACCCTTTGATTTTCTTTAGGAGATGCATGCTGAAACATTTAGAAGTGTAGTGTAGTGACATCTGCAACTTATTTACAAATGATTCATCACAAAAGAGAAAGTATATTATAAAGAAGAGGAAAAAGATAAATGTAAAATGCTAAAAAATAAATATATGTAAAAGATACACAAGTGGTGATATTATTTTTTCAACTTATTTGTAATTTAAAAATGTTTCAAAATAAAAAGTTGATGGAAAAACAGGCAAAACTTGTAACCACCTTTGATGATTACCCTCCTGTATGAAGGAAGAAGACACAGGGGAGCTTCAGGAATGCCAGGAATGCTCTATTTCTTGATCTGTGTGGTAGGTACCTGCATGTGTTTGTTTTCAAACCCTACGCATGATCTGTGCAATTTTCCACATATTTTACTACAATAAAAAGAAAATTTTAAGCAGGTCCGTTTTATAAAGCTAACTACATTTCGAAAATAGCTTACCTACACACTTTTTTTTTTAAAAAAAGCAGAAGATAAGTTGTTCTAGTGGTGACCAAAGGTTTTAAAATACCAGCCAACATCTGGCACTATCTCTGGATACCAGGTGGATTTAAAAATCGAACCACTTTGCAGTGTAAACTCAACTGGTCAGAGACAACAACTGGTATTATGATCTCAGCCCACACCACATAAAGACCCCAAGACTCTCTCCTCACTCCCCAATGCTCCATTGCACTGCCCTGGAAGACAACCTTCTTCATCCTACCAATTCTCATCCCTTGTGAGTTTTCTCGTACCCACCTCAATCCATTTCTGTACCTAGAAATATACAGGATGAGTCACCCAACACTGCATCACGCCCCCTCAAATTCTTGTTCACAACGTCTTCCAAACGCCAAATTTCCTCTTCAAGCAGATCCTCCTCTCCCCTCCCCCCGCCCTCTTGCCAGTGCCATCTGCTGTTCTGGTTCCTATCCCCATGAGGGGCCGGCTGCCGAACGACAAGGTACTTGTTTCGTCTCGCCAAAGAACTACCAGCTAAACTACACTGCAGAGGAACTAGCTGTCAAGGAGCCCAGCCCATAAGGGGAGATTTTCAAACCCAGGGCTCTCTCCTTTAACTCTGCGTTGACTCTCCCATTCGGTTCCTAATAAAAACTCTTAGGACAGGAAAAGTAGGGACAAAGATGTCTGAAAGGTCACGGGGATGGTTTCGTGAAAAGCAGCCGGGCACCGAGAAGGGACAGGAGAGGAAGAATCGAGCAGCTGCTCCAAGGCCGAAGCCCGGAGGACCCTGAGTGGCACGAGGGCGACCGAGGGAGGAGGGGACCCCTGGTGGACGCTGGCTGAGGAAGGCGGCCCAGGAGGCTGAGGGTAAAAGGGCAGTGGGCCTGGGATGGGGAGGCCTGCGACAAAGGGCGGCCCCGGTCCACCATGGGGAAGACGACCGCGCCACGCGGGGGTAGGGAGAGTCCGGCAGGGCAGAGAAGGTTCCGCGGGAGCCCGAGGGAGGCGAGGCCCCCGCCGCGCGCCCACCTGCGAGTAGGAGCACTTCTCGGAGTCGCTGCCGCCCAATACGGCGCACGCCTCATTCTCCAATTCCTCATCCTCCTCAAGCACGTCGACCAGCGACACTACGGGCTCCAGCTCTGACTGCCGCCCCGCCGGACCCTCGGCTCCGGCCATCCTCAACTGTCACCGCTCCGCAGCTTCGCCCCGGCGGAGGCGGGAAAAGCGACCACGGGAGGCGTGGCCGGAGGAGGCGGGTCCTGAGCGCCAGGAACCAATCCCCAAAAGAGGAAACGAAGGAAGGGGGCGGAGCGACTTCCGACAAACGGAAGTCACTCCTCTCCCTTCTCCCGCCTGCGCCCGCGGCGGGCTGGTTTCCGCTTCCGGGTGGTACTTCTCCCGCGGAGCGTTCTGGAAGCTCAGCGGTTGCCATGGAGATTTCGGGCGAGTATATTGCGCTGGGTGGACAGCCGCGGCAGCTGCGGGTCCCCTGCGAGGCGCTGGGCAACGCCGACCCTTTCCAGGGCCTATTGTCGGGCGTGGCCCGCATGAGGGAGCTGGTGGCGGAGCTCCTGGACCCCCAGGTACAGCGGGAAGCGCAGGACGGGGCGGCGGCGGCTCCAGACGAGGCCTTGGACGGTGAGCTCGGAGACTGGAGGGCGGGGAAGGGGAACCCGGGGAAAATCTGTTGGAGCAGCCGGTGTAGAGGAGCAGACTTGAAAAACGTGAGCCGCGAGGGAACAAAAATTCCACCTAAAAACTGTTGACGCCTTCCGCCCTATCTGAGCGGAATCCGGGCTGACTGATCTGCGCTGCTTCTACCCGAGCGTTTTCACGACTCTATTTCATTTGTATCTCACGCGCACACGCACAAACAAGCAAGAAAACGTGCTGAACGCCTGCTTTGTGCCAGGCATTGGGCTGAGCTCTGGCGAGAGAGTGAGGTGGGCCCTGGCCGGGTAGCTCAGTTGGTTAGAGCGACGTCCAGATGTGCCAAGGTTGAGGGTCCCAGCCCCGGAGAGGGCACACACAGGAATCGACCAGTGGGTGCATAAATAAGTGGAGCACCATATGGATGTTTCTCTCGCTCACTCTCCGCCTTCCTCTCTCTCTCAGATCGAAAGAAAGAAACAGCCTGAGGTGAACGTGACTCAGTTGCTGTCCTTGGGGACCGGCCTTAGAGTGGGGAGGGCTTAAACAGGGCAGACACTCTTATTAAAAAGTGGAAGTATCACCACAGGCCCATGTGTAACTACTGCACGTCGAGAGAGCCTGGGAAGGCTTCCGAGAGGGCATGACTTGAGCTGGGTGTTGAAGGGTGAAAAGGAGTTTTATTTACCACGTGTGAAGTTACAAACGTGTGGAAGACTGCCACCTGTCTAAGGATAGAACAGGTTCCCAAGATTGGGACAGACTTCAGTTTAAGGAGTCTTAGGACTCCAGGCACTACTCTCCCACATCCCAGTTTTGTAAAGGTGCAGTTTGAAAGTAGAAACGTGAAATTGAACTGGGTTAATATTTTTTTTTAAAGCTTTTCTTGAATGCAAAAATAGGTAGGTACATTTTGACTGCCCTGAACTGAAGAACCTATGAACTAAATATTGGAGTCAGGGCTTAACTTCTTTCTGTAGTGTAGCTTAAACTCTGTACTTTCCTTTTCTTTCTTTTGCATCTTGATTACATCTTGATAGTTCCAGATAATGTGAAGGAGCCAGTTTGAAACATTACACAGAGTTCAGATAATAGATTGTTTCCATGTCACATATAAGGAGAGTGAAGTCCTGTTTCTTGGCTCCAGAAGTATCTCTCTAATCTGTTGAAAATGTTATCATTGGCATAGATAACATTTTTTAAAATCTCTCATTACTTATTGGAAAAATAACTGCCACCTGTTCTGTTAATGGTGGGTCAAGCTGCATTGATTAATGACAGACCAATCAGTGGAAACCACGACCCTGAAAGGATGCTCCTGGAAAGCTCATGAATATTCTATTGAGATCCTCCCCTGGGACCCCCCCTAAAATCCTCACCTTTAAAAACCCTTAGGACCTAGGACCCAGTCTGCCCCTCTCTATGGAGCAGACCAGGTGCCTTTCCCCACCCCCTTCCCCTAGGCTTGGTTTCCTTGCCTCTCTTTCTCCTAAGCTCCAAGGGCCCTTCTTTTGCCTCTCTAACTTTTTCCTGAGCTCATTTCTTCTGCAACTCACTTCTTCTGCCTCTGTGACTTTCTAAATAAACTTTCTCTTATAGTCTGAAAAAAAACCACAGTGGGTCAGTAATATCTTTAACATGTTTTTTTATTATTGGCTTAATGAAATCCCCATAAAGCTTAGGTTTGAATTACCTTTGTTAAAAGTGATAGAGATAAGAATAACTGAGCCAACATGCTGCAGAATCTGCTGGCTCTTTGTCAGATTGCCCAGAGGACCACAAGTACTGCTTTACACAGGCAGTTTGAAAATAAAGTTCCAGGGAAACAAATCATATTTCAGGAGGACAGTGGAATTCCAGTGCATCTGAAGGGTGGGGTAGCTGATGCCTTCCTGTATAGAGCTGCCGTGATTCTTACAGTTGGTGGCACAGCAAACGCCGTATATCAGCTGGCTGTGGCTTCACTTCCCAAGAAGCAGGACTGACTTCAGTTATACTCCCAGCAGTCAGCTGGGTCAGTTTCACTCAGCTCTCTATGGGCCAGTAAGCTGATAAATTACTGAGTTCTTCTTTGGGGATCAATATTTGTTGACTTGTACTAACTGCCACCCTTAAAGCAGTCTTTCCCATGGGGGGAAAAAAAAGTGTTAGGGACAAAATGGTGAATTTTATGTTATATGAATTATATCCCCAGTTAACAAATAATGTATGAAATAAAAAATAAGTACTAAAGAAAAGTGATAGAACTTAACACTAAAAATACAAGTAATCCAATTACCAGATATAAAGGATTTGAATAGACAGTTCTCCAAAAAAGATATGTTCGGGGAGGAGAGTTGGGGGTAGAAGAGGGCATAGAGGAAATAAATGGTAATGGAAAAAATAAAGTTGAAAAAGGATATGTGGGGCCAATAAGCACATGAAAAGATGTTTGAACATCATTGGCCAGCAGGGAAATGCAAATCAAAACCACAGTGAGATACCACTACATGCCCACTAGGATGGCTATAATCAAAAAGAACAATAGCAAGTGTTGGCTAGTGTATGAAGAGATTGGAGCCCTCATACATTGGTGGTGAAAATGTAGAGTGGTGCACCTTCTTTGGAAAAGAACTTGGCAGTTCCTCAAAAAGTTAAACATAAAGTTACCACATGACGCAGAAATCCCACTCCTAGTTTTCCCAAGAGAATTGGAAACATCTGTTCAGACAAAAATTTATACAGTAGTGTTCATAAAAGCATCATTCATAATAGCTAAAACGTGGAAACAGCACAAATGCTCATCAAGTGATGAGTGGATAAACAAGATTTCACAGTGGAATATTGTTCAGCAGTAAAAGGGAATGAAGTACAGATACGTGCTACAACATGAATGAACCTTGAAAACATTATACTGAGTGGAAGAAGCCAGTCACAAAAGGCTACATATTGTATGATTCCATTTATATAAAATGTCCAGAATAAACAAATCTGTAGAGCTAGAAAGATGAGTGATTGCCAAGGACTGAGGGGAATAGGAAGTGACTGCTAATGGGTATGGGATTTCTTTCTGGCATGATGAGAGTGTTCTGGAATTAGATAGTGGTGGTGATTACACTAAAAATCTATAAGCTGTATACATTATAACAATGAATTTTATGGTTATATGAATTATATCTTCAAAAAAAGTGATAGGAAAGGTTTTAAGCACCAAAATTACTGAAATTATTTTAATGATACATACTTCAGATCTGGAATATGCATGGTTTTATTAATCCTAAAGTGAAATGGTCACATTATCAACCATTTTAATTATATTCCTTTCAACTGCTGACCATGTTGTCATACAAATATTTATTTTAAAAGGTGATGATGAAGATGATGAGGAAGATGAAAATAACATTGATAACAGAACTAACTCAGATGGACCATCTGCAAAACGGCCAAAACCACCATGTTAACAGTAGCCTTTATGAAATCTAAGACTGTGACTATGCCCTCTTCTGCAGCCCATATGCTAAAATTGGAATGACACCGAGAAGATTAGGATGCCCCCGCGCAAGGATGACGTGCAAATTTGGGAAGCGTTCAAAAAAAAAAAAGACTGCAACCATATCTTAGTTATCACACACTGACGTTTAAGGAAGACTTCTGCTCTACTTTGGAGAAGCATTTGTTTTGTTCCCCTGGGACAGTTCTGTCAAAGAAAAAAACCTCTGTTTCCAACAAAGAAAGATGTAATAAATGTTTATAAATGAATCTGTTTTCTTGAGTGAGAAATTTCAGACCATGGAAATAAAGAACAGAACACTTAATAATATGTAAAATCCTCTAAGTTGGCAACTAAATTTTTATTTTTCTACTTTTTTTTTTAAGATTTTTTACTGACTTTTAGGAGAGAGAGAGGGAGTGAGAAACATCAATAGGCTGCCTCCTGCATGCCCCCCACCGGGGACTGAGCCCACAACCCTGGGAATGTGCCCTGACTGGAATCCAGCCAGCAACCTTTCGTGCACTGTCAACTCCCAGTCAACTGAACCACACCAGCCAGGGCTTTCGTTGAATTAATTTGTGTGGTATCTGCATCTTTTCTGCTTCTGTTATAAAAAGTACATGTCATGGTTCATGGGCAAAAACATTTCTAAGAACTGACGTGAGCAAGTGATGAAATTGGGTATTGAATATAAGAAAGGCAGTCTGGCCCTGGCTGGGTGGTTCAGTTGGTTGGAGTGTTGTCCCAGACACCAAAAGGCTGTGGTTTGATTGCTGGTCAGGACACATATCTGAGTTGCAGGTTTGCTCCCCGGTCAGGGCTCATACAGTAGGCAACAGATCTGTGTTTCTGGTTTCTTTTTCTCTCCCCTCCCTTCCTCTCTCTAAAAAATCAATAAAAAAAACTATCCTCGGGTGACCAAAAAAAAAAAAGAATGGCAGTTCTCATCTTAATAACAACAATGCAATTAATAATAACCTATATACTTTTTTTAACCAATGTCACCCCACAAATTTAATTAAAAAAAAAGAATAGCAACCTGTTTAAGTAGAAGGAAAACAGGAATAGAGAGAAGTACTGAATGAAGATAAAGAAGAGCCCTTGAAAGAAACCCAGGGAAAGCTTGAATCTACACTCACACCCAGTATACAGACATCCAGAGATGACACCACTCAGCAAATATACAGGGCGGTGCAAAAGTAGGTTTATAGTTGTGAGTACAGGAAACAGTTTATTCTTGTTTTATTATTTATTAATTATTGCATTTTCCATAGGAACAACTGTAAACCTGCTTTTGTCCCACCCTGTATGTCTACCTTGTACCTTAAGAGATCCAAATGGGGTGTTCTTTTATGCTGTGATACGTTATATATAAACACAATTATAATCTTTAAGTAAACAGTCTGTGTTGACTATAACTTAGATAGCTCCTCTCATCCTGTAGCCACACCAGTTTTGCTTAACAAAGAACTATTGTAAATCCTTTAAATATGTGTGTGTGTGTGTGTGTCCCTTTTCTGCTTGTCAGTGGAACTAAGTTTTATTTACTGTGCATGTTTCCTGATTCATTTGGGTAGCTAAAATGCAGAGAAATCAAGTAACATATACCTAATGAAATACAAGTAGTCATAGATTTTTTAGAGTTGAAAGTAACCTTATATAAGTATTATATGATTTATTTCAGAGATAAAGTGAATTTTAGAATATATGTTTGCCCTAAGTTACAGAACTATTGGCAGAGCTGGGTTATATACATAGCCTTAAAAAGATTAGTGTAGTACTATCCCAGTTACATATTCTGAAATCTATAGCTTACAAAGTACATGCTACTAAGGAAACTGAATTTACATAGCTTTTCATATTTTTAAGGTATTGTTTTACTTGGAACATCAGCCTTCCGCAAAGTACTCTTATGTAATCAAAATGTTAACAACTAGAAAAGGTTTTATACAGATGCTTCTTGACTTACAATGGGGTTTACATCCCAATAAATCCATTATAAGTTGAAAATGCATTTAATACACTTAACTTACCAATCATCATAGCTTTGCCTGGCCGACCTTAAACATGCTCAGAACACTTACATTAGCCTATAGTTGGTCAAAATCATCTCCATGTCACTGTCCAGCATCACAAAAGAGTAACGTACCACATATTGCTAGCCCAGGAAAAAATCAAAATTCAAATTTGAAGTAGGGTTTCTACTGAAAGCAAATTGCTTTCACACAGTCATAAAGTCAAAAAATCATAAGTTGAACCATTCATTGTTAAGTCAAGGACTGTCTGTAAATGGTCAGAAATCATCTTGTTTAGTTTGTGATATCTCTAATATTGGGAACTCAATTCAGTGACTTATAATAATCCTTCATATAATCCGTAAAAACAACTTACTTGTATAGTTAAAATAGTCCATATATATTAAAAAATACACACACACACACACACACACACGTGTTTTTGGTTGTTATTAATCCTCACCTGAGGCTATTTTTCCCATTGAGAGAGAGTGGAAGGGAGGGAGAGGGGCAGAGAGAGAGAGAAAACTTTGATGTGCATCAATTGGTTGCCTCCTGCATGATCCCGGACCAGGGCCAGGGAGAGAACCCACAACCCAGGTACGTGCCCTTGACTGGGAATCGAACCAGCAGCCCTTCAGTGCACAGGCCGATGCTCTAACCACTGAGCACACTGGCCAAGGCAAATAGTTTCTATTTTTAAATTAATAGCTGAACTTTGCTCCTGAATATTTTGTTTCCTTCTTTGTTTAGTAAATATGTTTATAAAGGAGAAATTTCAAGATTCTTGTGATTCAGTGCTTTATGCTCTGGGTTATAAGGGTTTTGTTTTTTTAAATATATCTTTATTGATTTCAGAGAGGAAGGGAGAAGGAGAGAGAGAGAGAGAGAGAAACATCAATGATGAGAGTCATTGGTCGGCTGCCTCCTGCACATCCCCCACTGGAGATTGAGCCCGAAACCCGGGCATGTGCCCTGACCGGGAATCAAACCACAATCTCCTGGATCCTACGCTCCACCTCTGAGCTACACATGGCCAGGCTATGTTACAGGTTTAATTACTCTTTTCCTTAACTTTAATACTGATTTTAATTCTAATGCTGTCTTCTTCATAAACAAGCCATATGTGTACCAAAAAAGATCAGTTTGAGGGCCAGTATAAAGAAATGCCTTGTCTGGTTTTCTAATCTGCTGCCTTGTGAGGACACAAACATTAGCCATAGGCAAGCAGAATACAGTCTAGCTGCCTTTCAAATCCTGGGCCATGTGGCCCCATTTGCCTGTCTAGCTTGTCTCATCCTTTAGGTTTCAACATAAACATTTCTTCCAGTAGATCTTTCCTGGCTTCCTAGACAATGTTAGGTCCTCATTCTATGTAGTTCTGTGGTACCGAGGCCCGGTACTTCCCCATCACAATATGACATGTAATATATCAGCATTTTCTTCAGCTACTCAGAATTTTTTTTAACTTTTATGAAGAAGGCCTGGAATTTTAAAGGAAATAAAGTTTATGTTTTCTTCCAAATAAGAAAATCACTTGGAGCCTGGCTGGTGTGGTTCAGTGGTTGAGCATCAACCCATGAACCAGGTCGTCACTGGTTCAGTTCCCAGTCAGGCACATGCACAGGTTGTGGGCTCGGTCCCCAGTAGGGGGCGTGCAGGAGGCAGCCGATTGATGTTAGTGTTTCTATCTCTATTCCTCTCCCTTCCTCTCTCTCTAAAATCATTAAAAACATTTTTAAAAAAAAGGAAAATCAGTTAGAGGCATCTGTGGCCCTCAGTTTATTATGTAGTACTTTCATCTAGTTCCTGTTTAGCCTATTAAAGAAATACCTGTCTCTCAGTGGAATTGTTCAATCTGTACAAGTATAGAATATCATTTCTTATATGGCTAGAAGAGCCATACCTACGACAACCTGAAAACCTATGCTTTTTAACTCAATTGTCAGCCACTATGTGGTAATAAAATGTTTACAAGAAATTCCTGTTTGAACTGATTATGGTTGAGCACTGCAAAGTTTAAAACTGTATTACCATAAATGCAGCTAGTGATGGTTTCAAATAAAATTAACATGTTAATTAAATTATTCTGCAGTCATTTGGTGGTAATTATTTCTTGGATATCTAAGTATATAGTAAGTAGAGTGTAAAATTCTTATCAAAATTGAAGAATACAGGGGTGGGCAAAAGTAGGTTTCTAGTTATAATACAAATAAATAATGCAATAATAAAAATACAAGAATAAACTCTGCATTTCATGTACTCAAAACTGTAAACCTACTTTTGCCCACCCCTGTATTTGTAAAACAACACTCAGTTTTATTTTATAAATGAGAAACAAATTGATAGTTTTGTGATGAAGTTGGGTTCTTTTCTCACTATTTAGAACATAATAAATTTCAGATATATTCAAGAATTTTAGTGTAAAGAACAAAACCATAAAAGTACTAAAAGAGCCCTGACTGGGTAGCTCAGTTGGTTAGAGTATCATCCCGATACGCCAAGGTGGCAGGGTCCATCCCCAGTCAAGGCACATACCAGAAACCACCAATGAATGCATAAGTACATGGAACAACAAACTGATGTTTCTCCCTCTCTCTTTCCCCTCCTCTAAAATAAAAAAATAGAAGTACTAAAAGAAAACGGGATAATAGTTTTTATAATTTCAGAGGGAAGTTTTCCTAAGCAAGAACTTTAAAAATCCAGAAGCCATAATAGAAAAGATTAGTAAATATGATTATAGAATAAAGCTTCTGAACATCCTGTGAATAGGTTAAAAGACAAAGAGGGTTAAAGTATTTAATATTTTCAGCACAAATGACTAAGAAATAGTCCCCCTTATGGATCTCATGTGTACCAGTCAGAAAGACAATAGAAATGGGCAAGAGAAAGGAACAGCAAGATCACAAGAAAGACATAAAGTTTTTAAATGAAAAAGAAGTTCCACTTCCAATAAATGAAAATTAAAACCACAGTGCAATACCGTTTTTTACTTTTCAGACTGAAAGATCACAAGTTTTGATGCAATATTGAGCTGGAAAGGGTGTGAGGTCTATAATATACTGATGGCAAGTGTAAACTGGTATAAGCTCTTTGAAAGTCAAGTTGACGATTCTGTTAAAATGTTAAATGGACATGCTCATTGATTCAGCACTTTCTCTTTTTTTAGTATATTTTTATTGATTTTATAGCAGGAGAGGGAGAGGGATAAAATCATCAATGCTGAATGAGAGTCATTGACCAGCTGCCTCTTGTACACCCCCTGCTGGAGATCAAGCCTGCAACCCAGGCATGTGCCCTGACTGGGAATTGAACCACCATCTCCTGGATCCTAGGTCGATGCTCAACCTCTGAGCCACGCCGGCTGGGTGATTCAGCAATTTCACTTACGGCAATTTATCCTTCATGTAACAGCAACATGTGCACAGATCTTTTTATAAAACTCTTCACTGCAACATTATTAGTAATAAAAACAGTACACAACCTAAATAAATGTCCATCAGAAGACCCTGGTTAAATAAAAATAGAACGTTAGTGCCCTAGCCAGTTTGGCTCAGTGGGTAGAGCATTGGCCTGCGGACTGACGGGTCCCAGGTTCAATTCCAGCCAGGGGCACATACCTCGGTTGCAGGCTCAATCCCCAGCCCTGGTTGAGTTACGTGCGGGAGGAAACCGATCGATGTGTCTCTCACATCGATGTCTCTCTCTCTTCCCCACCCCCACTCTCTCTGAAAAGCAATGGAAAAAATATCCTCAGGTAAGGATTAAAAAAAATAAAAATAGAACATTAGTATATTGGAACATTTGTGCAGGCATTAAAATGGCAAAGGTATAGCTCTGTGTGTTGTTAAGGATCAATCTCTAGGGTATGATGTTAAATGAAAACCAGCAAAATAGTAGAGCAGCGTGTGCAATGCTGCTATTGGAGGCTGTCGGCCTGGATATGCTCACAATTTGAAAGGGTATCGGTCTGCTCCTAGAGAGAGTAGGGGTTGGGAGTAAGGGGGATTTTTCATCTTATACTCATTTTGTTCCCTTTGCATTTAAAAAAAAATCATGTTACGTATTTTTATACACAAACACAGAAAAAGTTCTTGTGGAGTCTGCCACCACCACCACGGCTGCCACGGCCACCGCCGGGACAGCTGCGCCGCTGAGCACCCCGGGCAGAACGTTGGAGAGTTCAGCTCTAGCCAGGCTTTGCGGAATACACCTCACTCTCCTCACGCCCAGCGGCAGGCCCTCCGGGCACCATGGCGGCCAAGTCTCACTGCCACTACTGCAGGGAGTCCCTGCAGGGGAAGAAGTACGTGGAGAAAGATGACCAGCGCTGCTGCCTCAGCTGCTTTGACAAGTTCTGCGCCAACACGTGTGAGGAGTGCCACAAGCCCATCGGCGCAGACTCCAAGGAGGTCCACTATAAGAACCGCTACTGGCACCACACCTGCTTCCGCTGCTCCAAGTGCCTGCACCCCTTGGCCAACGAGACCTTTGTGGCCAAATTTGACAAGATCCTGTGCAATAAGTGCATCGTACTTGAGGATTCCCCCATATGCAAGGGCTGCCAGAAACCCATTGTGGTAGGCGATGAGAACGTGGAGTACAAGGGGACCGTCTGGCACAAAGACTGCTTCACCTGCAACAACTGCAAGCAAGTCATCGGGACTGGGAGCTTCTTCCCTAAAGGGGAGGACTTCTACTGCCTGACTTGCTATGAGGTCAAATTTGCCAAGCATTGCACCAAGTGCAACCAGGTCATCACATCTGGAGGAATCTCTTACCAGGATAAGCCCTGGCATGCCGAGTGCTTTGTGTGTGTCACCTGCTCTAAAAAGCTAGCTGGGCAGCGCTTCACCGCTGTGGAGGACCAGTATTACTGCGTGGATTGCTACAAGAACTTTGTGGCCAAGAAGTGTGCTGGATGCAAGAACCCCATCACTGGGTTTGGTAAAGGCTCCAGTGTGGTGACCTATGAAGGACAATCCTGGCACGACTACTGCTTCCACTGCAAAATGTGCGCCGTGAATCTGGCCAGCAAGCGCTTTGTTTTCCATCAGGAGCAAGTGTATTGCCCTGACTGTGCCAAAAAGCTGTAAAGGGATAGCTTCTGTCTTGTAAAATGGGATTGAGTCTTGTTTTTTGTGTCCTAACTCTCTGCCCTGCACTGTCCATAGGGAAAAAGTGGTCTTTCAGCTCTTCCTAGTTGTTCCTTCGGCCTTTCCTCCCATTTTACAGTATTACTCAAATAAGGGCACTCATATTAGGACTTAGTGAAGAGCAGCTCCACAGCAAAGTTAATTTTGTGGTGGCTGCAGTTAAAAAAAACACTACTTAAGATAGACAGACTCTTCTGCATGTTTATCATAGAGCAGAAAAGCACCAACCATTTAGCTGCTTAGTGATGTGAGCAAGAAGCCTAAGAGATAAAGCCCCCACTGAGATCCCTTCCTGGCTCAGCTGGGACCCACCATGTCATCACAGGACACACAACAGTTGCAGTGCTGCTCCAACTCACCACTCACCCTGTTCTGTGAGTAGAAAGAACTTACCAAAATGCATGGTTTAACTTCCTCATCAAAATCGTCCTCCTTTTGTGCTTTTGATTGACTAATACAAATGTCCAGAAAAATTAACATTTGAACTTAGCTAGGATTCTAAGCTGGCCTTTCCCCCATACTGAGGCCCGAGGCCTGAGTTCCCCATGTGCCGTGCTTTCTGAACGCTCCTACTTCCAAGCATGGAGCGTGTGGGTGATGTGGAAAGTGCGGGCAGAGCTGAGAGAACGGCCTGCAGAGAACAACGTCACAGTGAATACTTCTGGAGGCTGAACAAAACTAACCCAGCTGTCCTTGTTCTTTTTTTAATTAATATTTTTGTTTGAATTAATAGCAGCATAGTTTATGGGTTTGGAGACTTGCATGAAAATATTGTAGCCCCCTCAAACGTCCCTGCAGTTTTGAAATCATCCTACAGAAGTAACCATGAAACTCTAGAGGGGTAGCTGAGCAGGTGCCAGGACTGTCATTGACACAGATGTGACATTTCCAAACAGTAGCAAGTTGAATCCCATGTAACAGTAGTTGTCTGCTCTTTGTCCCTGTGTTGAAGAGGCCCACCAGCGTCCCTTCTCTTGTGATTCTTAGGACTGTTCCTCCAAACTTTAGCTGGACCTCTGGGGGAGTGGGATGGCCACCATCCTCACAGGCAAAACCAGATTTCCATGTAGTGCTTACCTGAGATGCAGGATCACCTACTTACTGTAGTCTAGCTACATTGTTATATTACATAGTAGCATGAGATGATGTCAAAGGGAACATGTAATGACAACACATATTAACATTCTCATAGCAGTAGTTAGAGAGGCTAATGCCTCATTTCTGCCTTTTGTCATTAGCTATTATCATCTAACTTTTCAGGGTGTCCTTACAGAAATAAAGCAACGTATAAATTTTTTAAAAAAATTATTTTGAAACTTTCTAACTTTTACTTTCCAAAAGTCATGCTTTAAATTTAGGAAGAACAGATATCATTAAGTAATTCAAGGCAAAAAAGAACCAATCCAAACTTAAAAAACAAAAAATCTACATTTTCCCTCTGACTGCTACTTTCTCAGAAAGGAAATACAATGTGATTTCTAAATAGATTAGGAAAAAGAAAAAAAACAACCAACAAATGAAGAGGTTAAATATGAGGTAGGATACCACAGAAAAAGGTAAGAGGTGTTTCTAAAACTGATGTACCTAACCTTAACCTTGAAGAAACTGCCCTCTAGACAGTGCATTATTTTTTCTTTAAATATGTTTTTATTGATTTCAGGGAGAGGAAGGGAGGGGGGGGGAGAGAGAAACATCAATGATGAGAGTCATTGATCGGCTGCCTCCTGCACTCCCCCGACTGGGGATCGAGCCCGCAACCCGGGCATGCGCCCTGACCAGGAATTGAACTACGATCTCCTGGATCCTAGGTCGACACTCAACCGCTGAGCCTCACCGGCCTGGCAACCAGTGCATTATTCTTAAACTACTGAAAGTGTTGCTGCGACTTTTCCATTCTCAGTTGACCTTTGGGATCAGAATTGCTCTATTTAAGGACACAGCCCAGGAAACAGTGAATGCTAGACAGTAAGCTTCTATTTAAATCTTTTAAAAAGTAGCAGTCCACACTGGGGCCACTGGGGTACACTTTTTTTTTTTTAATATGTCATTATTGATTTCAGAGAGGAAAGGAGAGGGAGAGAGAGAGAAACATCAACGATGAGAGAGTCATTGATTGGCTGCCTCCTGCACGCCCCCGACTGGGGATCGAGCCCACAACCTAGGCATGTGCCCTGACCGGGAATCGAACCTCGATCTCCTAGGTCAGAGGTTGATGCTCAACCACTGGGCTAGAAAAACATTACTAGTTTAAATGGATGCTTTACGGGGCCAGGATATTATCTTGAATGCTAGAATACTGAAATGTGGGTTGTAGCTGTCAGAAGTCGTCATTATACTTGGTGCATGTTAGGTGGTTTAGGAAACCATTATCATGATTTGTAATGAGAATTTCTCAAGGCTCTAACCATCACTTAAAACATACCACTTGTTTGTAAATGTGGTGTATTTTTTTTTCTGCATCAAGAGGGAAATTCCCAAGACAACGAACAAAACAAGAACTGTTGGCAAAAATAAATTGGGAGACTCATTTTAAATTCTGGCCTTGAAAAGAATATATCAGCCCATGCTGAAACCTGAAAGAGTTTAATAACCATCTGCAATAGTGTCAACAATTTTTTTAAAAAGAAAAAAAAAGTTTATAACCACACTTACCTAGCATGTGTGACGGATTATGTGCTGCACTTAGTAGTAAATGTTAACTTGAACTTTTACTCTCTCTGAAGGGTGAACTATATTGTTTTGCAGCCTAGTCAGAGAGGTATTTCAGTGACACTAATTATTCATGCAATAAATAATTACCGAGCAGCTACTGTTCTAGGCACAGGGCATATAGCAATGAACAGACAGAATCCCTTTGCTTATGGAGTTTAGATTCTGACAAAACATATAACACATCATGTGGTAAGTCATGTGGTAAGTGCTGCAGAGAAAAGCGGGAGTGGGAAGCTGGATTTTCAGTAGGGCGGTGAGAGGCAGCCACACTAAGCTGACACCTGAGCAAAGGTCTGCAGATGGTGATAGAGCAGGCTAGGGCCAAGCACCCAGGCAGAACGTACAGAGTGCAGAGGCCCTGAAACAGGTTTTTCTGGTGTGTTCTAGGAGCAACAAGAAAACCAGTGGAGTGCAGTGGCTCAGACAGTATTAGAAAAGGAAGTAAAGGTCAAGGGCCGCTTATTTATGACTCTGTAGGCCATGTTAAGGGCTTTGGCTTTTATTCTGAGAAGGGAAGCTATAGGAGGATTTTTTTTTTTTTTTTAATATGTCTATTGATTTCAGAGAGAGGAAGGGAGAGGGAGAGATAGAAACATCAATGATGAGAGAGTCATTGATCGGCTGCCTCCTGCACTCTCCCTACTGGGGATCAAGCCCGCAACCCGGGCATGTGCCCTGACCGGGAATCGAACCTCGATCTCCTGGATCCTAGGTTGATGCTCAACCACTGAACCACACCAGTCGGGCTACCAGAGGACTTAAAGGACCCCTCACCAGTTGTTTGGTAGCAGTCTTGTAGGAGACTTCAGGAGATTTTGGTCGGTGAAGAAGAGATCAGCAGCTTGGCTTTGGACATCTAGTAAATACCAAGTAGGCAGTTGGATATTCAAGTCTGGAGCTCAGGAGAGAGAGACAAGATAGTAACATAAATGTGGGCATGAAAGCCATGAGCCTGGATGAGATGATCAAGGGAGTAAATAGAGAAAAGGGAACAGGAATGCCAACATTCAGAAATTGAACAGATCCCCAAGGAGGAACCAGCAAAGGAGATGGGAGAAGATGGTAAGGAAGAGGAAAACCAGGAAAGTATCTGGAACTGGGCTAATACATAGCAGCTACCAGCCACTTGTGGCTATTTAAATTATAATTGGAACTTTAAGTCCAGTTCCTCATTCACATTAGTCACATCTCAAGGGCTCACTTCCTGTGGCAAGTGGCTCTTGATTTGGACAACACAGATATAGAACACTCCATCTTCGCTCAAGTTCTGCTGGGCAGTAATGATCCAGAAGCCAACTGAAGAAAGTACCTTAGAGAGAGGGAATGTGTCAGAAGCTGCTAATAAGTAATTTGAGGACTGAGACTTGATCCATGGATTTAGTTCTGTATAAGTTACCAGCGACCACTTGACAAGAAAGCAGTTCTGGTAGAGTGGGGGGGGGCAAAAACCTGATAAAATTGTATTCAGGCCTGGCTGGCGTGGCTCAGCAGTTGAGCATCAACCTCTGACCCAGGAGATGAAGGTTCAATTCCCGGTCAGGGCACATGCCCGGGTTGCGGGCTCGATCCCCAGTGGGGGGCGTGCAGGAGGCAGCTGATCAATGACTCTCTCATCACTGATGCTTCTCTCTCTCTCCCTCTCTCTTCCTCTCTCTGAAATCAATAAAGATAATTTTTTGTTTTAAATAGCATTCAGGATAAACTGGAGGAGTTGGAATCAGAAAATATAGACACCTCATTTCCAGACTTGGGCTCCAGCTGGCAGCTGTCTGCAGTCTACTCGGTGTGGTCCACTGCTGAGGGGCCTGAAAGGCCCAGCCCTGGGCTCCTGGTGCTGTGTGCTCAGACCCATTCCAAGCCACTGCAGGAGCAGCTCAGGACCATGGATGTTACCATTGGGCTCATCTCCTGCTTCCTGTTTTCTCCTGCTGTGGGGCTGGGTCTTGTCAACCTGGAGAGCTTCAAGAAACAGGAGTGAAGCTGTCCTCTCCCTCACCTTTTGACCTGACCACCCCAGCCTGTCCTGGTGGTGTCTGCTGCATTCCTGGCTCAGCTCCCCTGGACCGTGACCTTCAGTTAGTGACTCCCTCTGCAATCATAACCTGATTTCTCCATGGTGAAACCCTGGGACTACATCTATCAGTTTATAAGGCTCTTCTCAGTAGGACTCGCCCTTGTAATAATAAAGTCTTATTTAAATCTTAGCGGGGGGAGGAAATATAGACACCTCTTTTAAAGATTTGCAATTCAAACAGCTGGGATGAAGTTACTGCAAAATATTTTTTGAAGCTGTTCCAAAGATAAACACAGATCTTATGACTAACAGTTGAGTATGGTGCAGCAAACCCTGATAGAATCATTTAAAAACCTCCTTCTAAAAACAGGAGTGCCTGGGCTATGCCCCTAGAAATTGACATAATTGGTTGGGAAGGGATGCTGGTATTGTTCATATGAGTTTGGCATTTTTATTTCTTTCTTTGGGTGATTCTAATACATAGCCACAGTTCAAGACCCCACTCACTGCCTTAGACCAAAACAAAATGACTAATGCACGATGATTCCCAATCATGGTCCAGAATTACTTGGAACTTTAAAAATATGTTGTAGAATTTATAAAGTGACGCCAAATGTTTGATGCAAAAATGAGTCGTCCTACTGTGGCAAGCTTTTCTGCCAGTGTTTTGGAGACTGAAAATGTTAAGCCCATCAAGGAAATCAACACTAGGTAATCTTAATTAAAACTTTAATAATACCCATGGTAAACAAAATATACCAGTTTGATTACTTTATAGGTGGTATTCTCTTGGGCATACTTTATCTAATGACTCCACTTCCCCAAAGAAAAGCTTTTTGTTACCACTGTGGGATAGCTCTATTTTTCTCATATCTGGAAGCAAATATTGACTCGTTATGGATCCTAGGATGCTTGTCTCTTCCCTAAAATCCCTGAAGCACTTCTCTTATTTGACATTAATCTCACTACCTAATCCTGTAGTCACTGCTTTTTCTTTTTTCTTTTAATCCTCACCTGAGGATATTTTTTCCATTGCTTTTCAGAGAGAGTGGAAGGGAAAGAGAGAAACATTGATGTGAGAGAGACACATCGATTGGCCAGATCACACATGGGGGATGGAACCTGCAGGAGGTATGTGGCCCCCAGCCAGAATTGAATCCGCTACCCTTCAGTCCTCGGGCTGACACTCTAAGCACTGAGCAAACCAGCCAGGAAGTCACTGCTGTTTTGTACTGTGATAACAATATAAAATAAATGGTGACCTGCTATAATTATAGGTCTCCTACCCATCAATTTTAACCACCTCCTCAGTCTAACAGAGCTAGGAGATAAATTCACCTTTCCCTCTTTACCAAAAGAGTGCTTTGAACTCTTAAATAGTCATATACAAAATAGTAACAATCCAACTTGGATAATTAATTCCTAAATAAATCAAAAGATTAACTCTGCAATCTGAAACATTTAGAAATACTGCATTACTCCTACTGTAATCATTTTAATATTTCTATTACCAAGGCAATATCTTGAAAGACAGAGATGAGCATTTACTTACCAAATCTCAAAATACTAGAATTTGAAAAGGCAAAGGGTACTTCAATAAAAAGGAATTACAAGTGACAAATTCACAAACCTTGCATTACATCAAACAATTATAAGGCAAAAAGTAACAATTTTCTTAAACCATTTCCAAACTATCACTGCTTCAAGACTAATTAAATAAAACAAGAAACTGCTCAAGGATTGTCCTCAAATTATCCTTTTTTGAGAAGCAGTATAGTGGAATGATAGAGCTGGAGATCTGAAGCCAGACATCCCGGGTTCAAGTCCTGGCTCTTCCACTTACATGTTTTGTGACCACAGGCGGGTTACTAATTCTCTCATTTTCCTCTTCTGTGCGTGGCACTAGGACCAGTACGTCTCTGCCTCACAGGGCTGTGGTGAGGAATGAATGCAAATCACTCCAAGCAGTGCCTGCAGCATGCAAGCTGCACTGCTCCTTGACTTATCATGGTTACTCTCACACCCATCTGCAGTTGAAAATGTAAGTCAAAAATGCAATTAACACACCTAACCCACTGAACCTCAGAGCTTAGCCTAGCCCACCTTAAACGTGCTGAGCACACTTACATCAGCCTACAGATGGGCAAAATCTCACTGCTGCTGCCCAGCCTCGAGAATCGTATTGCATATCGCTTGCCTGGGAAAAGATCAGAATTCAAAATACAGTTCCTAGTGAATGCATATTGCTTTCACACCATCATAAATTAAAATAGAAAAATCCTGTCAAAGGATTTTAGTTAATGCTAAGTTGGGGACTGTCTGTAATTAGTAAGTATTCAAAAGAAAAGAGTGATTGGATAATCTGACCCTCACAGGAACGCAGGTTTTTCAAACTACCACTTACTTTGCAGATTCAATGTACTGTAGCAGAAGATAAACCATTTCAGGAACTAGACCTATGGAGGCAGTAAAAGAAAGAAATGAGCCCTAGCTGGTGTGCTCAGTGGTTAGAGTGTTGGCCCTCACACCAGTGTCGTGAGTTCAATTCCTAGTCAAGGGCACATACCTGGGTTACAAATTTGATCCCCAGCACCAGTCAAGGTGCCTGCGGAGGCAACCAAGTAATCTCTCTCACATTGATGTTCCCCTCTCTCTCGTTCTATACCCCCCTCCCTCCTACCCTCCTACCCTCTCTTCTACTTCCTCTAAAATCAATGGAAAAAATATCCTCAGGTGAGGATTAACAACAACAAAAGAAATGAGGCTAATTAGAGAAGAATCTGATCTTGCTGCTTTTGAGTTGCAAAGAAACCTGCTTTATCTTTCACGTAAAAGATTGCTGTGGAGTGTGCAGCCTTCCATTCCAGTCAAATCAGACCTAGAGTAAATGCTGAGGTTGCTAGAAACTTTAAGATTTTCAGTAGCTCATACAAATTGAGGAAAACCTCTCTCAATGCCATTTCCATTCTTTAGCATGGTGAGACAGACAGCACCCAGCGCTGAAACAGCTGTCATTTGTGAGAAGCACTAAGCTGTGGTTAGGAACAAAGGCATCAGATGCCTTGTTTTTACTGGCTGTGCCACCTACCAGCTGTGTGACTTCTGGCAAGTTACTTAACTGCTCCACCTCAGTGTACTTATCTATAAAATCTAGATAATCTCATAGGGTTGTTGTATTAGGTGAGTTAATTTATGCAAAGTTCCTAGAACAGGGCTCAACAGAGTAAGCACCAAAAAGTGTTATAAAAATCTAGCAGTGTGAAACATTTCTCTGGTATCAATGACATAAGTGAATAAAAATATATCTTGATCTCACCCAGAAAAAAAGAAAAATAATCCTAAAATCTAATATTTCCACTTTTTAGTTATTTGTATTGGTACCAGACATGAGGTAGTAACTACAAATGCACAGGAGGAAATACAAGGATCACATCTTCATGCAGCTATCGCCTAAAGACCTGCCCTTAGGCTAGAGGTGAGTGTCAGGATGATGACCTGATAGCATCTTTCAGAGAGCTCTCACACATCTGACAGGCACTGGACCAAATATTTTCACTGAACACCTGTTACCATATTCTATCAGTAAGTTAGATTTCTCAACTTTCAAACATTTAGTCTCTTCCCGAGTTTTTTTTTTTTTTTAAATCAGTAGCATTAATAATAACACCAAGAGCATTACCAAAAGGAGGAACAAATTATGCATATCAGGACAGCAATCACCTCAATAATTTTATACCAATTTTTCACAAGCTGATATCAACAGAGCATAAATAGTTGGCTTACTCAGAGAAGGTTGGTTTTTTAGTTGGAAGAATTTTAAAGCAAGCCAAGTAATTGTATAAAATTTAAATTTTATGACCATGTTTGGACCTTTTTACATATTAAACACAATGGAAATGTTCATATTCATTTTTTTCCCCAAAGGAAAAATTTCTGAACCATCACTATGTTGCACAGTAGAATAAAAATAAGAGTTTAGGAACTTATTCAAGTTTCTAAAGAATGCAAATAACAGACATGATTTTACTTCCAAAATCTGAAGTCATCAACATGATTTTGTAGTACTGTATCTCAGGCTTCACCTAAAAACTCATTACTCAGAGAGAGCCCCCTAGTCACATTTTTTAAAAAGCCTCTGTCCCACCACAACTTCCTGAGATCTGTGAAAAAAAAAACACTGCAGTCTTGTGATCAGGTTCCATACAGTACTGGCAGTTTCATAATCAGAAGGGGAAAATGGTGACTGAGTTTATGTGTCAATCAGTTGTAGTCTGCTGATCTGATTAGAAGCCTTGACAAATGCCTGGTGGCGATTGCAAATAACTGCCAAGCATATGGGGATAATACAGTAGCCCACCGTTTTGGGGTCAGCTCTTGTACAAGAATATAGGAACAAAAACATCTGTAAGTAAGGTATCAGAAAAACAACTGTCCAAAACCAAAATGGCAGGGAGAGTAATCGAGCTTTCAAGGAGTGTGTCCATGTGGTTCCTTCAAGGGGTTCCTCTGGGTGCTGCTGAATGTGTTCCAAGGCCAGTCTGTTGTAAGTCTCATTGATTTCAAAAACATAGTAAAATGCTGCTGCACTTGCTAACAGATACAATCCCACTCCAATCCATCCCATCCGCTGACGGAAATTCATCATTCTCCATGCTCTGTGCCTTCAAAGTTTAAAAAATAGAAAATACAGTTAGGGTCTACTAATGCTGTCACAGCAACTATTCCAAATGCACTTGCTTTATTTCCAATGACTTCTAAAATACCCCATTGCTGCATTTACAGTTTAAAATAAACTAAAATTACATTAAGATGTAAACAACTTACAGACTGTTGTTTTATGGAATAGTTATGAGGAAGTACAAAAAGTTTCAGTGTATATTAAATCTGGTTTTTTGTGAATCCCACATCATAAATCACTATAAATGGCTTACATAGGTCCAGCACACCTTCCATTAAGAAGTTGGGATCAAGGTGGTTTCCTACGGAACATTTAACTTTTACAGTTCAAATACTTTCTGATTTAATAGAACTGCTCCAGAGTGACCACTCGGTTCCAGAAGGGAAACCAACGTCGGGGCCCCCGATCAAGACAGTAACTCTTAAACACTTACAGTGGTCCCGAGAATCTTCCTGTTCCCACGGCAAGCGCTAAAGAGTCACTCAGCTCTGAATAACCGGGCAGCTTTGGCATGTCAGAGCGCCACCATGCAAGAAATCCCGGGGCCACCGGCCGGGAGGCGGCTGAAGGCGACCCGCCCGCAGCACCGGCTGCCTGTGATTAAGCGCGGCGTGACTGCGGCGGGTCACGCGCGGCCGGGCCGCCGCCGCCGCTCCCCGAGCCCCCCGCCCGTGTCACCCGGCCCGGCGGGGAGACTCCCCAGCCGGCCCCGCCCCCTGTCACGCTGCAGGGCCCGCCGGCCGCGACCGGGGCTGCGCGGGCGACGCCAGGCGCGGGCCTCTCCGCCTCGCGGCGCCGGGAGCCCAGCGCCGGGCAGCCGCCAGCGGCCGAGCCTGCAGAGCGGGGCAGGCCCGGGACCTCACCTTCCTGTCCGGGTTGGCCCGCCCGCTCGCCGTCCCGGAAGCTGCCACAGTCGGGGCTTCCGGCTCGTCCCGGAAGCGCGCGCGCCCCGCCCCGAAAGGCCCGCCCCCCGTGACGTCTGCAGGCGTCCTCGGCGGCACCGCCTCCCGGGGCGGGCCCCAAGCAGCTCCTGTTGGCCCTGGGGTGGGACTGGGGGCGCCTCGGGGGGTGGGGGGTCTGTTCAGGGGGGCGGCCGTGTGGGCCTGGCCGCCGGTGCTCTCGGGCGGTCCTCCGGGCCCTCCATCCCCGCGACGCGCTTCTGCGCGCGGCCCCCGGCATCCCTGTCCCGTGCCCGGCGGGGCGGAGCGGAGGCCGCCCTCCCGCTCGTCGGGCCTGGCTTCCCGGGAGGCGCCTCGGCCGCCGGCGGGGGACGCGGCACGGACGCTGGATCGCGGCAGGCGCCTGAGGCGCGAGGGGTAAGAAGGGCTGCTGGCCGCCGCGGGCCGCCCCGGGAGAGGGGCGCGGGGCCCAGGGTCCTGGCCGCCTTCAGCCGACCTGACTGCTCTGTCCTCACGGACCTGGAACTCGGGACGCTGACGGGACTTGTACGGCGCACTTCGGGGGAATACTGTGAATTGCGGCGGCATCACTGCCCCCAACGAGTTGGAATTTAAATATATCGTGTTGGGCATCCTGCCTCTGAGGCTCTCAGAAGACTGGTGTAGGGGGATGGGTCGCCGCCCCCCCCCTCCCCCCGCATGCGGCGGAAACCGAGGCGGCTCCGCGGGCGGCCTGGCTCCGCTGGGCGAGCGGACGCGCGGGAGACGTTCCGGGGGGGACCGGAACCGGAGTGTGGGCTGAGTGGGGCTCCCTGGGGCTCGCTGAGGACACTAGTGTCGCTCTGGTCCCTAAGGAGATACCTGGGAAAGGGGGCATCTGGAGAGTGATCTTTAAGCCCCCTGACCCAGATAATGAATTTTTAAGCAGATTAACCGAATTCTTAGAAGGAGAGGGCATGACGCGGGTTGGTTGACCAGAGCTTTGGGGTATGGAAATGACCCTTTTGACCAGAACACGATCCCAGAAATACGGCCCCCATGTTGGCCCAGGCATTAGACGAGGCTCGCCAGCCTGCCCTGCAATACCTGACCTACAGAAGGCTGAGAGTATTCTCGGGCAGTGATCCTCCAGAACCTGAAGAAGAAAAATGTGAACCCTGGCTGTTTCATGCTAGTCAGGTGATGAAGACATGGCAGGTGTCAGACGCTGAGAAAAGAAGGTGATTGCTAGAGAGCCTTAGAGGTCCGGCATATGATGTTATTCGTGTCCTCAGGATAAACAATCCTTTAATTACAGTCCCCGAATGCCTGCAGGCTCGTGAGCAGGTTTTGGGGGTTATTGATAACCCTAGGGAACTGCAGGTCAAATATCTGACCACTTACCAGAAGGAGGAAGAAAAGTTGTCTGCTTACATACTAAGGCCGGGGCCTTTGTTACAGAAACTGGTGGAGAGAGGAGCAGTTGAGAGAGAAGCTGTGAGTCAGGCCCAACTCGACCAAATCGCTGCTCAGCAGTGGACGGAGCGCAGGAGGCTCGCTCTGCCCAGGACCCCGGCCCCTGGCTTGCTGGAGTTACTGGCACTGATGAGAGATGATGAGGCAGCTGAGGAGGAGGAGGAGGCCCTTCTCCAGGCAGAATTATTAGCAGGGTATTTCACCTGAATCTTAGGAAACCAGAAAGGGACAGTGACAGCAAGCAGAGCTTGGAGGTAGAAAATCCATATACTCCAGTGATGGACATTGACTGGGCCCTACCTTGTGATGCCAAATAATGCATTTTTGCACAGTTCTCAGTACAAATCCATTGTTATTCATGTGCCTATTGAATATCTCCTAAATGTGTCTGAGTAGGAAAACTGTAGTTCTGTACTGATATTTAGATATTTAAATTCACTCCTGTGAATTTTTTATCATACAAAACTGTACAAAGGCCTATCACTGCGTTTGTGTACTGCTCAAAACTGTGCAAAAGGCCTATCACTGCATATGTGTACTGCTCTGAGAGGAAGGCAAGGGCCAGGTGCCTCTGCTGACCTGATCTTGTGGAGGTGTCAGCTTGTGTGGTAACAGGTGCAAATGTGATCATATGTCATAGTTTTTAGGTGTGTATTGCCCTCTGTTTATCATGAAGATGGTGAGCAGTGGTTAAGGTATTTTTTGTGTGAACCAGAATTTTATTGATTCTGTGCAATCAAAACAAAAGACAGCTACTAAATGCCATGGTTAACTTTGCAGCTGCCATCTCTAACCTCGGATTCCTAATGTACATCATCAAAACATCTAGTTCTGAATATCATTTTAATAGGTGTTATAAAATTGTAGGTGTGAACTTATAAAATAAAGGAATGCTGATAAAATGACCTCTTTTATCTGTTTGGTTTATATCAAGTTTCTAAACTAAACTATTCATTGAAATACATACATACATACACAAAGCAAATAACAATTGACCTGGGATGCCAGCCAGTGAAATAAGTGACTAGGGAATGAAAAACTGAAGGGCCACCCCCTTCCTAAAAATGGTTATTTATCCAAAAACACACACACACAAAACAAAAACGGTTATTCATCTAAAGACCACTAGGTGGCGGTAAGCACACAGGTTAGGCCTCCACCAGGCCAATGCAGGGAAAAGGGTTATTTCTTAGTAAGCAGCAGCATACCTGCCCCCCTCAAAGACTGGAAAATTTCTCTAGTCTTTATGTGGAAAAATATTGAAGTACTCGCTCAATGTAGGACAGTGACTTCCTCTTTAGGTCCATGACACTTCTAGAATCTTCTAACCAGCTTGTCAGAGAGGCCTGATCTTGGCAAAAGGACTGATCTGTCTATACAAGTGAGAACATTCTTAGCGATTCCGCTTCACTCCCAGCCAGAGCACTGAACAGTGGGAACTAGATGGTTTCAGAGATCATCTGAAAGTCTATTATTTCAAGGAGAATGATATTTAGGTCAAAAGTACTCTTTAGCCATCACGGCTTTCCCACACACTCTCCTGCCTGACTCTGCTTTCATAGGTGTTCATTTTCTATGCACATGTGGATTGCCAAATAAACTGAACCAGTGTATTAAATAATTTAATTCAGCGAGAGGTAAGTTGGGAGCCAGAAGGCTGTGGTCTAAAATAATAGAATATCACAGATGAGCCAAGTGAGGCTCAGAGAAGGTAAGTGGCTTGCTCAAGGACACACAGCCAGTTAGTGAAACTCTAAGTTCTGAACATACCTAATATTTGTCACTTAACATGTGTTTCCAAATATCAGGATATCTTTTGATGAGTGTGTGTTCTAACTCCCTAACTAGATTCTGTTCCCCTTGATACCAAGATGTATTGTATCCCCATATAAGCCCAACGCAGCGTTCTACATTGGAAAGGTAATAAATATTAACTGATTAGTAGTGCTCTGATGTGCCGCCTTATATATAATAATCATCACAGCTTCCATCTGTTAAGCTCTTCCATTTAGCCAGGCATGTTGCTAAATGCTTTACATATATCACTTCATTTAATTTTAACTACAACCCAATTAGAAATATTACTACTTCTAATTTCAAGTAAGGAAACAGACCTTTGGATAGGTAGTGGCTTGCCCCAAGTCACACAGCTAGAAGCAATGAAGAGCTGTCTGGTTGCGGGGCCAGTACCTTCACCACTGCACCAGACAGCCTCCAAGTGTATCTTGGCTCTGAACCAAACCACTTCAAGAATAGGCCTGAGCACGTGAATATAATCATTGGTGAACCAGTTTCTGACTATATAACCTGAAATCCTATCTATCACCACTCCCCCTCCCCGCTGTCTCCCTCCAAAAATAGTAATACAACCCAGATTATGCTGCCGTGGAGGCCACACTGTGAGCCCCCACCCAGCAACCCTATAGCTCTCCTGCTCCTTTGTAGCAAAAGCCAGATTTGTTCACCCACTTTACAGAACTGTGAATTTCAGAGAAAACCCAGCCTTGCCCAGCCCCTTCTGGAAGTAGGGGTGGTAAATCTTAATTAGTTTAAGATGATTCTGTACCCTTTGCCAAGTCACTTGTTTGAGGCATGGAAAAATTATGCAATTCTAGCCAGAAATGGGAGCCACTATTTTTTATCTTTATTTATGGGAGTGTGGCTCTGCTGCCAGAAGCCTGGATTCAGATTCCAGCCTCACCATTTTCGAGCTGAGTCTTCCCACAAGTTTATTAACCCCTCCTGAGCTTCAGTTTCTTCAACAGAAGATGGGGATAACAGTGACACTTCCTTATGGTCATTGTGAAGAGCAAATGAGTGAATATCAAAGTGTGAGAACTGTACCTGCTGCCTACTAAGTACTCAACAAACGGCTATTGCATTTGTTCTCTATTGCTGAGCAGCAAGGTACCCCAAAACGTAGTAGCTGAAAACAAACAGTCATCCCTCCGTTCCTGTAGATCAAGAACCTGGGAGCGACTGAACTGGGAGGCTCTGGCTCTCTGGCAGGCTGCAGCAGAGGTGTGCGCCAGGGCTGTGGCCTCTCTCGGAGATCTCCCAAGCTCACCCACCGGGCCTCCCCACGGCGCTGCCTAATGGCAGGGAGCTGATTTCCACCAGAAGCCAGCAATCCCAGAGAAAGTGGGAGAACACCCAAGATGGAAACCGTAGTCTTTTATAATCTTAAAAGTGACGTCCCATTACTTCTGTCATATTCTATTCATTAGCAGCAAGTCAATAAATCCAGCCCAAGGGAAGGAGATTACACCAGGGTGTGAATTCCAGGAGGTGAGAATCTTTGGGGGCCATCTGAGAGGCTGGCTGTGCCAGCTATGTCATCTATCTATCCATCTATCTATCTGTCATCTATCTATCAATCATCTATCATCATCTATATTTTTTATATATACAGAGAACAAGTCTGTAGTTTACTTGATATTTAAGTAATAAAGTTCCTAGATTAGATCAGGTTAAAAGACAAAAATCCTCCATTACATCTTGATCACTAACTCTCATGTATCAGAGTAATAAACAAGGTGGTTGTGTCCATTCTGCAGGCTGCCATGGGCCCTCGTAGGTTTTACAACCAGCATATGTCCAGCTTTTAGAGCACAGACATAGTTACCTCCTGTCTCCCTCCACTCCAAGCAGTGAATGCCTAGCTGCTTCCCAGTTTCCCTTCTGACCTCACCTCCCTCCCATCTGAGTGCCCTTTAAGGAGAAGCAATAACTCCGGGGCCCGTGACACCCCATCTTCCTGGGCATGGGGAGAAGTCTTACCCTGTACCAACCAGCTTCTGGCTTCTCAGAAACGATACCTTCCATCTGCAACGAAAGCTTTTAAAGTGTGCCTTTCTTTTGTCTAATGTACTCCATCCATAGAAATGTATTCTAGGAAACTAAGTAAAGATGTTCACAAAGAATGGGCTAAAAGAGTTTTCCTTAAAATACTTTTCATCATTGTGAAAAAAATGGGAACTTTATAAACGCTCAATAATAAGTTATAGGTTGAGTAAATTATGCCATCCCAAAGGGCTATAAACTTTGAACATTATGACAGAACTGGAATGGGTGAAACAATATGCAGTCACCATTTTTGTAGGTCAAAACTACATTTGGTAATTACCAAAACTGCATTTTGGTAATTTCATATGGTTCAACTGAAAAGAAGGGTATCTTTTGGCATATAAGTAAGTTTTCAACCTCCTATTGAGTGAAAAAAGCAGAGTACAACAGTATTTATGGAACAATCTCATTTTTGTGTTGACAAAAGCCCATAAATATATTTGTAAAGAGAAGTCTGGAAGAGCATACATCAGATGTTAACAGCAGTTATCTTTGGGGGGTAGAATTATGAGCAATTTTATCTTTTTTTTTTATTTTAAATATATTTTTATTGATTTCAGAGAGAGGAAGGGAGAGGGAGAGAGAGAGAAACACCAATGATGAGAGAGTCATTAATCAGCTGCCTCCTGCACGCCCCCTGCTGGGGATTGAGCCCACAACCCTGGCATGTGCCCGGCAGGGAATTGAACCCCGATCTCCTGGATCAAATGTCGATACTCAACCGCTGAGCCACACGGGCTGGGCAGCAATTCTATCCTTCTATTAAAAGTGAAGTTTCTACTCTTCTCCAATGAATATTTCCTATTGGTATAATGTTTACAGATTCTTAAATAAAATAAAACTAACCATAAGAGATACACTCCAAGAGGCAAACTCTAGTCTCTATTTTTTTTTTTTTAGTAATTTATAATTCATTACACAAAGCAGGGGCTAAGCTGCTTCTCCACAGAGAGTAAATGTTGCCATCCCAACCAGCAGGAGGGGATTCATCCTAGATGAGGAGAATGGACCAGCCTGGGATGCTCAGAAAACAGACTTTCTCTCTAAAAAGTTTAGTCAAGACCAGAGCAACTGAAGAAATGTGCACGCTCCCCAGGATGTCTGATTAGACGCTGGCTTTTCTCCCCAGCGCCCATTCTGCCTTCTTTCAGCAGCACCCCGGCTCTTATTTGCGGGTTCTCCCCCGACAGCTTAGCCCCGGGTTGAGAAGGAGCCATGACCTCGGCCTAAAGAAGGCGGTGAGCCGCGATGGACAGGAGGCCGGATCGAAGCCGCTGACCCGTGAACCCCATTCATTTCCTTGGCTCCCTCTTCGGGCCTTTCTGTTGAATTTTAAATTGTTAACAGCTTTCCACCGTGGCCGGGTGGCTCAGTGGGTTGGACATCAATCCCGTGTACCAAAAGGTTGCTGGTTCGACTCCCAGTCAGGGCGCATGCCCGGGTTGTGGGCTCGATCCCCAGTAAGGGATGTGCAGGCAGCTGATCAATGTTTCCCTTTCTTTCCCTCTCCCTTCCTCTCTCTCTAAAAATCAATAAAAATATATTTTTTAATAAAATAGTTATAACTTTACTTTCCGAGCACTCATTCATATTGTGTCATTATTCCATTTTTATTAGTTTTCATTCTCATCTGTATTACTAGTAACTCTTACTACCTAACCACTCACCCCCAAGCTTAGTGGTTAAAAACAACAATAATCATTTATTACCTCTCACAATTTTGGGGGGGTCAGAAAAATTCAGACAGGGCTCGTCTGTGACATGCTTTCTGACTCAGCTATAAGATTCTAAGGCGGGGGCTAGAGGCATCTGAACCTGGTCACTCACTTGTGTGCCCATTGGTGCTGGGGTCAGCCCAGGGCCTAGCCGGGACCGTGCTGATGCCAGGACACGGGAGTTTGTCTGCCAGGCCTTTCATGAGGCCTGGGCTTCCTTGCAACATAGTGGATGCGTTCCAAGGGCAACCATGCCAAGAGTCAGGCAGAAGCCGGTCCCTGTCTGTGATTTAGCTCCAGAAGTCACAGAGCACCGTGACTGGGCCCCTCGCTGGTTACTGGTGGGGCAGACACAGGCCCCCCCCCAGACGTAAGGAAGCGGGGACCCCACTGCAGCCCGGGTGAGAAGAGCCTGTGGACTGGGATAGACACCACTGGAAAAGGCAGGCTGCCTCAGTGGCTCACTATTACCACCCTCGGGATGTTCATTCCAGGTTCTTGTCTGTTCGATTTTACTTTATTCTTTTAGTTTTTTGCTGTTCCCTCGCTACCTGATGCTGTTTCCTCCAGTCAGATCCATCCCTCGGGTAAGGCAGTGGATGGCTGTCTGAGCCCCCCACTTGGAGGAAGCCAGGAGGGCTGTGTCTTACGGTGTTCGCGTCCCATCGACGGGTAGCCCCAGTCCAAGTTTCTCTCTTCTGTTTGTTTTTTCTCTCTTTCGTGTTGGAAACGTTTCTCAAATGAGTCTGAGAAAATGTGCTGTGAGTTCTCAAACGTGTGAGGCTCCTTAGCTCTCAGTGGCTCTGTCTGGAATGCAGACTCCCCTTACTTGTCAAGAGCCTCACCTGCACCCCACACTGTGTCTCCCATCCCTGAGTCAGGAGCATCTCTGGTTCAAGTTCAATTTGTCCGGAGACTAAACCTCCCATCTCCTGCCAAGGTGGGCAGGGCAGGGTGGAGTGGGGCTCCGGGTGTCTTACAGCTCCTTATATCTGACTTGCAGCCAAACTCTCTGTATGTTCCCTATGGCCACTATAACAAATTACCACAAACTTGGTGGCTTCAAACAATAGAAATTTATTTTCTCACAAGCCTGGAGGCCCAAAGTCCCAAATCAGTTTCACTGGTCCCAATTCAAAGTGTGGGCAGGGCTGTGTGCCTCCGGAGACTCTAAGGGAGAAGCCATTCCTTGCCTCCTCAGCTTTGGCGGCTGCTGGCATTCCTTGGCTTGTGGTCTCATCAGTCCAACCTTTAAGACCACCACTTGTAAACCTCTTCTGCTCCATCTTCACATGGCTTTTTCCTTTGTGTCAAATTCCCCTCTGCCTTCCTCTTATAAGGACACTTGTGGTTACACTTAGGACCCACCTGGATAATCCAGGATAATCTCTCCTCAAGATTCTTAATCACATCTGCAAAGTTCCTTTTTCCAAGTAAGGTAGCATTCACAGGTTCCAGGAATGGGGACCTGATATCTTTGGGGTCATTATGCAACCTATTACACCTTCTCTTTTCAGTCCCAGGTCCTGGCTATGCCTGCTCTGACTCCAGTGCCTTGCATACCTTTCGGAAGCTCTGTGAAGGGTGCAGATTTGCTTTCAATTGCCCCCGTCTTCAGGGACTTACAGTGTAGCTTCCTCTGCTCTCCTGGAGTCAGTACCATTCCTTCAAAGCTTCTCTGTATTCCAAAAATGTGTTGACATCTTGCAACGGTCTGAATGTTTGTCTCCCCCCACCAAAAAATTCATATATGTTGAGTCCTAACCCCCAAAGCTGGTGGTATTAGGGGCTGGGGCCTTTGGAAGGCAATTAGATCATAAGGGTAGAGCCCTCATGAATGGGATTATTGCCCTTGTAAAAGGGACCCCAGTGAGGTCCCCAGCCCCTTCCGCCACGTAAGGATATGAGAAGTCTTTGCCCCAGAAGAGGTTCTCACCCAATCACTCTGACACCCTGATCTTGGATTTCCAGCCTCCAGAACAGTGAGAAATAAGTCTCTGTTGTTTATAAGCCACCCAGTCTGTGGTGTTTTGCTGTGCTGCCCGAACAGACTAAGACACGTCTCTTTTTGACATTCGATGCAGCCCCCTCCTCGCTCTGGTAGGCTCACACTTGCTTTAGTTCCTGACTGTCATTTTGGATGAGTTTCAGGTGGAAATAGAGATAAACATGTGTGTTTAACAGATAGTGTTTAACCAAATATCTCTCCACTAGTTTTAAATATTTCTTACAAATAGCTTCATAGCTTCTTCCATTTATTACAACATTATGTGCATGTTTTCAAAATAGTCCCATACTTAGGGCAAGCAGGCAGGTCGCTAGAAATCACGCTGCTAACCTAAAAGCTATGGTCAAAATTTCAGTCCACCATTATAATATTTTTAAAGCATATCCCAAACAAATGGCATTTTGTCTCTATATACTTCAGTACCTACCTCTTTAAAAATAGCCCTGTTCACCATCAACATCAAGGAAAGACCCTCCAGCAGCCAAAAGATTATGACTCACTGAAGGCTTTGGTAATGGTTAATGGTTTTTAGCAATAAAGTCTTTTTTAATTAAGATTTAAAAAAAAAAAAAAAAAGTCCTGTTCTTATGCCAATATCACACCTGGTAAAATTGTTAATAGTGACTTGAGATCACAAACTGAGTGATTTAAAACAACAGAAGTGGATTCTCTCCCAGCTCTGGGGGCTGGAAGCGTGAAATCGAGATGTCAGCAGGCCCTGCTCTCTGCAGGCTCCAGGAAGCTCAGTCCCACACATCTGCTCCAGTCTCCGTGTTGCCGGCAACCTTGGTGATCCTTGGTTGTAGACATATTGCTCCAGTCTCTGCCCCATCTTCACATGGTCATCTCCCCTGTGTGTGTCTGTGTCTCAGTTTTCTCTTCTTATAAAGACACCAGTCATTGGATTAGGGCCACCCTGACCAGCATGACCTTATCCTAACCAATTACATCTATAAAGGCCCTGTTCCAAATGAGGTCACATTCTGAGGTTCCAGGTGGCCATGAATTGTTAAAGGACACCATCCAACCCAGGGCACCCACCCTGAGTCTGGTTGGGAGACAGAAGATACAGAGCCTGCCCATTTCTATAGAAAATGAAAACTCCTGATATGCATTTTCCTAGTCTCCCTGGCAGGTACTGCACAAGTGGGTGCCCGGGGCTTGGCCAGTTGGACACCCACATGGGATTTTGTATCTGGAGCTAGAGCTTTTTTATAAAGAAGCAGGGGAGCCCTGGCAGGTGTGACTCAGTTGGTGGAGCGTCGCCCCATGCACCAAAAGGTCACTGGTTTGATTCCCAGTCAGGGCACATACCCAGGTTGTGGTTCAGCCCCTGGTTGGGGTGCAATAGGAGGCAATCCATCAATGTTTCTGGTGGATCCTGATGGGCCAATAAAACTGGACACTAAATCTTACCCACTGAACAACTGGTTTCCCTGGTTCCGAGGGCTGGAGGGACTCGTCCCCCATCGGCCACAGGAAAGGGGAGAGAAATATTTGGGAATATTTGCACAGGCGTATGTGCTCCCTTCCTGGACTGGATTGAATCCTTCCAAGGCAGGGAAAAAAGGGAAAAAAACAAAGCTGTTAAATTTCCATATTTAAAAAGCTCATACGCTGCTTCAGCTTTTAAACTAAAATAAACTTAAAAATACAAAGAGAAAGTCATGAATTTCAAATTAACCACCTCCAATCAATGTGATGGACAATGTTTTACTGAAACTGAATCACTGGTGTGTGGTTTAATGCGGAAAACATGTATTTTCAACTTTTTAAAAAAATAATGGGCCTTGCCCGGCTGGGCGTGGCTCAGCGGTTGAGCATCGACCTAGGATCCAGGCAATCGGGGTTCGATTCCCGGTGAGGGCACATGCCCGGGTTGCGGGCTGCAGCCGATCAATGACTCTCTCATCATTGATGTTTCTATCTCTCTCTCTCTCTCTTTTCCTCTCTCTGAAATCAATAAAGATATATTTTAAAAAAAAGAAAGAGAGAGAAACAAAAAAACCATTTAAAAATAATGGGCCATTATTTGAGCCACTGACATTATCATTGCTATATTTTTTTAATAATAAACTCCTTTTTAAAAACCTATGCATTTTTAATGAACCAAATAATTTAATCATGCATCTCCAAAAATGTAATACAGAAGACATTTAAATACTGTTTAATGAAACTTCTTTATTGTTTGTTTACATCACACTTCCTGCTAATCCATATTGTCACATGTTGGGTGGGAAGGAGGTAGAGCTTTGACTTCGTCGTCTCGTAGGCCACACAATTCTGTGGTCGGCACCTTCTACTTGCACTCTGTGAAGTATTTGCCTTTGATGACACTGCACGCTGGTTCATCTGCATGAACAAGGCCTTAATCCAAATGGATAAGCAGGTTTTAAAATTGTGAGATGGCACCGGTTTCTGGAGTGGTCATCCAGATGATCCAAAATGAAAACTCATTTAAAACCTCTGATAGGACTCACAGAGCCCCAGGAATCTGCCTGCACACCTGCTCTAAAAATCATCACCCTGAATTACTTGGGGAGAGGATTAGGATGAAGAGACGGCTCGATGGCCACATGCATGGGGCCTGGAGGTGTCGCTGATGACCTGCAGAAACAGCCTGAGGAGACTCCAGCATATGCAAGGAAGTAGGGCTGAGTTTCCAAGGACAAGTGTACACACCTCCTATACATTCGAGGAAGGGGTGGCCTCCTCCAGGAAGTCTGGTACAATCCTGGCCAGAGTGGGGCTCCTTCGGGAGGTTAACAACTTTCCACTGTGCTTCCTTGAAACTTGAGCTGCAAACTTCTCAAAAAAGGTTAAAAATTACCGCAGTCTGAAAAAAACAATAAACAATTAACAATGCTTACCTCTGGAAAGTAGGAAGGGAGTAGTCGGGGAATTTCCCTTCCACCCTAGTACACTTTATGGATTGTTAACATAAGCATGTATAACTTATTTTAGAATTCATTTTGTTAAATAATAAAGAGTGCCTCGACTCTTGGAGGCCAATACTGTGCAGAGCCAATGGCAACCACACATCTAGGATTTTCTGGCTCAGCACCAAAGTCTGTTCTGCTTTTGGTGAGGTGTTGTCGCCATTGATTGTAAAGGTCAGAGTGGTTTAGCATTTGTCCAAGCTGCACTCTGGTGAAGCAGGCAAAGAAAGCCAGGTCGGTCTGATTTGAAGCCTGCATTTTCCTCACTGACTGAGGGGTGGAAGGAGCAACAGGACACAAAAATTAAGAAATGACAACTGAAACATTGACTATTTAAACTTCAATGTTGTCAGAGGATTGGTTTTAGTAACCAGGAGAGCCAGGCTTAGTTCTGACACTAACCATAGGGGAGGTTGGACAAACTGTTAAGTCTCTATGGCTTCAGAGTCCTGATTGTAAAATGGGGGTGACATGCACAGCCCCCTCCCAAGGCTATCTGTAACATAGACACAATGCCCACGGAAAGAAAAGTTCATTTTACACACACACACACACACACACACACACACACACACACACACGTTATTTTAATCTCAAAATTAATAGCCCTCCTAAAAATGTTCTGGTTGGGAAAATTCTAATAGAAACTCCTGACTCTGGAGTTGAAAGATTTAAGATAATCGAGTACAGTGCAATTACATTTGATGTCAATTTGAACTGTGGAAATTTGAAATAATGTAAAAATATGAATAAGGCTTCCTGCTATGCACCATAATTGAAATAAAGAACCCCACCCAATTAGAAATCAGTCAAGAATCCCTCAATGTCAAAACTGGTGGGACGGGATTGTACACGGCTCACGATGTTGCCAGAGGGTGGCGCCACTTTCTCAGGTAAACAAATGGGTATCCTGCGTGGGTAGTGTGGGAACCACCTTCGCTTAGGTGTACTCATTGGGGCTTTTGAGTTCAAGTGGTCTTGGAAGCCCTGGGGCTGAAAAACATCCCAATGTGGTATAATCATTCTAGACAAAAAATTGGCTGAGATAAAGCTAGAAGAAGACCAGTCACTGTGATTGCAGCTATATTAATTTACCTGTGAGCCTTCTGCGAAATAATAGGGATGGTGCAGAGCGACAGGTCCATGATAGCACAATACTACAATGATTGTATGTTGTGCTCTGGGAGCATACCCCACCTTTAGAGTTGTTCTTATGGGGAAATTATTCTTGAGTCATTGAGTTTTAAATGATGCACGTCTCTGGAAACACACCTTCCTCGTTAAATGTGAGCAATCAGATTCCGATCCCTAGGAGAAGGAAGTCCTGCCCTCCCAGCCCGTCCCAGAAAACCCCAGGATACAAGAGAAAACCAGGAGTTTTTTAAGTTCCACTTTGTTCTAGGTTATGCTTATCTGCCGTCTCTCATTTAATCCTCACAGCTCTACCTGGTTCTGTTATTTACCCATCCACCCCCACAGCTGATCCTCTGTCAGTGTCTTAACTTCCTTCAGCAGACGAGAAACTGAGGTTCAGAGAGGTTAAGTAATTTGCCCAAGACCTCCCAGCCGGCAGTCTGTAGAGCTGGGATTTGAACCCAGGTTAGCTTGACACCGAAGCCTGCTTTGTTCCTGTGTACCAGGGTGCCCCTAAGTGATGCTTGTGCGCTGTCTCTGCCATCAGAAATTCAGCAGAATAAGCAGATGTCTGTGATGAGGGTGGAGGGAAGGTATTTCTCAATGAAGTATCGTTGCTCTTTCATAAATTACTTCAACGTCCGGACAGGATGATTTAAAAAATATATATCCTTACTGATTGCAGAGGGAGGAAGGGAGAGGGAGAGAGAGAGGGATAGAAACATCAATGATGAGAGAGTCGTCATTGATTGGCTGCCTCCTGCATGTCCCCTACCGGGTTTCGAGCCTGCAACCCGGGCATGTGCCCTGACCAGAAATCGAACCTCGATCTCCTGGATCCTAGGTTGATGCTCAACCACCAAGCCATGCCCCGTTGGCCCGGCCAGGCTGATTTTGAAGATTGTTTAGGTGGAAGCAGTCACACTTTCTCTCCAGACATAATGTCACCACCTGCGGTTAATGTAGCTATGGTATGTCAATCAGTAACCTTCTAAATCGGTGATTCACTTGTGAGATTTTATGTTAGTTGAGTCAGCTGCCTTTTAATTTCATGGAGTCAAGGAGTGGTTGACGTAGGCAGGCAGAAAGGGTAGAAATGGCAAATGCTTCCCAGACCTTGGGAAATTGTAATGTTATTTATCCGCCCAATCTCCAAACACAGATGAGGAATTAAAAGCATGAGACCCTGGGTAAGTCACCCATTGCTAGATAACAGGCCAGCACCTGCCTTGTAAAACAGCATCATTCTGAAAGTAGGGTGGCTGTGTTCTTGGTTAAATTGAAAGTGAAATGAAATTCAATCTTCTATATATGATTCAGGGGACTTACATACCATGTTTTCCTTTTCAAAATGCTTTGACATGTGTTATCTTAATTTCTCTCTGCACAACCTCCCTGCCTGGAACAAACTTTTATTGTAGCACTTACGCCCTGTAGTTAATGTTTAGTGTATATATCTGTCTCTCCCGCTGGTTTATGACTTTCTTCGGGGAAGAGACCCTGCTATTTTATGCATCGATAAAACCCTAGCACTTAGCAAGGTCTTGACTAGGGCTTGTTTCATTGCAAAAGATAGAAACCCATTGGATGCAATTTAAGCAAAAAGGGGGCTTTGTTTCCAGGAGCCCAGGGGCAGTGGTGCAGCCACGTTTTGGAGGAACAGGCATCAGGCTCTCTAGAGGCTTCTCATCTCTTGCATCTGTCTCATCGACGCCCCCTCTCCGCAGAGTGTCTTCCACGGCTCCCTGCGCCCCTAGGCTGAAAACCTGGCTGCCAGCATCTCCTAACACAGGCGCAAGTGTCCAGCCCTGGGCTCTGCCCGGTCTCCAGGGATCGAGGCTCTGATTGGCCCAGCCTCGGTGAGGTATTCACCTCTAGTCCAATCAGCTGTGGCCAGAAGGGTGTGGTCCATTTGTAGGATGGAGGTTGTTCCTATGGCAACCACAAGGCACCTGGGGAAGGTCAGTTCCCCGAGAAAGGGGGGAAGGGAAGGAGCAGCCCCAAGAATAAGGGGCCGGTACATACTTGGTGCGCCCCAAATGCTTACTGCTCTGCTCCGCTTTAAATGCTGCAGCTCCCCAAACACACTCCCACGTACTTTCTCTACCCACCCCCACCCCCCCAGGCTGGAGGGGTGGGAGGAGAAAGGGAGACCTCCAAGCAGTAGGAGTGGGAGGCCAGAGCTGGGTGGCCAGGCTCATGGTGTCCCTGGAGTAGGTTCTGCAGACAAGGCCCTGGAGCAAAGCTCAGGTCCCTCTGACCCTGATGTCCAAGCTGGCATTGGCTTTCTCTCTCAACAGCACCATCAGGGCTGTCTGCCCTTAAGTTCACAGCTGCAGAGCCTTCCCAGGGGCCCATAAACACCTCTATCAAAGGCAGAGTCCGCTCCACAGCCAGGGACCCCAGGTAGAAGCCGAGTGAGTTCATCTTTTAAGGTTCACCTTGAATATCACTTCCTGTGTTAATCATCTCTGGCTGTGTAACAAATTACCCCAAAAGTTTGTGGCTTAAAACAACGAATATTTATTATGGCCCACTGTTTGTGAGGGTCGGTGATGTGAGCATGGCCTCAATAGGTGGTTCTGACTCAGGATCTCTCCTGAGGTTGCCCTCGAGCTATCTGCAGGCCTGCAGTCTGTCTCATCTGGCGGCTGGACTAGGGCTGGAGGATCCATTTTCAAGCTCATTCACATGGCTGTTGGCAGAAGGCTTCAGGCCTTGGCCCCGTGGGCCTTTATCGCACAGCAGCTCATGACATGGCAGCTGGCTTCCTCCAGAGGGTGTGATTCAAAAGAGTGAGTATACCCAGGATGGAAGCTTCAGTTTTTTACAACCTAATCTCAGAAGTTTCATATCATCACTTCTACTTTATTCTATTAGCCACACAGACCAACCCTGGTGCAATGTGGGAGGGGACTACACAGGGTGTGAATACCAGCAGGTGAGGGGAGCAGGGGCCGTCTTGGAGGCTGTGGCCAAAGGTCCCCATTGCAGTCCTCAGGGGATCGGTACTTTGTTCACACTTCTTGTGAAGTTTTTTCCGTGTCTGTTATGGATACTTTGTTTCAATCCCAGACTACAAACTCTCTGAGGGCAGTGACTAAACATTACTTATCTTTCCCTTCATTTTTCCCTACATGGTACCTAATACAGACCATATATTCAATAAATGTCAAATTAATATTGAACGCATAAGTGAATGAATAAATGCATGAATGATTAGTGACCAATTCAGTGGATCAGTGGATAGTTCAAAAGACTAGAGGAGATAACATGAACTATTATATTATCAGTTTCCCTGATTTTCTGCTGATGGAGATACCTAAGGAGTTGGTTGCTCAGATCTTGCTTCCTTTTTTCTCCGGTTACTTCTCCTTCCCCACCACCCTGTGGTTACAGCATCAGAGAGCTTGTTTGCCATCTTGGTATAAGGACACCCTGTTCCCTTGTCATACCTGATTGGACCAGAGCTGGGTACCTGGCCCAAGCTGGGCCAATGGACTTTTCTTCTCCAGGGAATCTGAAATTGGGACTAAGAGAGGCCAAGCTTCAGTCTGGCTGCTTTCTTGTCAAGAGAGACATGAACAACTGGAAACTGTTGGCTATAGAGATTCTTTTTTTTTTTTTTTTTTTTAAATATATCTTTATTGATTTCAGAGAGAGGAAGGGAGAGGGAGCGAGAGATAGAAACATCAATGATGAGAGAACCATCATTGATCAGCTGCAGCCCACAACCCGGGCATGTGCCCTGACTGGGAATCGAACCCTGATCGCCTGGATCCTTGGTCGATGCTCAACCACTGAGCCATGCCCGGCTGGGTTATAGCGATTCTTTGCTCCGTGGACTGGGGAGCAGAGAAAGCCAATCTGCCACAACAGAAGGCAAGAATGCAGAGGAATAAATGAAGAGAGAGAGGGGGGAAGGACAGGTAGCAAAAGCATGATCTACATGTCCAGCTAGGTCCCCATGAAGTACCTTCAGGTTCTTATAATAAATGGGGTTTAAGCAATGGTGTGCGGGAGCTGACTCACACTGGTTCATGACATATTTCTTCAATGACATCACATTGGTAGCTTGAAATAGGCCAGGGCAACAGTATTTACACCGAAGAAATTGGCCAATGCTGCAAACCAGGGGTCCCCACTAAGAGCTGGTTATTAAACACTTACAAAACTGAAATATCTGCTGGGCAAACTCCTACTCATGCCTCACAACCCCTACCTCTCCTGTGAGAACCCGCCCTTGGTGTTTGTGGGAAGCTGGTTTTCTGTATACTCACAGTGCCTAGGAGACACCGTGAGACAATCCAGAACTCTGAGGGTCACATAAGCCAAGCGTAAAACAGACACCCCAACTAGGCAAAAACTGCTTATTGCCTCTAAAGTGAAGTCCAAGCTCCTTGGCATGGCAGGCTGGCCCTCTGAGCTGTGGCCCTTGCCCTCCTTGCATCTCCAGGCTCTTTCCTGCCAGGTCGCCCCCTCCACTCCCTCCCCACCCCATCCTCACACCCTGACCCCCTGAGCCTCCTCAACCTCCAGCTCAGAGTCTTTACCCCACGAGCTGTCAGTCATCTGGAGAATCTGATAAAGATCATGGCCCTTTTCCCTGGGGGAAACACACCCAAACATATGAACATTCACATACAGATCATGGCCCTTTTCCCTGGGGGAAACACATCCAGACACACAAACATTCACATATAGTCTCAGGAGATCCATGGACCAAATCCCTTCTTTTCTCTGAAGCCTTTCCTGACTCCCACATCCTGTGTGCCCCCTGCTTTACCCCAAACATACTCTATCTCAGCACCTTCAGTACTTTTTCTTAAATTTGTTTAGTTTTGAGTCCTTATATTTTTTAAAGCCTACAGCACCCAGTATTCCCAGGCAGTCTCCCAGCCAAGTACTAACAAACCCAACCCTGCTTAGCTTGGGGGCTCAGACAAGATTGTGCATGCTCAGGGTGGTTTGGCCATAGACTATTTCTGAGTCTTTTGCTACGCTGGGAGCTTCTCCAGGGAAGCACCTATTATGGTCTTATTTCTGAACACATGGGTGACTGAGAAATGACACGTGTGTCCTAACACCCAAGTTCTAATTGTGAGATCAGGGTGTAGCTACAGACACCGCCTGCTGTCCAAGCACAAAGGTGTGTCATTGAGGATGGCAGCCCTGCTCAAGGGAGAAGATGCCACCTGAGATAGGCCACGGCACCCGTAGGCAGGGAGCACCGTGGCCAGAGTATTCCCAGCACCAAGGGACGGGAGGGTACCTTGAGCAGAGGAGGAAGAGCACCTCAAGTGTGGCACCAGGGAAGGAACGTGAACTTTGGGGTCCCAGAGATCTAGGTTCAGATTCTAGCTCTGTCACCTATCGCTTGCGACTGTGAGTAAGTCACTTTGAGTCTCAGTTTTCTCACCTGTCAAAACCTATTTATTGAGTCACCGTTAAAATGAAAAGAGACGAAAGAATAAAAAAGAAAAGAAAAAATATTGAAAGAGACCATCCATATAAAGTGCCTGGGGCACAGAGAGAGATGGTCAATAAAAGCTAATGTCCCCTTTTCTTGTATTCAGGGCATGTCAGTCATACACAACAGAAGTCAACTCTCTGTTAACTAACGCAAAACAAGGAATTTATTTGTTAGAGTGGCAGAGACTGCTAACTGTCCCCCAATTTCTGTTAGTCTTTTCTTACATGGTAAAATAATTTTTAGCTAGGTACATAGTTGCTCAGCTAAATACTACATTTTTCTCCCCAGCCTCCCTTGCAGACCGGCATGACCTGGTGACCATGTTCTGGAGGGTGAGATGTGACCGGAGTGACATGCCCTGGCCGGTGTGGCTCAGTTGGTTGAGCAGCCCATGGAAAACCACGACCTGTGTTCTAGGTACGCTTATTGCTGCCGAGCTGACAATCCTCCTAGGCTTCCCAGCAGACACACCAGGAAACGTGTGTGTGTATGGATATGTGAGTTCGTGTGTATAGATAAGCCATACATCTAATATCAACTTCTGTATCTCTATATATCTAAAAACCAACAGTTGAAACCAACATCTCTAATTCCATTCAACAGACAGGGTTTACTCCAGTCTCTTCCCTTTTCCATAGGAAGCTACTCTCCTCTCTGACGGTAAAGAGCCAGATCCCAGTGTCTCCGCCGTTTCCATGTCTGTTCTGTCTCCCTGTGCGAACCAATCCCTAGACACTCAGGGCCCTCCTCGGGGCTGGCCTTGCCATGTTCGCAGCCGACCAAGGGGAGGGAGAGACCAGATGCACATTTTAAGGTGACATCACCCCCTTTACTTTTCCCTGCTCACCAAAGAGCTCTGTCCTTGCAATTTGGCTTTCCATTGATCTTGCTTATTGGTGCAGGACAAACTGACCCCCTGGAAAAAACACTTCCCCCTCACCCCTGGGCCACAGGAAGCTGGGACGGATCTGCCTTCTGCTTGAAGAAAGAAGGTGCTGATTAAAGGGGCTGGACACCTTCAAAAAAGGATGCTGGCGGCACAAAACCTGGAGGCTTGTTCAGCACCAGCCCTGGGCAGGGGGCCTGTCTCTCCAGGGGAGCCCGAGGGTCAGGCAGCTGCTCTTCAAGAGCGTCCAGCCGACCCCCTCCTCACCCTCGGCTCACACCCTCAAGAGCAACCGAAGCGCAGGAGCAAAAGCAGCCTCTGTGCTGGGCGCTGAGCTGGAGGCTCTGCGCATATTCTCCTTTTAGCCCTCACAGCAACGTTTGGGAGGCAGTATTACAGTCCCCGTTTTACTGATGGGGATACGGAGGCTTAGACAAGTGGCCGAGCCCAGCCAGCTTGGCTCAGTGGTTGAGCATCGACCTATGAACCGGGAGGTCACCGTTCGATTCAGGTCAGGGCACAGGCCCAGGTTGCGGGCTCCATCCCCAGTCGGGGAGTGCAGGAGGTGGCTGATCAATGCCTCTCTCATCACTGATGTTTCTCTCTCTCTCTCCCTCTCCCTTCCTCCCTCTAAAATCAATAAAAACATATATTTAAAAAAAAAAAGTGACCCAACCTGCCCAAGGTCACATGACAAGCTCCTAGGCCAGAACTTCAACGCTGGCCGACCAGCCGCACTGTCCGGCTCCGAGCCCTTGCCCGCTCCCGTCAGTGTTCTCTTGACCTCTAACTGTCAGTCTGTGGCTGTCCATGCTCTGGCTAGTTCTGGCTTTTTCCAGGAAATAGCATCCTGGGCTCCCCAAAGATGTCACTGCCAAGCTTTTACAAAAAGTACTACTATGTAATATTTAACACGTACAAAATAAAATATGCAACATACGTATGCAAGTTACAAGTATAATAAAACAACACCCACATCTCTCAACTTAAAAATATACTAACACTTTTTTAAAATTAGGCGTCATCTTTTATATTTTTAGAGATTTGTTGTGTTTTCAAAATGCATAACCTTTCTTAATTTAATCTAACTAGAAACCTGAATATCCCCTGGGGGTTGGCCAGCTGTCTCCCTCTGTCATCCTTTCTCTGAGAGTCCCTGACTGCTCTGTGTGGGTTTTTTAAATCACACTTGCATCAGCAAATCCTGTGGGTTTCACCCTCAAAATACATTCTGGCCACCTCTTGCCTCCTCGCCTAATCCAAGCCGCGGTAACTTCCCAGCTTCTCTCCTTCAGATAACCACAGTGAGCTTTAAAACGGGGGGGAGGGGACCAGATTATGTTCCTCCCGTGTTTGTCCTGGCCCCAGGGACATGCTTGTCCTGCTTACTCAGTCGGGAACCCTCAATTCTGACTGAGGGCCAGGGCCAGAGTCCCTGCTCTTTGCCATGGCTGATGAGGCCTATGGCTCCTTCGCCTGGGCCCCCCTCTGCACTCCGATGTCTTCACACTCCCTGCTCCTCTGCCTGGAACACTGTTCCTCAGATATGCTCCAGCTCCTTCCTTCCTCCAGTAGGACCTCTGCTCATTAGCACTTTGCCCAAATGCCCCCTTTTATAACATTTTACAAGCATGAAATAAATTCACAGATAATAAAACCTACCTAAACTCATACTTTTAAAAAATCAATAGGGGTGCTAAATTTATTATTTTACTTTTTATTTCCTTCCCCCAGGGGGTGGGGTGCACTGTCCCTGAAGTACTGCAGTGCCCTGTCGATGCACAGAATGGACAGAGCAAGCTCCCATTCCACCTCCTCGCTCCAAAAATCCATGCAATATGTTGTCTTCTGGTAAAAGACAAATCAGATATTATACTGATAAGAACAGGTATGTACTAAATTTAAAAGAGAAGTAAAAGAAAATTAATGTTTAATAATTTAGGACATATTTTAATATATAAATGTTCTGGCAGCTGTCTGCATTTATACCTAGAGTTACCATAAATGTGACAGTAAAGAAGATGGGATGTGTCGACTCAAGTTCCACTGAGGTGTGATTTCCCAAAACGGTAAACTCTTGGTTGGGTCCCAAACCAAACGAAGTATAACTCTCTTTCTGTGTACATAGTTCTTGAATTCCTGAAAACACAGTGAGTGATAAGTGATAAATTTGTGTACAAAATATCTTGTGTTTGATTACAAAACCAAGTTAGGTGCCAGGCACATATAATTATAAGCAGGTTTTTCACGCGAATGTCTGCTGGGAGCTTCCAGACTTGCACAAAGGCTGTCAGTCTTCAAACTGTCATCCATTCATCTGTCTTGTGCATTGCAGGATGCCTGGTGCCTCTGACCCCTACCAGCTAAGCGATTGGTCTGCCCCCAATCAATGCGACCAGAAAAAGGCCCAGAAATTCCAAAAATATCCCCTAGGTGGCGCAAACGTCCAGGGCGAGAATTTCCCTGGGCCCTTGGGTTTATTTTCCTTCCCGGGGCCCAGAGCTCGCAGACCTTGTAGTCCACTTTTCTTGTTTTTGTATTGCTTGTGTTTGGACTAGAATGTGAGCTGCAGGAGTGCAAGGCTTTGTGGGTTTCATGATGGGTCCTCAACGCCTAGAACACTCGGGCCCTGAGCGAGGAAGTGGAAGAATGAGTGGTGCCTTGGATCGCCCCAATTTACATCCCTAGAACCCCACATTGCAGTGTGTTCAGAATCATCTCAAAGGGGATGCAAGATCTGGAAGCCAAAGTTGACCCACACCCGACTCCCACCTTTGTACAACATTGAGCATTTTGACCAGGGTGACCGCCACCGTCTGTTTTCTTGTTCGAATCACATTTTAAGCAGCTCTTACAATAACGACAGTTAGTGACATTCACTAAATCACTGCGTGCCCAGCACAGGGACAAGGAGAGCTTCAGGATCATCTCTTTTGATCCTTTGGGAAATCTCTTGAGTGAGGTGCTATTATAACCCTCATTTTACAGATGAGGAGACTGAGGCTCAGTAGAGAGGCTCAGAAACATTCTCAGTGTCAAGCATGCACCAAGTACAGGCCTGGGTTTTGAATACCAGGCACTCACTATCCGCACGCAGAGCTACCAGCCCATGTACCCCTCTTGATACCCTCTGGAGCCGTAGGCCTGTGTTCACAGTATTGTTACACCACCAACTCGCTGTGTGAGATCAGGCAGGCCCCTTAGCCTCAGCCTCCTGTCTATGAACTGAAGGATTAGAACCAGTCAAAAAAGCTTATTTGACCAGAGGCCACAGAAATAGACATATTGCCATCTACCTCAAGAGAAGAGAATTCAATTTTTACCTTGAAGCAGCAGCCAGTTGGGTCTAGGGGGGCCTGGGGCAGGCGCAGAGAGGAGAGCACCCGGCTGGAAGATGGGGCCACTCTGGCCTGGAGATAAAAGACCAGCAGTGGTTAAGGGTGGGATGACAATTTCTCCTCTCAAGGGCCATCAGAGGCGAGAACAGTTTTGCTGGGTTTCTGTACCCCAGCAATTCTCCTGTTCAGCTGTCAGGGTCCAGGAGGGAGGTCAGGGTTCCCACTGCAGAGGTCAGAAGGGATTGGCCCTTCAGGGTGACCTCGGTCTAAGTTAGAAGTTAAAAAGGTCTGATTCTATCCTGAGAGAGTGGGAGGTTGGGCACAAAAGACAGAAGAACTTTCTAGAAGTCAGGGTGTGGATGCAAGGTGAGCTGCCTTTGGTGAGCAGAGACCAGTTAGGAAAGTTGTCCAGGGAGCTCCCAGCAGGTCTTGAGTCAGTCCTTCTGCACCAAGATGTTGGGTGGTCCCTGATGGCACCTTCAGCCTGACCCACCCTCTCCCCACAGCTCCCAACTGTCTGCTTCTTAAGGCTAAGATGCTCTTTTCTCTTTCCACTGAAAATCCTTGAAGAGCTTTCATCAGGGACAGCGTGGAGGAAGCTGCTCTGACCTGTCCTACCAACCCCTCCGGGCCCAGGGCTGCCTGGATATTTCTGGCTGTCCCAAAAGAAAACAAGCCTTAACCCACTAATGTGAGCAGGCAAAATCCTTACCCAACAAAACAAACAATCCTAGCTCCCCTAGGACATACCCAGCTTTCCTAATAGGCATTATGCCCTTGGTATCCAATCAACACAATAGTCCCACTCCCAGGAGAATAGGAGGGACTAACCCCAGGTGGCAGATAAAGGTCACACACAAATGTTGGGTTAGGGGGATCTCTTTCATAAACAATGAATGCTTTTTTAAAAGTTTAAGTATAGCTGTGGCTGGTGTGGCTCAGTTTACTGAAGTCTCCCTGTACGCTGAAAGGTTGCAGGTTTGGTTTCCAGTGGGGGCACATACCCAGGTTGCGGGTTCCATCCCTGGTCAGAGCACATGCAGGAGGCAACCGATTGATGTTTCACTCTCACATCTGACTCTCACATTGATGTTTCTCTCTCTCTCTCCCTCCCCCTTCCTCTCTCTTTAAAATCGATAAAGAAGAAAAAAAAGTGATACTTCAAAAAAATTTTTTTTTAAATAAAAAGTTTAAGTATACCCCACAGCTCATTTCGGATATACTTATATTTTAAAAATTATTCATTGTTTAGTGGAAATTCGAATTGAACGGGCCTCCTGTATTTTTATTTGCTTAATCTGGCAACTTTTTGGGCTGCACGTAAATATGGTGAACAGCAGTGGGCTCACCAGCGACTTTAAGGGCAGGGAGCACCTGTCCAGGGAGGACACCGCTGGAGATTTGGGGCTTATTACGATGTCATTTACAAGTGAAAACTCAGCCCCATTTGTACTAAAAAACAAGTGAAACTGAAACGGCTGCAGCTGAGTGTGTATCACCATTTATACAGCTATCTGGGAGGCAGAAGACAGTGTCAGCCCTTGGGAAACACCCCTGGCTTTTTGATACTGAAGGAGTTTGACCCCGTGATTCCCCTCCCAGGGGTCATTTGCAAGCACAAAATCCTAAGTAAGCTTTAGAGATAACGACATTAATTTGGCACTGCCTGTAATAACTGCTATCTCTCTAGTTAGAGATGTAGATGGCTATATCTGTAATAATCCCTAACAGTTACATGGCAGTGCTCGAGCAATTTGCTGAGTCCTCACAGTGATGAAAACCAGAGGATAACTCTGTCCAGCATCTGGGGACTAGTTAAGTGAGCTGATGGCCTATCACCAGGCAAGATCTCAGGCTGTCATTAAAACTAATGATTATTAAGGCTACTACAACGTAGAGGGGATGCTCGAGGTTTGATGAGATGGGGGAGAGCAGGGTATAACATTAAAATAAAATCTCGTTACCTATAAATCTCGTTATTTATAGAAAAGACACTGGAAGGAAATAAACACTGTGGTTGTTAGGTAATTTTTTCTTTCATGGTTTCTCTTTTTCTAAAAATCCTTTCATGAGTGTGTATTAATTTTCTCTTTAAAAATCAAAAGGGCCCTGGCCGGCGTGGCTCAGTTGGTCGGGCGGCATTCCAGGCACCGAGAGGCTGCCCGTTTGATTCTTGGCCGATTCCTGGTCTGGCAGGAGGGGGACCCAGCTGACCCACATGGGCCAGGGCTATTTCTCGTATTTCTTTATGTTGATTTTAGAGGCAGAGGAATTTAAAAATTGTACTCGCTTTCAATGCACATTATCATCACTGGTGCCTGCAAGGTGCCGCTCTTGTTTATTTTTTGAGTCCGATTTTTTCTCCACACCTCTCCTTCCTCCATTGGTCTGGGCTGGGGCACCCACAGAGGTATTTGTTTTCAAAAGCTCTTCAGTGATTCTAATGTTCAGCCAGCCAGGGACCCACTGATCTAGTGTGTTACTGGAGTTTCTAGTATCTTTTGGCTTAGACTGGCCCATGAACCAGCAGCATTGGCACCGCCTACTAGAAATGCAGGGTCCCAGGGCCCCCGAATCAGAACATATACTTCCAAGTGACCCGTGTGCTCATTTAAGCTGCAGAAGCACCCGGCTCTTGGGCTTGCAAGTGGTTTGAAGCCCACCACTGTTGATGGGATCTTGTTTTAGACCCAAGGGTGGGGGAGGGAGGCTGATAAAGAATCAACTGCCAAGGCACATATGCTGTGAGCTTGTTTTCTTTCCTTTTAAAATCTAGGGCTCTCATAAAGCGAGGTCCCTCTGCAGTTCCCTGTCTGGCACAGCCCGGAGGGTCGGACTGTGCCAGGAAAATCAATTTAGGACCTGAGAGGCCACCCGGGGCCTCTTTCCCCATGACCCCAGAGGGTGGACGTCACTGGCGCTCATGGGGCTGCCAGGGGTAGGCTGTTGATGGCATTTCTTAATATAGTTAGTCAATAGCTATGTTTTCTAAGTGCCACAGAGGACTAAAGGAATGTCACTAAATGTTTGGACATGTTTGGAGGGAACTGGTGGCTTTGAGAAGGACATTTCCCAGGCGGTGGAAGGAGAGCAGATACAGAAGGGGGCTAACCTGGCGACAAACCCCTAGGCACAGGCCTGGTCAAGCCTTTTTCACCTCTCCCCCGTGTGCATGAATATAATAGTGTGAGTAGAGCGCTAGCCCTGCCTGGAGGCTCTGGTCTTGTAGTCCTAGGAGCTTGGTCTGGCCCAGGCTGCAGGCAGAGGGGGCGCTGCTGGCTCCTGTCCTCTGCCTTGGTTTACTGGTCTGTATAAAGGGCCTGTTGCTACAGATAGCTGCGTTTCGAAACTCGATTGCACTGCCTTGGTTTTCTGAGCATTTCCTTCCTTCTTTCCTCTGGAGGTCTCAAGAAGAGCATTCCTGTCCTCAACCCTTCTTTGTCTCTTCCCACAGAAACAGGGAACGGTGGGAAAGCCCAGCAGGAGGGGTCAGGCCTCACTTGGCCATTGCCATGGGACCTTCAGCTGGGCATTTCAGCCACGGGGGTCCTCAGCCGGTAAAATGGGGAACACACACGCTTCTTTGCAGGGTGGCTGCAGAAATCCTTATAGCAAGGAACAAGAAGTTCTTTGAAAACCGGGTTCGGGGGCTCAGTTGCTGTGTATACTCTATTTTTTTAAACTATGTTTTTATTTATTTCAGACAGAGAAAGGAAGAGGGAGAGAGAGAAACATCAATGAGGAGAGAGTCATTGATCGCCTGCCTCCGGCAGGCCCCCCACTGGGGATGGAGCCTGAAACCTGAGCATGTGCCCTGATTGAGAACTGAACCCTGCCCTCCTGGTTCACGGGTTGGTGCTCAACCACGGAGCCATGCTTGCGGGGTGCTCTGTATATTCTAAATGAACATCTCTTGAATTGAATCATCTCCCTCCCACTAAGTCTACAATGTCCTTAAATCTCTTCTATCCCACCTCTTCTGGGGATGACAGCAACTTTAGAGTCTGATCAGTTTTGCAAACTCCAAGGAAATCATAAAGTCAGGCAAGATTATCAATTGGTATTGCTTTTCAGAGAGAGTGGAAGGGAGGGAGAAAGAAACATCGATGTGAGAGAGACATATCGATTGGTTGCCTCCCGCATGAGTCCCGACCAGGGCCGGGGATCGAGCCTGAACCGAAGTATGTGCCCTTGGCTGGAATTGACCTGGGACCCTTCAGTCTGCAGGCCAATGCTCTAACCACTGAGCCAAACCGGCTAAGGCACAATTGGTATTAAAACCAAAGGAGGTCTAAGCATATTCAGCTAATGAAATAAGACAATAATGGGGAAACACCTGGATACACACAACAATATGTTTGCATCTCACTGATAATACTGTGTGAAAGAGTTCTTCTTATAAAATTCCAGCTATATGGCCCTGGCCCGTGTGGCTCAGTCAGTTGGAGTGTCATCCCATGCATTAAAAGGCCACTAGAGGCAACCGATCAATGTTTCTCTCTCAAATCAATGTTTCTTTCTCTCTCCCTCTCCCTTCCTCACTCTCTAAACTCAATAAAAACATATTTGTTGAAAAGTAAGAATAGAGGTTTCCTTTGTGTGGGGGCTACTATATAAGTAACAGCATAAGAGGGAGCCAGCTGAGGACCTAGGAAACTAGGAACATTCTCTGTCTTGATTAGGGCTGTGGTTACGTGGGTGGGTACACATGTAAAAATCCTAGCACAACCAGACCTGTTGTATTTTCTGGGACACATCACACCATCTGTAACATCCTTCAGCCAAAAGCTTTTAAGTTGAATTCAATCAAGACTTTAGATTTAACTTCCAGTTTCCAGGAAATGTAGAGATAGAGGAACAAGCTTAATGGCACCGTGAGGAAGCAACCAGACCAATCCAGAAGGCTGGCCATTCCGGGGGACAGCCCACCCCATCTCTTTCAGAGGGGAAACTGGTCAGAAGAGTCCAAGAGACATCGCAACCAGGGGCAGTGAAAGGCCTCCGTTTGGACCCCGGTTTAGACATACCAGTTGTAAAATCTTAGCGGCAATTGGGGTATTTAAATATGGAGTTTTAGACGACAGTATGGAATTGTTTTTAATGTTTTAAAGTATGATAATGCTAATTTGGTTTTATTGGAAAGTGCTATTTTAAAAAGATGCATACTGGAAAAAAATTCAAATCCATTTTCAGCTTGGTGAAGGACAAGCCAACCCACAGGCGTGCCTGGGAAGTCTCCCTTTCTGCAAACAACCCTTCCAACAGGAAATGGACATTTGCTAGACTTCTATTGAGTGCTTGCACTTCATATATTTTTCTCATTTCATAATAGCCATCTGTTTTTTATAACAATTTTTAATTAAAAAATCATATATGTTTGATGAAAGAAACTTTAATCACCTAACAAATATGCAATGTAATATGAGACTCCTCTCTCCAGGAACCTCCTGTCCCAGTTCCTCTACCCAAGGCAACCACTGTTAATGGTTTCTAGTATTTCTTTTCAGAAATGGGACATTCTCTATCCACACAAACATATATATGGATATGTACTCCCCTACTTTTTTTGCTCAGTGGCAGCTGTGGATGAAAAAGGGATTCTATGGAAAGGAACCTCATTGGGTAATCTGATCATAAATTTTAAAAAAAAGATCTTAAAATTGATTTTTAGAGATAGAGGAAGGGAGAGGGAGAGAGAGAAACATCGATGTGAGAGCACAACATCAATCAGCTGTCTCCTAGGGATTGAGCCCTGACCGAAATTGAACCGGCAACCTTTCGGTGTACTGGATGATGCCCAACCAACTGAGCCACACCAGCCAGGGCTGATAATAAATTCTTAATTGGGCAGGTCTGTCCCAGCCTATAACTTCTTTAGTAAAAGGCTTATCTTTACCTTAAGGAAGCCCTGTCCGTTGTTTTTGTGCATCTAGATTAACACACTTATGAAATGGCAAATAATCCTCTTTTTCAGACCCCTAGAGGAATCTCTACCCTCAAGGGAGCACATAATTTGTTTTAAATTTATCTTTATTGTTGAAAGTATTACAGCTGTCTCCCCTTCCCCCCCCAGTGGCCCCCCTTCTACCCTACTCCCACCCCCACCCCAGGCCACATAATTTTGGTAACTGTCCTCTAATCCAATCTCCATCTTGTTTTCTCCCTCTTTCATTTACTCTTCCTTACCTTTTCTCCTTAATTCCATATGCAAAAAAGAAATGCAAACTGTCATCCTAAGGAACATTTTTATCAGTCTGTTGAGACCGTGCTTCCGGGTGTATCCTCTGTCTGGCTCAAATACATTTTTATAAAAATTCTCTACAGCTTGCTAAGCAGGTTCATGTGAGGCTCACTGGAAGGCCTGAGAGGAGCCCTGCTCTGTGCTCAGCACTCAGAAGCCTGCTGGTCCAGGGTCCACAGCCCCTGACCTAGCAGGAGGCCAGGGGATCAGGCACTATAGACGAGCCCTGGGGCAGCCTTCCCATAGGACAGAGGTTGGAAGTCCCTCCTTTTATACGTGCCCACACTCCTGGATGTTAAGAGGTTGTATGTAGCATGAACACTTTGTAATATCGATTAGTTAAATGTAAGGCAATTCACACACACACACACAAAATTCTCTACAGGTTTGGATGTTCTTACGCTGACACAGCCTACCATCCATACTGTGTTACACGTGGCTGTTTTGACTTTATATATCTATACTTCCATGTTTGCTCTTATGAATGCTACCAATGATCTTCCTGGTGGTTGGGTCCAAGGCCACCTGTCAGCTTTCTCCTTTTTTTAAAATATATTTTTATTGATTTTCAGAGAGAGGAAGGGAGATGGAGAGAGAGAGGGAGATAGAAACATCAATGATGAGAGAGTTGTTGATCAGCTGCCTCCTGCACGCCCCCGACTGGGGATCAAGCCCGCGACCCGGGCATGTGCCCTGACCGGGAATCGAATCACGATCTCCTGGATCCTAGGTCGATGCTCAACTGCTGAGCAACACCAGGCTGGGCTGTTTTTTTTTGAGCATGTATCATTTACTACTATACTATATAATTTATTTACTTATTTTGTATATTCTTATTTATCTTGTTGATGTGAGAAACATCCAAACCTGTAGAGAATTTTTCAGCTTATTTGAGTCGAACAGAGGATACATCTGGAAGCAAGATCTTAACAAACTGAGAAAATACTTTCAAGAAACGAGTTTGCAGCCCGGCCGGGCGTGGCTCAGCGGTTGAGTGTTGACCTGGGATCCAGGCGATTGGGGTTCGATTCCCGGTCAGGGCACATGCCCAGGTTGTGGGCTGGAGCCGATCAATGGCTCTCTCATCATTGATATTTCTCTCTCTCTCTCTCCCCCTCTCCTTTCCTCTCTCTGAAATCAATAAAGATATATATATATATTTTTAAAAAGTACCACCTCTCTTCTCTTAAAACAAAAATGAGTTTGCAGTTTCTTCTTGCATTTGGAATTAAGGGGAGAATTTAAGGAAGATCATGGGAAGGGGAAGAAAGCAGGGCAGGGTCAGATTACAGGGTAGTTAACAAGATTGTGAGCTCCCCTGAAGGGGTCAGGGTTTAGAAGTAGGGGCCTGAAAAGTCATTTCAAAGGTGTGTTAACCTAGATGTACAGAAACAATGGACAGGGCGTGCTTAAGGCAAAGATTAACCTTTTATTAAAGACGTTACTAGCCCGGGATATGACTATCCGCCATGACCCGCTCAGATAAGAATTTATGACCAGATAAACCTGTGAGGTTCCTTTCTATAAAACCCCCTTTTTCATTCACAGCTTTGTGAGAATATAAATTCCGAGAGGACGGAGGTTTTGCAGTTTTCATCACTGTGGTATCCTAGTGCCTGGAATAGTGCCTGGCACACAGTAGGTGCTTAATAAATATCTAGTGAATGAATAGATACTATCCTATTGATTATTTTAAAGGCGGGTAGGGTCCATTGCATGGACGATGTAATATTAACAGCACAGTGGTGGCATGTCTGATGCAGCCTTTTATGGATTTAGTTCCTTCACAAATTTAGTCTTTTACAAGGTTAAAGTCTTTTACAAAATTATACTTATTTAAATGTCTCAACAATCTTATGAACTAGGTTTGATAGTCACTTTCATTTAATAGATTACAAAACCAAGGTTCAGGCAGATTTATTACCTCTCCCACTGTCGCACAGATAACGTGTCACACCCATTGGGCTTCGTCCTGAACCAGCACATTTACCTACTTGTGCCAAGCTGGTGCAGAACGGGGCTACCACGACTTACTTCACCCGCCTCCTACCAACAGACACCATCTTGTGGTTCTCAGATGAGGCAAGAAGGCTCAGAGAAGTTAAGGCACTTGTTCAAAGTCACACCCTCTCCAAGGAGGGCTAGGGTTAGGAGGGCTTTCCAGGTGGCCCACTTCTGCCCCTTGGCAATGTCCTTTCTCCCCAGGGTCCTCCCTCTACCACAGCTCCTCCCCCAGCTCTGGAATCCTCCCCAGGTAGCCCCAGGCCACAGACATGGAATAGCCTACTTAATCCCTTAACTGTTCACCCGCCTCCCTCATGGAATGTGGACATCTCATCTCCAGGTTCCTGTTCTGGAGTTTCCCACCTTTGCATCTTTTGTGTCTGAGGGGTCAGGGACCACCTGGGGGTCTTACCTGACAATCATTTATTCTGTCACTTTTTAAAAAATTGATTTCAGAGAGAGGAAGGGAAGAGAGAGAGAAACATCAACGATGAGTCCTCGATCGGCTGCCTCTTGCACGCCCCCTGCTGGAGATCCAGCCTACTATCTGGGCATATGTCCTGACCAGGAATTGAACCACGACCTCCCGGTTCATAGGTCGACGCTCAACCATTGAGCCACGCCAGCCAGGCTATTCTGTCACTTTCATTGAGCTGTTCCACTTGCCGGGGACACTATTACAGGGAGTTTGGCTTCACCCGAATCCAGACAGAACCCAGACTGGCCACCAGTATATCTAGTACTGTGTTCCCAGGACACAATGACAAGCAGAGAAAAACACAGTCCCTGCTCTTGAAGGGCTGATGGTCTAGTGGGGGGACAATGTTAACTACTCAGCGTAAGTAAGAGTCCAAGTGTGATTACCATTGTTGGTGAAGGTGCAGAGCTAGATGGCTGAGAGCTGGTGGACAATAAACGAAGAGAGAAAAGAACTTTACAGAAAAAGGGACAACAGGGAACACAAGAAGCTAGGATGGCTGGGGCTAGGTGCACAGATCTTGGTGGGAGATGAGGCTAGGAGGTCTTAGCCTGGACAAGAAGTTTTGGCTTCATCTCAAGTACAGTAGGAAGCTGTTTAATCTGGGGGTGAAGTGGGGGGAAGGGTAATAGTTTAGCTTGATAGGCCTGATCAAATCCTATTTGTATGCTGAAGCAGACAGGCCTGGATGAAAAGTACAGAACAGGCGAGCAGGGACTAAAGGATGCACACGTGTGGGGAAGGGTCTATGGGCTTGGTGGCACTGAAAGAAATTGAGGAAGTGGTAAATCTGAGAAATACTGGCCCACGATCACGCTCCTCTCTAGGGTCAGTCCACGTTCAAAGACTGGTTGATGGGCAGGGTAGGCCAGAAGGCCCATTCCATTGGTCAGTGTGGGACAGCTCTAAATGGTGGTTTTAGCCCTGGAGCTACCTCTAGGATAACCAAGATCTTAAAAGAGATAAAAATATACAAGTTCCCATTCTGAATGGAGAAGCAGCTGGAAGCCAGGACTTGTCCTGGGCTTGAGAGAAGTGTGGATGGGTCCCTGGTCCCAACAGTGCCTGGGGAGGATACTGCTCTACCCTGGGCAAGGATCCCAGTGCTCAGAACCTGTGCCTCTCCTTTCTCATCCCTCCCACAACCCCAGAAGGACGGTGAGCATGGGGGACCTCTTGGCACTGGGATGCTGGTCCTAGTTTTCCCATGTACTTGCTCTGTGACCTTGGGCAAATCTCCTTTCCTCTCTGGGTCCACTTCTTACTGGCAAGACCGGAAGTTGGAGCAATCAGTGACTTAACTTTTGGAGTAGATCACAGAGCCTCTGAGAGTTTGTTGAAAGCTATGACCATGATGCACATAATTTCTCCCAGCTGCAGGGGTTTCTGAAGCCCTGGAGTGGGTGCGGTGGCGACTTACCTGGGCCTCAAGTTAAGAATCCTTGGATGAGCCCTGGCTGGTGTGGCTGGTGTGACTGAAGGAGCATCATCCCGTACACCGAAAGGTCTCGGGTTCGATTACCGGTCAGGGCACATACCCAGGTTGTGGGTTCTATCCCTGGTTGGGGTGCATCCAGGAGGCAACGGATTGATGTTCCTCACATTGTTTTTCCCCCTTTCCCCCTCCCCCCTCTAAAATCAGTAAGAACATATTTTCGGGCGAGGCTTAAAAAGAAAAAACAGAATCGTATGAGGCAGAATGGGCACCATTTCTGAAGGCCTGCTTGAGGGCCCGTGTACTACCTGTTCTAATTCTCACCACAACCCTTTAAGGCAATCCTTACTTTGCCCACCTGGAGACAGAACTTACGTGATTTGCCCACGCTGGGAGAAGCTGAACGAAGACCACCCCCCGCCCATGCCAAGTATTTCTGAAGCCAAAGACGGTTCTTCTCGGTACAGTGAGAAACATCTCCACTCTCCCTTCCCCGTTCCCGCCACACCCCCACAGCACCATACCGTTTAGGCCTCATAGCCAAAGCTCTGTTGAAGTTTTTTAAAAAATTGGTTCTATAATAATCATTTTTTCTATTTTGTTTTCTGTTGCAGCTTGAAGCGCTCTCATGAGGCAGGGCTTGTTTGGGTGGTAAGCTGGAAGCCCTGAGGCTCAGAGAGGCTACGTGGCCTGCAAGGTCACACAGCAAGGGTGCAGTCTAACTGAGAGGTGGGGACAGAGGGCGGGTACGATTTACTCCTTAAGTCCCAGAGTGGAAAGCCTCGCCTCGTTGCAACTTGGAAAACCAGGGGAGAGGGTGGAAAGAGGCTGTAATTAGGGAAAGGCAGGGCCCTAGGGCTGGGGCAGGGTAGGCTGACCTGCACCCCAAAAGGAAAGGGTCTCCAGAAAGTGTTCTTTCTACTCTTATCCTTGAGGCTCCTAGTCCCCCCCTCTGCCCCTCGGTTGAAGGGAACCCAGAGTGTGAGTCAACGTCCCGAGCCTCGGAAGGCCCCTGGGTGTTCAAGTCCCGCCGCAGGGCCACCATCCTGGCCTGGATGTGCTGTCAGTCCCGGAGGACGGGAGGTGACTTCACTGAACGTCTGGCTCTCCCAGGCCCGCTGCGGCCCCAGGAACTGCCCTGGGGGAGGGGCCGAATCCTGCTGAGGGCACAGAAAGGCTTTGGATGAATGAAACTCAGCGCCTCGACCGCTCCCAAAGGGCTGGCAGGAAATGCCCACATCGCCGCTTGAAAAAGTAAAGCCACTTGGCAGGGCCGCCCCAAACCCAGCCCCGCGGTCTCCGTCGCCAAGCAGGGCAGCCGGCGCCGGGGCTCCGGCAGGCGCCGCGTTTCTGGGCCGGGAGGCGCGGCGCCTTTAAGAGGCGGCGGGCGGCGCTGCCCCCTGGCGGCCGGCGCGGCCGCGCTTCCTCCGCCGCGCTGGGTCCAGCGCGCCCGCCGGCCGGGTCAGCGCGGCGGGGCCGGACTCGGCGAGGGCGGCGAGGACGGGGCGGCGGCGGGTGAGGCCCGCGGGCGGGGCGGAGGCCGCGGGAGGGCGCGGGCAGCCGCGCGCGCCCCGCCGGGGTCCGAGCGTGCCGGGAAGGGCACGCGCCCGGCTCGGAACGGCCGTCGGCGCCGCCCGGGGCTCGGAGGGCGGGCCAGCTGGAGAGGCCGGGACCCCGGGGGGCCTTGGGGGCGGCGGGGAGCCCGAGCGCGGAGCCGAGTCTCCGTCGCGGGCGCCGGAGGGCGGGTTGCTCGGCCCTGGGCGGCGCCGGCGAGCCGGGACCTCCCCTCGGTCCTCCGGGCCCGGCCTCGCGAACTTGCGCGCCGGCGAGCCCGGCGGGCGGCGGGCGGCGGGGCGGGCCCGGCGCGGCGGCGGCCAGTGGCGTGCCGCGCTGAGCGCCGCTCCCCCGCCCGGCGTGCGCCCCGCCCCGGCCCGCCCGGCCCGCCCCTCCCGGCAGGACTGCGCGCCCCGAGCCGCGTTCCGCGTCCCCGCCGCCGGGAGGAGGCAGCCGCTCGCTCGCGGCGCGCGCCGGGCCGCCAGACTCGGCCTGTGGGCGATTTCCTCCGGCCCCGAGCTCTCCGCCCGTGGAGGAAGATGCAGACCTTTCTGAAAGGGAAGCGAGTTGGCTACTGGCTGAGCGAGAAGAAAATCAAGAAGCTCAATTTCCAGGCCTTCGCCGAGCTGTGCAGGTGAGGAGGGGACGGGGTTCCGGCGCCCGGGGATCCCCGGCCGGAGCCCGGCTCAGCCCCGGCGGCTCCTTCGGGAGGTTAGAGCGAAACGGGAAGGAGCCGTGCGCGGGGACGCCGGGTCCGAGCAGCCAGGTGGTGCGGCGGCCGGCGGTCGTGCTCGAGGGAAGCGGTGGCCAAGTGTGGTCGGTGTGGCACGGACCGGGGCTCTCAGGTGCACGGTGACCCCGCCGAAGACGCCTCCCGCGGGGCGCCCAGGGCGCGGCGGGGGGGAGCGCTGCTGAAGGTGGTCGAGGGTCCTGGGGAATCGGGGGGATCCCAGGCTTCCCTGCCTGTGGCTGGAGGTTACTTCTGGACTGGAGTGTTTTTCTTCCGTCGTCCCGTTCCCTTCTCTTCGTGCAGAAGGGCACCAGGGTTCGTCTGTTTGCGGACCACCTACTGTGTGCGCCGCGAGTGCAGTTCTTGAAGCTGTCATTGCACGTCACTGGGATAAGCCGAGGTGAAGCGAGGAGCAATACTTGGCATGTATGGGGTGATTTGCTGTCTCATAGAGCCTCGCACCAGCCTTGAGAACTGGCCGGGGTGGTGATTCTGGGCCACGTGTCTGAGAAGGGGGATCAATCCGCAGAGAGGTGGGGTACCACGTCTGGGGTCCCAGAGCTAGGGAGCGGGTGGTGCAGAGGAGTTGCTGGGTAAATGCATGCGGTATAGATGGCCTTCCTCTTCTTGCCTCTCCTCCCCCCCTCCCATGCTGGTGCTCAGTAGTGGAGACTCAAGTATTTTATTAAGATGGCATTCTCAATCCTTACAGAAACATCCAGTGTTGGGTCAGGTATGCCTCACCTTGCCCCACACAACTGTGGCTTTGCCATGGAGAAGCTGTGAGTTTGAATCCCCTTCTCAGTGAAAACCTAAGATAATTTGGCTCCACAAGCCTTTTGCAAACTCTAGGTGGAAACCTTTTGTTATGCAGTGTTTGTCTCCAGTTGGTAGATCCGATTCTTAAAAATGGACCCCACTTGCATTTTCATCCCTGCTGGATCCCCAAACATGAAGAATCGAATAATTGTGATTTCCCTATCTCCTGGTGCTAGGAGCAAGTGGCCAGTTTTGAGCTAAGGAGCCTGCCACACCTCTGTGCCCCTCATGTCTGTCCCAAGGGCCTGGTGCTCCTTTGCCCCATGCAAGCCCTGCAGGCGCTCTTCTCCCAGCAGCCAGAAGGGCGCCCTTTACGTAGAACAAACAGCTCCTGGGTTTGCATCCTTGGTCCGGTGGGAATGGAGTTGGCTGCCTTCTCTCAGGCCCTCTTTCCATGGTCAGTAGGGCATGCTGAATACATGAGGAAATCAGGAGGAACTCGAAGCCAGAGCTTTGAAAATGCGTCTGAGGACGTTTGGTACATTAAAAAGGGGCACTTGAACCTTTTACCACAGATGCACTTGGAAAATGTGCCCTAGACACAGAAGAAATGTGGAGAAGCCCCTTTGACTTGTTCCTGAAATCTGGTTCTGGTATGAGGTGCCGGAGCTCCCACTGCGGTCATCTAAGGCTTGGGAAATCCCAGTGAAGACCTTGCACCCTTTTTCCCGAGGTCTGGCTGTGTTTGTGTCATCCTGTGTCTGCAGCTAAAGCAGGAGGCTTGTCATCTGGTTGGTGTATTTTGCTGGGTAATTAGGAGGCTTTCGTAAAACAGCTCTCTCTGAGACCCATGGCTAGGCCCTCCTCTGGTCTTGCAGGTTGGCTTTTCCTTCCTGTGGACCCCTGCCTTTAAACAGGGGGTTCAGGATAAGCTATGATGTCAACCCTTCTGGGGAAGATCCAACGTGAAGTGTTAATGGCTCTGAAAGGGTCATTGCCCTCAAAGTTGAGTTGCCTTTTGGCCAAAATAATGGCTTTGAGGAGAAGAAAGAAAGTGTGTAGGCCATTCTAGAATCTCAGGAAGCCCACTTTGTGTTTTCATTAGGGACGCGTTGGATATTTTGCCACTGAGCCTTAAGAAGGAAAAGAAAACACCAAAAATAGGTTTCTTTCTATTTCTCCTCTCTTTTATTATTTTCGGAGCAGCGCCCTCTGGTGGCCACGTTTCTATTCTGGGTGCAAAATGCTCCCACCCTGGAGAGGGTGGCTGGAGTTGTGTTTGGTGGGAATGGTGGTGCGATTTTAGTGGCCCAAGAGATGACGTGGATGGACGGTGTCATGTTTTTGACATTCATGATCTGGTGGGTCAGCGCTCCTGTTTTGATAGATGATGAATTGTCTGTGAATCTCCCAATGAAAAAGTCCAGAGATCTTTGAAAATGACATTAGGCTCTGCTCTGAATGTTTGGGGCAGTGTCAGCGCCACAGAGGCTGACCTGAACAGACCAGGAGGGTTGTTTAGTTGAATGTCAGGCGTTGTAAAAATCTCCGAGCAGAAAGGGATGTTGGAGATCGTCTTATCCAGCTCTTTGTTTTACAGATGGGGAAACAGGAATGAGAGAGGGGCAGGTTCCATAGGTTTGTTCCTTTTCTTTAACTTCTAGAATGGATCCAATCTGGTGACCTTGAGACCCACACAGAAAGCCAGCCCTTTCTCTGAGCACCTCCGGCAGTAAGGTGGACTCTCTTGTTATTTTCATAGGAGTTCGGTGACTGCCATCTTGTCCTGGGTATATTTTCCTTGCAAGCTGAGTAGTGCCCATTGCAGGTGTAATGCCTTGTTCTCTCAGGGGCATCGCACATGGATGGCATCAGTAGGCGTTTGGAGCTTGGTCCTGCTGGGACACCTTAGGTAGATGTAAGGGCCCACCCTTCAAACCCTCTGTGCCCCTTGATAGGAGGCCCTCTGACTAGTCAACAGATGGGCCTTTGACTCAGCTTGTTTTTAGTGAAGCTGTGTGTTCCTGTGACTACTATTTCTTCCCTTCTCCCCGGGACCTGGCTTGTTTTCTCTACCCCCCCCCCCCTTTCCCCTTCCCCTAACACAGGAGCAGCCTTGCTGCTTCCTCACACCTACTTTGTGGCTTTTTTAACATGCCCAGAAGGGACTTCAGAGGTACAGCAAAGAAATAAAGCTGTTGGTTGGAAATTTGGGTGATTTTTGTTTTAGCTCTACACAGTGCCCCACTTGGAAATGCTGGCTGTTCATGTTTTTTGTATCTCTCCTTCAACTCCTTCTTGCCTTCCCACTCTTTTTTTAAAAAATATATCTTTTTATTTACTTTAGAGAGAGGAAGGGAGAGGGAGAGAGAGAGACAGAAACATCAATGATGAGAGAGTCACTGATAAGCTGCCTCCTGCACACCTCCGACTGGGGATCGAGCCCACAACCCGGGCATGCGCCCTGACTGGGAATCGAACCCTGATCGCCTGGACCCTAGGTCGACGCTCAACCGCTGAGTCATGCTCGCCCGGGCGCCTTCCCACTCTTTTCTTTCCTGTGGCAGAAGCTGTGTTGCAGGGACTGGTGAAAAGGCACATGACTTTATGGAGTGTTCTGGTATAAAATGTGGCTGAATCTCTGTCCATGCTGTAATATTCGCTGACTTTTTAATGTGGTCCTCCCAGCAGCCCAGGGATGGAGGGGTGGGGAAACTGAGGCTTGGGGAGTGTCAGGGGCTTGCACAGCCAGTTGGGCTTCCCTGAGCTCAGTGCTAAGGCCTCTACACCTGAGAATGTGGCTTCCTTGTGTGTCTCTTCTTTGCCCAGGTTAGCCTGGGGCTTCCTGGAGGCTCCAAAAGCAGAATGTCCATGCAGTTCGCATCCTTGAGAAACTCGGAGGCCAGCTGGGTTGACTAGTTTGCAGGAAATAATATGTTCATGGTGCAGTCTCAGACTATGTTATTGATGCCAGCTTTTCCACAGGGGACCCTTAGTACACGGGACCCTTCAAACTAGAACTGGAACTCTGCTGTGGCTCTAGTTCACGGAGCGCCTTCTGGAGCCCAGGCCTGGTGTCAGGCAGTGGGTGGGGGGCAGTGAGTGTGGTGTTACCAGTAACCTGGCCTGGGAAGGATGCCAGGGAGCTTGGGGTGCCCGTGTCCCTTCCCCTTAGGGCCTGCATTCCTTCAGAAGGGGTTGTCGAAAGGTCCCTTTCTGTGGGGATTGCTTACCATTCTAAGCTGCAATTCTTTCGGGCGATTCTTAGGGGGTAGGAAAGAGGATCATTTCCAGGATTAAGTGATGCTAGTCTGTTTGTATTACTGTCTGGATTTGGCACTATTGTGGGGTGTGGGGGTGGGAGAAAAACTTAGGTTTCCTTTGCAGCACATGCACAGGGACTATCATAACCCAGCCTTGCAAGTAAATACTTCCCACCAGCTCCTGACATAAACTGGACTCACTGTGGGAGACACGGCCACGTGGACACTGCTGTCTGTTGATGAGACTGCCTGGGTCCCAGGCCTGGCTCCACCAGTGACCCTGGCACATGACTTAACCTCTCTGTGCCTCAGTTTCCTCATCTGTGAAGTGAGGATAATAGCAGTATTTAGTTTGGGGATGTTGTGAGCATTTAAGGAGTCAGTGCAGACATGTAAAGTACTTGGACCTCTGTAAACAGTGGTTGCTGCTATTTTTTCTTTGTTGCTGTTCTTGGGGAGCGAGCAAGTGGGCTTCTGCCTATGGATCCTCTGTTCCGGGGTTGTTGGCATTTGTAGACTTAGTGGTCTCTGGTTTGGACAGTTTGTGAGCGACCCTGAAGTCCATTATGGATGCTAACTGATCATCCTGTGGGTTGTGGGGGGTCTGGGGGGTGTTGGGCCGGCAGGCACGGCTAAGGAGGGGCCTACTCCAGTGTCTTCTCCTTTCACACGCTACCCATCTGTTATCTTCCAGCCCCCCGGAGGCGGGGGTGCTGTCCTCAAATGTTTACTAGATGGGGAACCAGAGAAAATTAGATATTAATGCAAGATGCTTTCATTCTGACGATTCTAGAAGAGTTTGTGCTGGGTTTCCTGAAAATGCCAAGAGTCTCCATGAGCAATCATGTTACTATTATTAGCTAACGGTTACTGTTTTCTTTATCGTTTCAAATATTTAATACATGTACATGTTTAAAAAAAAATCAGAGGGACTCAAAGTACACAGTGAAAAGTCCGTTTCCTTCTTGTTCTCGATTGCGGTCACTCAGGGACATGGCTCTTGGCAGTCTCTGTTGCAGTCTCTGCCCATAGGTGTTTTGTACAAACACAGGGTACACGTGGGTGTGAAGGTCTCTGTATATATACCGTTTTGTCTGTTTCACGGAGCACCACGACGTAGAGAAACTGCACATTGCTGCTTCATTTGGAGAGCATTCTGCATTATTTGTCTCATTTCTTTAATGGCTGTGGGGGTCCAGCTCTTAAAACGATGGACCATATTTCTTGCCCTGTGGCTGGCTTCTGCCGGTGTAGACAGTGGGGCAATGAGTGCCCTGTCCCATTGCCTGGGTGCTCACTGCCAGGTGAGTGAGCGCTGAGTCGACGGCACAGGCATCTGACTTTATCCTGGGAGTTCTCAAGCTGCTCGCAGACGTGGCACTGCTCGCAAGTGATAGCGAGTGGGAGGGCCTGTTACCCATACCCTGCCCAGTGCAGTGGACAGTGTTTTTTATCTTAGCCACACACACAGGTAAGAAAGGATACTTTTTAAAAAATTTTATTTTTAAATTGATTTTTAGAGAGAGAGAATGGGAGAGGAAGAGAGAGAAAGAAACTTTGATGTGAGAGTAGAATATCCCTCAGCCGCCTCCTGCACGCCCCCTACCTGGGATCTAGCCCGAAACCTGGGCACACGCCCTTACCAGGAATCAAACCAGCATCCTTTAGGTTCCCTGGGACAACGCCCAACCACCTGAGCTACAGGGCGAGAAAGGACACTTTTGATTTGCATTTCTCTTATGATGGTGAGATTGAGTTCACGTTGTGGGCTCACCTGCATGCAGGCTGGGGCTCCATTCCTAATCACTGGCCAATCCTGCCCCCACTGGTTGTTTCTCCCCCATGATTCAGCAGGTTTGGGGCATTCAGTAAATGCTTAGTGAAGTGCCTCATGAGAGTAATGCCTGAACAGTTGGATGTAAATAGGGTTTTTGTTCTTGTTCGTATTTTGAATTCAGCTGGTACACTAGCTTTTTTTTTTTTTTTTAAAGGAATGTTCTAGTACCTCCTTTTAAAAAGTAACATTCATTCGAGAAAGCAAATCATTCTGGAGCTGTGTACGTACTCCTTCCCTGGCAAAGGCACAGTCTTAAACACCTCTCCCCTTTGTGCATGAATCGCCCTTCCCCCCTCCCCCCAGCCTTTCCCCTTCTGCTGGTCCTCCCAAGGCCTGCCTGGGTGTGTGTGGCCTTGCTTTGGGGAGAGTGATGCACTGGATTCCCCAGTGGGAAACTCAGGCTCAGCAGGGTGGGGTGGCTTCTCCAAGGTCACACAGTGGGGTGTGGCAGGCGATTTACCAGCTCTAAGACCAGTGCCCCCTTCTCCTGCGTGCTGAAGCCTCCTTTCAAGCAACACCTCCCCAGGACCTGTGAACCAGGTGCCTGTTGGAACAGCTAGGCACTGCCATTGGGCTGTTTGAATTCCCCCTGGTGCTTTGTCTTGTCTGCTCTAGGCCTCCCTCAGAGAGCAGCTGCCCTGTGGTCTGTGCCTCCTGCACTGGGCCTCGGGCTGGATGCATTCTGTGGACCCATGTGGTGCCAGGCTGAAGATTATGACGGCTCCTGGGGGTGCGCCCACCCCCACTTTTAGGGCTCAGGTGGTGGATATATCATCAGTTGTGGAGATTTGAGAAACCTCCAGTGAGGGACCCCCAGACTCCTGTCTCCCCTCCCCCACAGGTCTCTGGGTGCTGGGTGCCCACCCTGTTAACTGCTCTTGATGTTCCCAGGAAGCCCTGCTGTCAGAGCCCAACCAGGTAGATTCTTCTAGGGCACCAGCTGCCCCTGGAGGGAGAATCAGGACACAGAGGGCAAAGTCCCTCCCAAGGATGGCTTCTGGGTGATGCCTTTTCCGCGTCACTCAGAGTCTTCAGCTCCAGCGACCCCAGCTGCTGGCTAGCTCTTCTTCTCTGGACTTGCTCATGGTGTGTTTCTTGTCTGTCCCTCCTTTGAAAAGTTGGTTCCAGCCGTAGTAGGTTTTGCTCAGTGGTTAGAGCGTCAGCCATGTGCGGGAGGCAACCAATCAATGTGCCTTTCTTCACATCTATGTTTCCCTCTCCCCCCCCTTCCACTCTCTCTGAAAAAGCAATGGAAAAAAAATCCTTGGATGAAGGTAAAAAAAAAGAAAGCAAAAGTTGGTTCCATGAGGACAAGAGACATGGGCAGTTTTATTTGCTGCTGAAATCCAAAGCCCGGTACCAATGCACACCAATGCAGGAGCTCAGTAGAGTGCCCATTAGTGGGTGAAGGAACTGACTGGTGGGTTTTGGAAGCCGCTTTCTTGTCCCTGTGGCTCAGCCAAACACCACTTGTGACTCTGGAGTGCTCTGTGCCAGGAAGGAAACCCCAGAGGTGAGGGGAGATGGGTGGAAGGTGAGGTGTTTGGTCCCAGGTCAGGAAATAGCTTGGTGGTTTCATTCCTTTTGTCTTTTTGTTGTTGTTAATCCTCTCCCGAGGATATTTTTTCCACTGATTTTTAGAGAGGTGTAGGGAGGTAGGGAGGGGCAAAGAGGGGAGAGAGAGAGAGAGGAAGAGAGACATCGATTGGTTGTCTCCTGCACCAACCCCAACTGGGGCCAGGGATTGAACCTGCAACCCAGGTACGTAACCTTGACCCGTAATTGAACCCACGATCCTTAGGTGCTCAAGCCGAAGTTCTAACCACTGCGCCACACAGGGGAGGGCTCATTTCTTTAGTCTTTTATTCTCTCAGCAAACCCTGACCATCCACCCCACTGGCCCTGTGCTGGTGCTGGTCCTTCCCCTTGTGCACCTAGATGCGTGGTAAGGAGGTGGGTGTAAACCCGCACAGATACATTTAAAATGCTGCAAGGTGTAATTAGAGCTAGGAAGCCTGCAAACAGGAGAGTGCTGTGGCAGGGGTGGCTGCCACCACTTTAGCACTCTGTGGTCAGGGAAGACTTCTCCGAGGGGGTGAAGAGCTGTTTATTGAGAGGGTCTGAGAGCCGTTTCCTCTAGAAGCTAAAGGGCAACAGGGCAGGTGGTGTCAGCTGCCTAGAGGCCACACACCCTCACCTGCCTCTGATACAGCCCTGGGTTCTGTGTAGACCTAGGGCAGCTGTCCAGAGAAGGGCAGGCCGGTTTCCAGGTTATCAAAGTGGTTAAGAGAGGCAGCAGGGTGTCCTTCGGTAGCCTTGTTCTCTGACAGTGTGAGGGGGGCCAGGTGGGTGCCCCTGGGATGGTCCTCCGCCTAAGGCTGCAGCTGTTACTCTGGGGCCCAGGACAGGAGGCCAAATGCTCTGCTCTGGTCTGGCCCAGTCCAGCCTGTGTGTTCAGGAATGAGCTGTTCTGGGCCTTGAGGGCCTGGGGTGGGGGAATGGGTGGGGATCCTATGGCTTTTGGAGGCCCTAGGTCATGAATTTTCCCAGAGCTCAAGTTAGGCCTCAGGTGCCCAAGGGCACTGGATGGAAACCACACCAGAATCTTGTTCTTTTTAATAGTCATTCACCTTTTTCTAGGCCAGCATTTGCCAAACTTGCTCAACAAAGGAAGCACGTGGGGCACTGGTGAAAGCCACACATCCCTGAGTCTATCCCTCCCCTGTAAAACTATTCCAGGCCAGGGGTCTGGGAGACTCTCTTTAAAAAAAAAATCTATTTTTATTGATTTCAGAGGGAGGAAGGGAGAGGGGAGAGGGAGAGAGAGATAGAAACATCAATGATGAGAGTCATTGATTAGCTGCCTCCTGCATGCCCCCTGCTGAGGATTGAGCCCTCTACCCAGGCATGTGCCCTGATGGGGAATCTAACTGAGGTGTGGATCATAGGTCGATACTCAACTGCTGAGCCACGCTGGCTGGGAGTCTCTTTTTAATAAGTGCCCTCAGGATTCCTCTGGGGAACTGAAACTGTTGTTACTAAGCCTCACCCCAAAATTGTCAGGCATGTTTTAACACCAAGTTTAACAGGCTATTGTGGACTCTCTACTGCCAGGCCTCTAGGGGACAACAGCTCTCCAGGAGGGCATTTGGGATGTAAACAGTCCCAGGCTGGTCTGTGGTGGGAGCCCTTGTGCAGGATGAGACTCCTCCAGTTTCCTAGAGCACTCACCAGCTCATGCCTTCTCTGAGCCTCATCACAGGAGGGAGGCAGGGCAGGGGCCCCAGGTAGACTGCTACATTTTGGGCAGTCCTCTTTCCCTTTAAAAAATTTATTGCCTTGCCCTGGTTGGTGTGGCAAAGTGGTTAGAACATTGGCCTGCACACTGAAGGGTCTTGGGTTTGATTCCTGGTTAAGGGCATGTACCTGGGTTGCAGGTTTGTTCCCCCACCCTGGTTGGGGCACCTGCCGGAGGCAACCAATCGATGTGTCTCTCTCACATCAATATTTTTCTCTCTCTTTCTCTCCCTTCCACTCTTTCTAAAAATCAATGGAAAAAATATTCTTGGTGAGTATTAGCAACAACAACAAAAATTTATTGCCTCTGGCAGCTAGTTTGCACTGGAGTGTATTTAAAGGTGGATCCCAAGGGACAGGAGCTGGGTTTTGCATTGGAGACATTCCTGGGGACCAGTCTGGTTGTCAGACCAGGACTGGGAACAGGGCGGTAGCACAACTTGAGGTGCATCCTCTGCAGCTTGCTCTGCAAACTCAGTGGCTCCCATCAGTGCCTGCATGCTTGAGTCTTGGAGCCAGAGCCAGGAAAGCAGGACTTGGGCACATCGGGAGGCCCTCCATGCTTCAGAAGGGCTGTGTTGAGGTCCTTCTCTGCTCCTGGATTTCCGAGCATAGTGAAGGCCAGGCCCAACTGCAGATTAAAATCCACTGTCCAAGCTGGGTGAGAACACTGAGCCTCAGGGAGGGGCAAGATGACTTACTGGTCACACAGCCTGAGTGGCAGAGCTGGGACTCACCCTCAAGGAGGTTGATGCCTGAAACCTGCCAGGTTGCCTCCGTCTTGATTGAACTTAACATCCGGGCACTATTGTCTTGATGCCCAGTTTCAGAAGAAAATCAGGCTTTTTTCCCCTGAGTCTCCTGTGCAGGCAGTGGTTGGGCCCAGAGGGGTGGTGGGTGGTGGCATGGCTTTGAACTTGGAGCACAGGACTTGCCTAGCCGGCTGTGAATGACTGGGCAAGCCATTTCGTCTCCCCTAGTCTCTGTTCCTTCTATAAGGTGGGTGAAGTATTCCCACCTCTAGGGCAAGTGAGTATGGCAGGTGCTTAATAAATGATAAGATATCCCCCTTCCTCCAGGGGGCCACTTCCCATGTCCTCTTACCCACCAAGCTGGGACCTGGGACCTTTGACATGTTTTTGGTGCGAGCCCCCAGTCCACGCAGACTGGTGGCCTCCCTGCCTCCTTTCCCTGTCCTTTCCTGGTGTGAGGGTCCTCCAGTGTTGGTGACCAGGACATGCCCAGCATCCCAGCTCACTGCTTCCTGGGAGGGCCGGAAGGAGGTAGGTGGGTATAGGGAGGGTACCCCTGTGGGAGTTTCGCTTTCATTTCTGCCTCACCCTGTTTCCATCAGCAGTGGAGGGCTGGGGTGGGGAGGTGAGGAAACATCCGGTCCCCACCCTGGGGCACTGGTCCTAGTGCAGGTTCCTGGGCCTCCCCCTCCCCCTGCAGTGTCTGGGGTGGACCCAGCGATCTCCTATAAAAAGCACATCGTGTTCCTTCGTGCAGTCTCAAGCCATGTATTATTGTTTGCTGCATGCCAGTTACTCTTGGGTTCTGGGGATCCAGTGAGCACTGCAGAATCCCCTCTGGCCCCAGGGACAGCCTGAGGCCACGGAGGCTCCGCCCTGCTGTGTGCCAGGGTGTAGGTTATGTGAGTGCTCTTCTGTTCTCCCAGGGGGGCTTTGGGGTCTCTTGGAGAGGAGAGAAGAGGGGCACGTTGGCACATGTGGGGTTGTTTGTGCATCCCTGGACGCTGGTTCTGGAAGGGCAGCTCCTCACCTCTAGGATCCTGGGCTGCTGGGCATCTCTATGAAAAATGTTCATCACTGTGGGACTGTTGGTTTCTCCCTGGATGGAATTTCTTTTTTATACCCCAGTCTGTGTTATAGGTGGGAAAACAAAGGCCCAGAAAAAAGAGTTAGCCCCATGTTATAGAGTTAGTGGGTGAGGCAGCTTGGACTTGAACTTGGTTTGGCTGACACTGAAGCTTCTGTGCTTTAAGATTTTATTCTTAAAGTCCTAACATTCATTATGGGATCCTTGAAAAGAAAAGGAATTCTGGCCATTCTGTCAGATGTTTTCCCCTCCCTCTGTGCATGTCTGGGCAGGAGCTTCAGGATCCTATTGGGAAGGAGTTCTGCTTCCTGCAGAATTGGCCCCCAAGGCCCCTGGCTCTCACCTTGACCAGGCGCAGCCAGGCCAGGGCCTGTGCTTAAGGAGGCTTGGGCGCCCGGTTCCTTGCTGCTCTGGGGGGAAGGTCCAGGCGAGAGCCTCTGGGCCTCATGGAAGCTTCCCTGCTGGTAAGGAATGAGCTTTGTTCCCTTGGGGTACTGATGTGGCTGTCCTGGCGTGGGGGAGGCAGCGGGATCCTCCTGAAAGTACACACCAGCTTTTGCTTGAGATTGCAAAGTTGTGCCTGCGAGGTATTCTTTTCAGTGGTACAAGAACAGCTTAGCCCCAGAAATACCAGTAGCTCCTGTTTCTGGAGCTCCAGCTAGAGGCCTGACGCTGTGCTGTAAACTCTCTGTCCATATGCAGAAACTGAGGTTCAGGAAGCGTAAATAACCTCCCTAGGGTTTTGCGGCTGGTCCCTCCTGGGGGTGGGATTTGAACAGCAGTCTAAGCCCACACTGTTGACCATTACAGAGTGTTTTTTTCTTTTTAAATGAAGGCAGAGAACAAGAGGATGGCTTTCGCCCTGGCTGGTTTTCTCAGTGGTTAGAACTTCGACCTTTGGATCGAAGGGTGGCAGGTTCAGTTACCAGTCAAGGGTACGGACCTTGGTTGCAGGCTCAATCCCTGGCCCTGGTCGGGGTGTGTGTGGGAGGCAACCAATTGATGTGTCTCTCTCACATCAATATTTCTCTCTCTGTTTCCCCCTCCTTTTCCACTCTCTAAAAATCAGTGGAAAAATATCCTCGGGGGAGGATTTAAAAAAAAGATGGCTTTCCTTTTGCCTGAGCTCTTCTCCAATGACCCGTCCTCAGTGTTTCTTAGTTGTTAACTTTTTCTTTTCAATTTCAGTGGGATGCCTTGCTTGCCTGGAGTCGGTATATGTAGGTGCTGACTCAGTGCTATCTACTCAGGCTGGGGAGGCCGGCCATGGCTCTGCCCACACCCAGCCACCGCGCAGCAGCATTGCCATCTGCCCTGCGGGTGCTGAGGTTGGGCTCCCCAATGTGTGAAGTGCTCTGTTCCACACGGCCTGTCAGATTCCCAGGATCCTGCCATTCTCACGTCATCTTGCTCCTTCCTCGAGAGGCTCTGAGCTGGTGTGGACGAGGCTGCCATGGCCCACTCTTCTGTTTAAACTGCCGCTCATGTCCCTTCCTGGAGATCACCTTGGGAACCTTAGAGCTTTATCTACTGAAGCTAGAGGCCCAGAGGGTCTTGGAAACTCCTTGGAAAGACCCCAAAAAGCCTGGGGGCTGACTCTCAGCTTCAGAAGATAGGGATGCTTGTTGCATTCTGGCTCTGAGACTTTGGGCCAAGCAGTTAAACTCTCTGAGCTTTTAGTTTCTGTACCTGAAGTGGGAATTTCAAGACCAGCCTGCAGTAGGATAGTTTTGCAGATTGGTGAACTGTGGCAGCTTGAGTCCTTAGCACAGAGCTGGCCTTTGGTAGGTGCTTAGTAAAGGGTAACTGTAATTCATGCCTGGAATCGGCCATTGAAGGCTGATGGAGCTGTTTACCAGGAACTTATGTTGGAGCATCCCTCACATGTGAGAAGAGGACAGGCAAGTGGAGAATGCAGTTCCGGAAGCCTCTTGGATGGGGCAGCGCTAGGTTCTGTGGGATGTCCTGCGGACATCGTGTGGCTTGGTCAGTGGTGGGATTTGAATGCTGACTCAGCTTCTTACTGGATGGTTGACTGGGTGTGTTTTGGCTCCTTTCTCTGGGCCTTGATTTCCTCCTTAGTAAGAGTCGGGCCCATGCCTGTGCATAGGAGGGGTTCAGCATACAAACATCCCCTTTCTTATGAGGGCCAGGAAGCTATCCCTCACTGCCCCAAACGCAGTCACACTCACGTCTGTAGATGGTGGCAGCATAAACCTCCGCTGCTGGTGAGGTGCAGAGGTCCATGACCTTTGAGCCAGAAGGGATCTTAGCAGATGACTCACCGCTTAGAGCAGCCGGCCTTGCTGGATGGTGCACCCAGCAGTGCTGCCTGATGCCTGGGCCTTGGCTCCCAAGCCCATAAGTGCTCTCCTGTGGCCTCCAAGCAACCTCAGGTCAAGTACAAGGCCAGGATCTGTTCTTTTCTTGGCTGTTGTTGGCAGACCCTGCCCCTAGTGCCAGGATGAACGATTTTGGTCGACTTCTGACCCCCATTCCTGTGGTCTCTCTTCTCTTTCCGGTAGCCTTGCTGGGAGTGCTGGAGGGACAAGCTCCTTGGATTTGGGATGCTCCCCTGGGAAGTGTGGGGAATGTGTGGGCAGCCGTTTGGGACATGGGCAGTACCGTGGATGCCTCTGCACTAGCAATGAACTGTGACTCCCCTGGGAGTGAGACCTGTGGACTGGGCCATGTGCCTCCAAATCTGTCCCCATTGTTGGAGGGGAGGACACCATAGGGCAGCCGTGTCCTCTGGTTCTCTCTCAATCATCTGATGTGGAGATTTGTCAGGATGAAGTTAATGATCTGAGCAGAAAAGCAATGTGTGGCTGAGTCCTACAAGTCGCAGGGGTGTACTGGTTCCAACAGAAACTCAGTGCCGGCTGGGCTCAGTAATGAAGGGGCTCCTGTAAGTGGAAAGTTCAGGCTTCAGGTATAGGAGGATTCAAGGGCTCAGTAATGTCCTCAGGACCTGGGCTCCCTGCTTTCCTTGCCTCTTCAAGTTGGCTTCTTTTCAGGCCCATGTGGTGCAGGATGAGCTCTCACGACTGACCTTTATTGTGAGCCAGGCCTATGCTGATGAGTTCCTGTGTACTATCTTATTTGATCTGCATGACAACCTGCCAGGTGGGGCCTTTAGTGCCCCTGTTTTCTAACTGAAGGACGCACAGAGGGGTCAATCACTTATCCCCCAGGGTCACACATTTAGTGGGTGGAAGAGCTGAGAGTCAGACTTGGGCAGGTTGGCTCCACCACAGGCACAGGTTCAAGGGACTGGGGATTCATTCTGACTGCCTCGATTGATCAGCCTGAGCCACACACTTGGCTCTGAGCTAGTGACTAGGGCTGCGAGTGCCCCATTCCCCATCACATGGTCTGAGTGTGGGCAAGGGGAACCTTATGCAGGAATCTGGAACTGTTACCTGAAGACAGTAGGATGGCTGTTGGGCAGCCATGGGGAAGTGGGTGCCGTCTACCAGCCTGAGGGTTTGCCCACAGTCTCCAGGGCCAGGGTGCCATCCCCGAGAAGGGAGTGAAGAGTGCCCCCCTCCCACAAGTTGGAGCCCAAAGCTGGGTCCCTGGTTCTGTCTTTCTCCTCAGATAAATCTGAGCCTAGTTCATTCCCTTGGCCAGTTGGCTGCCAGCAGATCTGAGGGCCCTGGGCGGTCGCATCCTGGAGAAAGGGCTCATGTAACCCGGCCTCGAGGGATGGGGATGGGGCCTTGGGGGAAGGCTGCCTGAATCTGGGGGAGGCTGATGGCTCCCTGCGCACCATGCTGTGAAGATCCTTGATGTTTGACACTGAGTGTTTTGTGTGAATCAGTCCTGTGTTACCATCATCCCTCGCTGTCCCTGTCCCATGGGTGAGGAGCCTTTAGAAGGTGTTTTCCTCTGGGAGCCTGGAGGATTTTGCAGCTGTCAACTATTTGGTTGGGGTTATTGAGCTGAAGAGGAGCATTTGTGCAGGATGCTCAGCGCCCGTGTCCTGACCCTCCCCATCCAAGTAGGCCTGGTCGGGCTGCTGATGGCACTCTGGGAGTAGTTCCACCTGGACGGGAGGAAGTGAAGATGAGGGGCTGGTGGCCACACACCCACGCCATGTACATCTGAGGGCTTCAGGCAAGGGGATGGGTTGGAGTCTGGGAGAGGGCTCAGGGTGCTTGGGCCTAGTTAGGAGCTCCTTTCTGGACCCTGTGTAGAAATGAGGACCCTTGAGAAGCCAGGGGCTGCCCTGCCCAGAGCCCTTGTCCTAGCTGCCATGTGCCTCCATGTGGGTGTTCTGGAATTCTCATAGGCCAGTGGCTCTTTTTAGTGGCGTGGCCTTTGGTGGAAGATAGAGGTAGTGCTGGTGGGAATGCAGAATAAGAGAGCCCTCTTTGCTGTGGCCACCATGGACAGCCAGCAGGGCTGGCCTGACCTGTGTCAGCCCCGAACTACTGTAGCTTCCTGGGGCCTCTTGAGGCTACCCAAGGTGACGAAAGCCAGAGTGCAGGAGCTCAGGCCTCTCTCTGCTGTCTAGCTGTGTGGCCTTCATCAGAGTCCCCAGCTTTGAGGCCCTGGGGAGGGAATTTGTGACCCACTGCCTCTGGTTTAGCTGGTGGGACTGCCATCAGTCCCACCAGCTAAACCAGAGGAGCCAAATTGTCTGGTTGTTAGGTCTGTTATGTGAGGCTACAAGGAAGGGTCATTTCAGTTTATCAACTGGTAAAACAGAGAAGTTGGAAACGAAGGCCAAGCTCGAGAAGTTCAGCGACTTGTGTGCAGGTAGTTCCGTGGTCTCTCTTGGGCCGGCTCATGTCTGACTTGTGAATACCACTGCACAACTTTTGTTAAAAAGTAATGTACAGGGTCAAAAATTAAACCATGTCCAAGACTGTACAGTGAAAGTTCGTCTCCCTTGCACTCACCCCCCAGTCCCCGGAGGCTCCCGTGTTACTGCGATCTTGACCTGGGCCTTGTCTATATGCACCAGCGTGTACGACACAGGAACACATGCCTTTTTAGTTTCTGTACCAGTGCTGGGCCTTTATCCATACCCCCCTACACTTCACCTTTTCTCATTTAGTAAAGTTCATGATGATTTCTGTACCTATACTGACTTCAAACCATCATTGATTAGGAAGTAATATGTAAATATGGCTTTGTTTTTCTAGTACAGTCTTAGGCTTGAAAAAAACGGTTCATCAGTCTTTTATTGAGGTTCTAGGCTTGCCTCAGGGCTGATGGTTTATCTTCTCCCCTAGTGTACTTGGGCTGCCATAACTATTACCACATATTCTCTGGACTTGGCCTTGTGCCTCCTTGGGCATCCAAATCAGGGTTCTAATCAGAGTTGTCAGTAGGACATTTGGGAAGGCTGACCTCAGGTTGTCCCACTCCAGAGGCTTTCAGAACGAATGCTGGTGGTTGAGGGAGACTGTGTACACCAGGGAAGTGATTTTTTATTATTGAGAGAATGTCAATGTTGTGAAATAGTACAGTCACGTGGTTCAAATCAAAAGACAAGAAAGACCGTCGTACAATGAAAGGGCCCCTGGAGTTGGTCCCCGTGTGCGTATGTATAACCACTTTCCTGTAAACACGTTTGCATATGTGCGTACACACATGCGTGTTTATTTGACCATTTTGTTTTGTTTTTGCAGTTTTACAACTTTATTCCACAATCAGCAGATAGTTGTCATCCACATGAACTGTTTGTAGGTTTTTGAAAGTGATGACAGGTATGTCGGTAACCAACACACAGAATTTGTCCGCATTGTTTTCTGGGCAGCCGCACTGGATGTGGTAGGGACATGCCTTATTCCTTTGGCCCAGGCAGCTTTGTTGAGCCTGGTGTCAGTGCGGACATCTGCAGTCCCATCTCCTTCATGACCACTTTCCAGATCTGTTTGAGTGCCCAAGGGGCAGCTTCTTGAAACCTACTCCCTAAATGCACTTGTGAATGTTGATGGTGTGTTTGGTCACTACCTGGCAGATGGCAGAATGGCCGCCCTTCTCCTCGCCTCCCTTCTTTGCGGGAGCCATTATGACATGCCCCTTGAACATTTTGTCTTTTGAACCAACCCCACATCCAAGCAGATCCAAATCCTGTTCACAGATCCCCGTAGCTTAGGGTTTCTCAGCCTGGGCACTGCTGACACATTGGGCTGGGTCCTTCTACCTGGTTAGGGGCTGTCCTATGCACAGTAGAAGGTTGAGCAGTATCCCTGGCTGCCACCCACTTCAACCCCAGTGTGACAACCAAAAATGTCTCCAGGGATTGCCAGATGCCCAGGGCACTCAGCCAAAACCACTGTAGCTAAAGATCCTGTTAATAGCTCCTGTCTGGTTCCCAGCCTGGCTTTGTTCCCATTCAGCCAGCAGGTGTGGGTCTGGCTGAATTGGCTCACTGTCCTCACACACCTGCTGAGGCTTGTGTGGCAGTGTGCTAATGGGCACTCAGTGTGGCCAGTTCTTTGGCCTGGGGGTCGGGAGGCCTGGATGGAAAATCATGACTCTCCTGTTCCCTTGTTGGGGATCCTGAGCTTGTTCCTTTATATTTCTCTGCACCTTGATTTTTCTCATCTTTAAAATGGGACTGAAATAGCCCGCCCTTTGGGGCTGGTGTGGATTGGGGATGCCAGCGTGTGGTGTCTCCCCAACCCCCAGAATTGGCCTCATCACAGATGTGTGGTGACAACATGTCTATCTCTTGTTGACTTCAAGTTTCTCTCAGTCTGGGCCTTGGTTCTGTTGTGCATAAAATTGGGGGACCCTGGGAGGTGGAGGCCCCAGAACTAGAGGGTATGCATTGGGGGGAGAGGGAAGTGTTGGAGGCCAGCCACCCAGCTAGAGCCTGTGACATTTCAAAACCCAGAGAGCTGAAAAGGATGGTGTTCCAAGGCTGGGTGGGCTGGCTGCCAGCTGAGGGCAGGGTGCACATAGATCTGTCGGCCCTGCCAGGAGTGGCATACTGAGCAATTCAGAGTGGCACCTGTCCCACTCTCCCCTGAGCCCAACAAGGACTCAGTGTGACAAGAGTGTGGACTTTAGACTCGAGCAGAGCTGGATGTGCATCCCTGCTCTTCCCAGTCCAGCTGAATGGCTCGTGTTATTCTCTGAGCTTCAGGTTCCACTTCTGTGCAGTGGGCCAGTGCTATCTCAAGGGTAAAACGGGAGGAGTGTGGTGGTTGATATTGACTGGATGCTCACTACGTGTCAGGCACCATTCAGACACCCAGAGCATTGTGAGTTGCACACTGTTGTCACACCCATTTTACAGATGGGAAAACCGAGGCACGAGTACAGACCTGTCCATGGGAGGCATGCAATCAGCAAAGCTGTCTTTGTTGTTATGAACTGGCTGCCCTTGGGATTTGAATTTGATCATCAAAAGCCCTAAAGATAGCTTGGCCAGCGTGGCTCAGCAGTTGAGCATCGACCTAGGATCCAGGAGATTGAGGTTTGATTTCCGGTCAGGGCACATGCCTGGGTTGCGGGCTCGATCCCCAGTGGGGGGCCTGCAGGAGGCAGCCAATCATTGACTCTCTCATCATTGATATTTCTATCTCTGTCTCTCCCTCTTCCTTCCTCTCTCTGAAATCAATAAAGACTTTTAAAAAACAACAACCCAAAACCCCTAAAGATAACGAGAAGTGAGAAGAAAGATATGCCTCCTGCCTTCTTGGGAAGGTTCCTGAGCTAGGTGTGGAGGGGAGCGAGGCTGGTTCCGAGCTTGGTTTCCTGGGCTGGCACTTTCCCTGGGCAATAGGAAGCCTTCATTGCCCCTTCCCCAACCCCCTGCAAGGACCTGAATGATGAAACATTCATGGGCTGACACTGTAATCATACTGCAAAGGGACACTTGAGATTATATCTGTATTTGAGAAGCTGATTTTAAGGAGTGTTTCCCCCTTCGTAATTATATGCAATCAGCCAGCCCATATTAAGGGGGCTTCTATTTCTCACTCAGCCGAGTGGCCATTTGCTTTTCTCTTCCTGCATCTCTGTTTAGCATGTACTACGCCACCTCTCTGGCAGAGGGACCACCAGCCCTTGGCTGCCTAGAGGTCCAAATGAAATTTTTCAGTGGTGACTGATGGGATGGGGACAAGGGAGGAAAGTAGAGGGTGATGCTGGACTCTGGCTGGGTGACTAGATGGGTGGTTCCGGTTGCTTTCAAGATTGAGGCGCAGCCCTGGTTGATGTGGCTCAGTTGGTTGAGCATTGTCTCTGGTTTGATTCCCAGCCAGGGCACATGCCTGGGTTGTAGCCTTGATCCCCAGTAGGGGCGTGCAGGAGGCAGCCAGTCGATGTTTCATCGGTGTTTCTCACCCTCTCCCTTCTTCCCTCTTAAAAAAAAAAATCAATAAAAACATATTAAGAAAAAAAAGATTGAGGTGCAGGTTGGTGGAGAAGGTGGTAGAAATATGGTGTTTTGGTTTGGATGTTGTATTAGGAAGGATTCTTGTGGATGCAAATAAGAGAAGACCCAAAAACAGATGAGCTTAAGCAAAAAGAGAATTTCTTGGCCCAGGATACCAAATGGCACAAGAACGGCCTCTCAGGGCCCAGAGACATGCCTCCTGCCCCTCTTACTCCCTACTGGGCTCTGCCACCATGATCTTTTCTCAGCTCTTCAACTGCTTCTCTTTCCTACCTCAGGACCTTTGCATATGCTGTTGCTACTGTCCAGCAGGCTCTATCTCCCTCATAACTAGACCTCAGTACAGTCCCCCCTTCTCTGGCTCAGCCTCTCAAGTATTCCTTTTAGAACACACCCCACGTACTTATTTCAGTCATTTGCTTGCTCACCCCCCTCTCTGCTGTAAGCTCCTCGAAGGCAGTGCCCCCTTTCTGTAGTCTTTACTGTTGTGTCTTGGCAGTGAAACCGTGCTGGGCACATAGTAGGTGCTCAAGGTATGCATGAGGTCAATGAATGGATAGAATACCACCGTGGATGGAAAGGCGGTTCATGAGAAAGCAAGTCATCGGGAGGAATTTAGTTCAAGAAAACCTGGCAAAACAAACAAAAAGCCCCCTCTGCCCACCCCCGTATTGCGGCAATTAGGCTCGGTCCTGGAGAGCTGTCAGCAGATTAACATCCTGAGTCAGGGATGTGGGCATGGACGGTTAGAGAGCCCCTCCCCCAACACACAAAGGTTGGGACAGGGTGGGCTTTGTGCCCTGTCCTTCGGTAGGAGGAATTGTGTTCAGGAGAAGGCATCATTTGTTGGCCCTTCCAGTTTTTGCTCTGGCCCTTGGGCTCCTCAGTGATCTTCTTGGGCTGCCCTCTGGCAGGTCATGCAAGGAAGGTGCTGTCAGTGTTGTGGACGGTGGGCAAGGGGTGGGGTATTCCAGACGAGGTGCCAACAGGGTGGGCAGGCGTTCGGAAGTGTGGAAGAACCAGCCTGTGGGGGGAGGGCACAGAGCCAGGTGTACTAGGAGCAGACAGGTGCTGGACAAGGGGGTGGGTGGGCAGACAGGTAGGTGTCAAAGAGGCCTTGATGACAGAGTGGATGAGGGAAGCCGCAGGAAGACTTCAGGGGGCAGTGAGGTTATGAGTCTTGTCTTAGATGTAGAGGGTCACAGGCTAGAGGAGACTATGCGTGGACAGCAGGAGGGTGGCCTGGTGGCCTTCAGGACAGAGGCCTGTGTCTCCTGGTGCAGGGAGCTGCCCTTTGCCACACTCAGCATTCTCCTCTTCTGACTGGAATCAGGGCTTCCTCTTTTTGGTATTTCTCACTTCTGCCCAGGGCCCTGGCTCCTGGCTTTGGGTTGGTGGCTGCTGTGACACCCTGCCTGGGGCTCGCTAAGGGATTTCTTGAGTTGTTTGGGGCCTGTTGCCATGACTCCCAGCTGCAGAGCCTGGCAGGGCATGAGGCTGGGCAGGAAGGAGGTGGGGGCATGTGCCTGATTGCCGGGAGCAGGCCCCCAGGCTCTCAGAGGCCTGGGGCTCATTCTTTCCTCCTTCTGAGGCCCCGCTGGCCTATACTTTGCGCTCCTTTGCTTCCCTGTGACCTGAGTCCTGTTGCTCTTTCTCATTGTGGGTTCAGAAAGCTTTAGAGATGGGGAGGGACCCCTGAGACACGAGTCCTACCACCTTCCCCATGTATTAGTTGGCCCTCTCTGATGGTGGGCCTCCCACCTCGGCTTGAATCCCTCTGCCACAGGGCAGTCACTACCTGCCTGACAGCTGTCCTTTGGGGGCTGCCAGCCTCTTCCTGCGTCTGAGCTGAGGTCTGCTTCCTGCCCCTCTGCTTATAGGAAGGGAGCCCTCTGCTCGGAAAGTGCATTTGAGGTGACATTGTCTTCAGGAGGAGCTGTCAACCCTGTGGGGAGGAGAAACGGGCATGCTAGTGCCTCCTGTTCCTGGGCCTTAAGTGACCCAGGGGGTGTCCAGTCCCCATTCCATGTTTGAGGCCAGTCCCAGCTCCTCAGGAAGCTGAGTACTTCTGCAGGCCCCCCAGGGGTCATGGGGGTCAAGGGTCTGAGGAGGGAGTTCAGCCCACACAGGGGCAGTGGGTGGGTGGGGAGGAGCAGCAGCTCTGTCTAGAACAATTTCTCCCCAGAAACCCCAGAAGCCTCACCCCTAGCAGATGTGGTTGGACTCTCACCCTCACAGGTGGGGCGGTCACCTAGGGCATTGTGATGAGGGTGATCTTTGCTGACCGATAGACTTAGCTTTAGATTGTGGTTCTGCTGTGCTTACTTGCTGTGAGTCTTTGGGTGTGTTTCTTTTATTTATATATGTGTGTGTGTGTGTATATATATTTTTCCCCCCAGCTTTATGGAGGTATAATTGACAAATAAAATTATAAGCTATTTAAAGCATGATGATTTGACATATGTGCACATCATAGAAGGATTCCCACCATCGAGTTAATTAAAACACCCATTGCCTCACACATATTTACCTTTTTTATTTTTATTTTTTTGGTGAATCACTTCTCTTTTAGAAATTTCAACTACATAACAGTGCACCATATTATGCACTGGATCCTAAGGCCTATTCATCTAACAGCTGAAAGTCTGGACCCTTTTACCAGCCTTTCCCCCTTTCTCCCCACACCAAGCCCTGACAACCACCATTCTGCTCTGTTTCTATGAGCTCAACACTCTTTTTTTGTTTAAGATTCCACATATACGTGTTACCATGCAGTATTTGTGTTTCTGTGTCTGGCTTATTTCACTTAGCATAGTGTTTGGCGAGCTTTTTTTTTTGTTTTTAAATATATATTTATTGATTTCAGAGAGAGGAAGGGAGAGGGAGAGAGGAACATCAACTATGAGAGAGTCATCATTGATCGGCTGCCTCCTGCATGCCCCCGACTGGGGATCGGGCCCCCAACCTGGGCATGTGCCCCGATCTGGATCCTAGGTCGATGCTCATCCACTGAACCACGCCCGGCCGGGCTGGGCAAGTTTCTTAATTCCTCTGAATGTCCTCACTTGAAAAAAGTAGGACAATCACACTCCCTAATGCAGCTGTGGAAATTAATGCCAAGTTCACCACCGGGGTGCTGACCATTGCCCTCCGGCCCCGCTCCTCTTCTGGTCCCTCTCCCCCTTGCTTGAGGGGAACAGGCCTGCGTGGGGAGTGTGGGCCCAGGAATTACTGGTGTTGCCTCCCATTTGTTTGGGCCTTTGTCCCTGGGCCTTTGGGATCCTCCCTGAAATTTGAGGGTCTCAGGGCACCAGATGAGGTCACTGCCTGTCTCTAGAGTCCTTAGCTTTGTGTGTCTGGAAAGGGGGCTGGGGCTAGGGCCTGGCACCCTGGGCCTATTGGTGCTAATGTGCCTGGGTGCTGGGCTCTGGCTCTGGCTCCAAATGTCTCTATGTTTGGGCAGTGTCTCTAGCTTCTTAGAGCCACTTGGCAGGGTCTGAGGGACATGGCCTTCAGTGGAGCCGGGGGGCCTTGGAGTGGGAGTTGGAAAGGGGTGGCTGGTCTGGGCATCTCTCATGGGCCTTCAGGTGGGTCCAAGGGTCAGGAATTATCATTCCTACCGACAATTTACAGCCAAGTGTTCCAGGCCTGGGGCTTTAGGTCTCTACCACCCAGGCCCCCTCCTCCCTGGCCCTGGGTGGCTCTTCCCATCAGGGACCCCTGTGTCTATGTTGGTTATGTCCAGTGTACCTTTGGAACTCTGTGGGCACTGTGGGGGCTAAGTGCCAGCCTTTTCCTCGTTAATTGTTGAGGCCCCCAGCAAACCTGGAAGAATCCTCATCTGCCCATAGCCCACACGTGGACACTGTGAGGGAGCATCTGAAATTCATGGGGTAGTAGAGTGGCAAGAGCCTTTAGGGTAGACAAGAAAATGCCACTCCCCTCGCCTTCCAGCAATCCTCAGAACCTGAATATGGCACCTTACATAGTAAAAGGGACTTTGCAGGTGTGATTAAGGTTAAGGATCTTGAGATGGGAGATTATCCTGGGTTTTCTGAGAGGGCCTGGTATAACCTACAAGGGTCCCTAGAGGAAGTAGATAGAAGGGTCCAAGTTAGAGAAGATGTGACAGTAGAAGCAGAGGTCAAAGTGATGTGGCCACAAGCCAAGGAATGCAGGCAGCCTCTAGAACTGGAAAAGGCAAAGGCATGATTTCTCCCTAGAGCCCCCAGAAGGAACTGGCCCTTCTGACCTGTTTCAGACTTATCGCCTCCAGAAATGTAGGAGAATACATTGTGTTATTTTCAGCCAGTATGTTTGTGTTGATTTGTTGCAGTAGCAATGGGACATGAATACAATATTCATATACTGTATATACATGGAGACTGAAAGGGGCGCAACTGGGTCAAGGTCAGAGCCAGGCTCCCTACCCTTAATCACAGAACAGTGGATAAAGTTGTTACTAGACTCCTTGGGCCTGCCTTCCCACTCACTCTCCTGTAAGTAGCTGAGGGGCTGGCAAAATATTTGAATAAGGTGCTTCAGGGTTTAAATTTTCTGAGATTGGGGGTGGGGGTAACTTCGCTTTTGTTTGGATGTGATAGCAACCCTGGTGCTGTGGCAAAGGGGCCCAGGAAACCCCAAATGCCCAGAGGCCCTGGCTTTGCCCCAGTTGTGCCAGTTACTTGGCAGGCCCGCTGCTGATGACTCGTTCTGGTAGCCTCCTTCCTGGTCACCCCCAGGGTGCAGTTCACAGAGCAGCCTTCTGTCACCTTCCGGTGCCCCCTGCCACCCCCCAGATGTTTGCTGTATTCAGGGGCCTGTTCCCTGACTCTCTCCTTGGCACCTGCTTCTCTAGGCAGGGCTTATGGCTTGGAGGTCCATCTGTTCCCAGGCCAGCCCAGGCCTGGGCAGAGAAGCCCAGCAAACATCTGATGACAAAAAGAGAACTCAGCACTCGGTTGTGGTTGGAGACCCAGCACAGGTTAGAGACCCCACCCCCACCCCACCCCACCCCACCCCAAACTGCAGTGGCTCAAAGAACCCTTTGGGAGCGTTAGGAGCAGGTATGGTGGGTGGGGATGTTCATTCTACTGTGGGGCACAGCTGTTAGAAGGGTGCCAGCCTCCCAAAACGCAGGCTTGGACACACCTGAGCAGTTATTTTAAGAGCTTGTGGTACCGTGAGGATAGTTGCTAAAGAAACAATTCAGGCCTTGGGCAGGCTTCTCCCTCCCCCATGGGTCCAAGGAGGGTAATGTCAGTGCCCAAATACCTGTCATCCCCCTTCCGGCTGCACTTTACTTTGCTCTTTAGGCTGATGATAAATAACTTCACATTCTTGGTAAAAAGAAACTGCTGTGAGGATTCAGGACTGAGTCATTAGCCCTGAGGCAGGAGGCTGACAGCTGCAAGTGGTGGGAGCTCTGGAACCAGCTCTTCCTGCAGCCCCTGTGCCTCTCCTCCTGTAACACCCTCCCCCCCTGCAATTTAGGGCCCATCTCTAATTAGGAGAAAGAAAAATTACACCACCTGCAAGGGGGTAGTAAAAGTCTTAAAAAAATATCCAAGTAGAGAATTTTTATATTAAAAGGTTGGGGGGGGGGGTTGTCAGGTACCATTAAGGGAATTTCAACATAGTTTTCAGATGAAAATTCAGGGTGATTTCCAGTCTGAAAGGGTGACAGTTTGGATGCAGCAGAACACATCTTTGGGTAATCTCCAGCCCACCCCTGCCTCAGTTTCCCCATCCTGAATGGTGATGGGTGTTTAAAGGTGCCTCAGCAGCAAAGACCTCTCAGCCCTGGGGGTTCTGCTTTCCTCCAGGAGGTGCTGGGAAGATGAGTCACTCTCTCTGCCTTCCACCCACATCCTGGGTTCCTGAGGAGAGAAGCAGCTTCCTGACCCTGTGGGCTTGAATTGGGTCTGCAGGAACACCCTGACTCATGCCATGTCCACACTGTGGGTGCCCTATGGCCCGCCCGCCCCCTGCCTCCTCCAGGTGGGGCACCTAGTGTAGGGGAAGGTCTTTGGTCCCCAGTTGGGGGAAGGGTGTCACCCAGCGCCCCTCAAAAAAAAAAAAAAAGACCAAAAAAAGGACATGGCAGCTTCCAGTTTACCTTGTTCTTCCCTGGAGCTGTCCAGACAATTAAAATGTTTGTTCTGGCTTTAAAATTCTGTTCATATGTTGCCTTTATATTGGGCCATTTCAGTTTCTGGCACTGTTAATTGAAGGAAAATCCAAATTATGAAACTATCAGCAAGTGAACCAGGCTACCCAGGAAGCAGACAGGCAGGGATGGCTCCAGACTGGAGCCCTGGCAGCAGGAGGCGGGGATCCTCATTCAGGAGCAGCCAGGTGCGGGGTCTGTGGTGGGCACAGGGTGCTTAATAAAGAGCCCAGTCTGTGGCCTCAGGGGCTCACCTTCGGAACCTGAGCACAGAGCGGTCTTAGTGTCAGGGGGCTGAATGGCTGAGGAGCCATTGTTGCTGCCTTGGGAAGGGAAAGGCAACAGCTGTCTCTGTGAGTACGACGTTTGGGCTGTTCTTGAAGGATGAGCAGGAGTTTGCCAGAGAGGAAGGGCATTCTAGCAGAGGGAACAGCTTGTGCAAATGCACAGAGCTGTGTCTGGCCTGGGTGTTTTTAGAGAACAGGGTCTCTCCCTGGAGGGTTTGATGAGAGGAGGGACTGGTACTACCTTCCCCCCGATGCCTTGTATGCTGTACCTCCAAATGCCACGTGCCAGGCATTATAAGAATTTGGGGTATAGACAGGGGGCACAAGCCCTGTTTCCTCAAGGAGTGTTTATCAGTCAGGATAGGCCAGGTTAAGCTACAATAACAAGCAACCCTGAGAGCTATGCAACAAAGATTCATAGCTCATTCAGAGTCCACTCTGGAGCTGGGCGACCCTCGAGGGCTGGTGTCATCCCTGTTGTCGCTCAGCGCTGGTCTTCTGTTCCATGTTCTTAACCTTGGCACTGTGGACAGTTCAGGCCAGATAGTTCTTTGTTTTAGGGGGCTGTCCTATTCATGGTAGTGCCTTTACCTTCTGGATGCCAGTAGAACTTGTGTAGTTATGACAATAAAAAATGTCTTCAGGTGTTACTAAATGTTCCCTGGGGGCAAAATTGCCCTGGTTGAGAACAACCACTGCTAGCTGAAGGTCTTCTTAATAGTTCCTGTCTGGCTTCATTGCCACCCAGCCAGGTTTCTTTCCAGGAACCTGGGCTGGCTTGGGGAGTCATCTGCGTCCTCATGCTCCCGCAGTCGCTGACGTCCAGGAGGACTGGCACTGGCAGTTGAATGTTTCTACTTGGATGTGACATTGGCCAAAGCAAGTCACATAGCTCTGCCTAACTGGGGGTGGGGCTGTCCAGGGGAATGCCCAGGAGGAAGAGACCTGCCAGTATGGGTGATCACCGCTAATGTCTGCCATGGAACGTTTAGCTAGGCCGCCTTTATATCTGTGCTCAGTGCTGGGGTGCTGCTGGGGCTCTGAGGGTAGGGTGACCCGAGGGGTGTGGGCTAGGTGGTGATGCTGGGGTGGCATCGGAGGCAGCGGGCACAGGATGTTCCTCTGCACACACGGGTGAGAGAAGAGGCCCAGCCACCTATTCAGGGAACCCTGAGTCCTTTGCAGGGCAGGGAGAGGCGGGAGGAGGCTGCCTGCAGGCCTTGTGGGTGCTAAAGGGACTTTGTATTGGGGCTTCTGAAATCTGGGGATTACCAAAGTGTGCTCTAGACAGCTTGGATGAGAGTGCCTGCTTACCACGGGCATAATTACATACTTCGCCTCTAAGTGGATTTTAGCTCCGGGTGCAGGTGCAGCTGCTTTGGGTCGATTCCCTCTACTGTGACATTGTTCCTTGGAGGCCTGCCCTGGCCTCCCTCCGCAGCTGGGTGATCCTGCAGGCCAGGCCCCCTTTCAGTGGTGGATGCCTCTGCCCTTGGCTGTGCTAGGGTGGGGGGCAAGTTGCTGTGGCCTTGCATATTGTGGGAAAGCCATTCTTGATGAGGGGCCCTGTTTTTATAAACTTCTCTCTTCTTTGGTCTCTGCTCTGCCGTCTCTGAGCTCCTGGAATCTCCCAGCTGTCCTTGGACTGTCCCTTCTTGTGGGTCAGAGGGAACCTCTGTGTCCAGGCTTGCCTCTCTGTCCCCTGCTGATTCACTATTTCACGTGCTTCACTTGCCTATAGCCCTCGGGTCTCATACCTGCCCAGGAAGATCCTGTTGGACTGGAAAGGTCATACCCATTTAACAGATGTGCAAGCTGAGACCCAGGGTGGCTCAGCAACACATCCTGTGCCTGCTGCTGGTTTTCACAGGGCCCTGCAGGCCTGCTGCTTGATGGAGGTCATAGTCCCAAGGTGTCTAGTGATAACCTTCCTGATGTCACATCCAGTGGCCTGCACCTCAGGCCTTCCACGGCCTTGTGGCTTGGACTCGTGGATGCTTCTCCTGCTGATGGTCCTGCCTCCCTGGCTTCTGGGGAGCTCTTTCCTCCTCCTGCTTTGGGTCCTGTTCATCAGCTCCTCTCTCATCTCCTCTCCCTCCATGCTGGTCACCCAGGATCATTTCTGTCATCTTCAGGAGGTGGTGGCTGCCGTCACTTACTGAGGACCTGCTGTAGTAAGCGGGACGGTGGCCAGTGACAGAAACCCAGTGTAAACTAGCTTCAGCAAAACTCCGCAGCTGGAAGTCCTGAGAAGATGAGCTGCAGACCAGCTGGATCAGGGCCTTGACCTCTAGCAGAGAACGCTGGCCTTTCCTCCTGGCGTGACCTCGAGAGTCTGGGCACACGGGCAGCGGTGGCCATGCCCTTTGTGCTGCTGACAGCCCCCCAGGACCCATCCTGGGAAGGATCAGGGCTGGCCTGGCTCAGTCCCATGCCCATCCTATAACTATGTGAGGTGCCAGGCCGCATACCAGGCCCTGCAGAGGGCAGGGCCCTTTAGTTTGCCCATCAGAACCATGAGGGACAGAGGAGAGCAGTTCCTCAGGCAGGAAGGTGGGCAGAGCAAGTCACAGAATCCCAGTGTGGGCCCAGCTGCCCTGTGGGCTGGGTTCCAGGATCCTTCTCATTTGACAGATGAGGAAACTGAGGCACAGGGTACAGTTGGGTCTGGTTCCATGCTCTTCTTTGGAGCCATACCCCACCTCTTCCATTTCAATTAGTTCCCGAATTGTCTGCTCAGCTCAGTCCTGGGCTTCTAACCACCTCCCGGCACCACCGTGGTAGAAAAAATGGAAACTTGACCGGCTTCTTGTGAGATGCACTTTCCTCTCCTTCCCTGGTGCTGGTGTGTAGTCTCCACCAGTGTCCAGAGTGTGAGCATCACAGCCATTTCTGGTTCTTTTGTGCCCTTTACTCCTGACCCCAAGACCTGGAAGGGCTGCCCTGGAATGACCACCTTACCCGCTCCTTCCTTGGGCAAATCTGGTCCTGCTACCAGCTACTTGAGGAGTTGTTCCCAGTGGACTAGCAGCCGTTCCCATACCTGGCTGCTCCCGAGCAATACCTGGGTGCTCAGCAAACCCAGCCCTGGCCCTGCCTCTAGACCTCCGAAATCAGTATTCAGGACTGGACCTCAAGTTAGTATTTTTGACAAGCTACAGTGGTGATTATTAGTCATCTGCCCTGACATTTGGGGCCCAGCATCTTCTATCCCACTTCTCATTGTCCTGCCTGCCCTCCCTGTGGGTGTTATGCTCCCACACACCCAGGAATCTTTTGGGAAGTGGGGACTCCTTATGTTATTCATCTTAAACGTCTCCTCCCCATTTTGTATCTAGTTTCCCTTCAGTTTTTGTTCAAAGGGCAAATGCTGCCTCCTTCGTGAAGCCTTCTCTGATTGTTCTCCCTGCTTTCCTGAAAGGATTGTTTTGTAAATGAGTATTTTATATTCTTCGTGGCTGTGCTCTTCTTGGACTTGCAGGGGGTGGTGGCCCTTTGGCAAAATGTATCCTCTCTTTGGTGGTTATCCAGTTTTAGGAAAAACAGGTTTATATTACGAGTTGTGGGGTAGACCTCTGTCCTAAACTTATTAATGCAATATTTATCTAGAAAACGAGAGTTTTAGAGCCTGTGAAATTATTCCCCAGGTACAGGTTCTACATACAGTTCTTCAATTATTTAACTTTAACTTTTATTTTCACTTTTCCTGTTATTTTGGGAGTAATATTGTAGAAAACTAGAAAATACGAGAAAGCATAAGGGAAAACACACACACATCACTTGACCACCGCAGCCACAGTTGACGCTGCAGCGTGTTCCCTCTGGTCTGTTTTCCAGGTGCCGCGTCTTTCTTTAAGTGGGCTTAGAATCTGAATCGAGTGTTAGCACACGTAGTCTGATGGCCCCAGAATGAGTGTGACTTCAGCTGCTCTTTGAGAAATTGGAAGCTCTCCTAGATAAATCCTCAGCTCTAGCCTTCACTTGTTCAGTCAATTCATTGATTTGTGTCATTAGGCATCTGCTTTATGCCAGGCCCCGGGAAGGCTGGCAGCTAGAGCCTCTACCTGTCACTTAAAAGTTATTTGCTAATTCAAAAAGTTATTTCTCTAATTTTTGAGATTATATTAGAGGCATATGGCACAAAATTCAAGATATGCATGAGAGCACAGTGAAAAGGAAGTCTCCCTCCCCCCGTCCACTCTTGCCCTTGACCAGAGGCCGCCCTGCGACTGTTTTCTTGCACTTTCAGATTCGCTCTGTGTACTGGACGTTGTGCTAACGCACAGAATGCCTGCTGCGCTCGCTCAGGCTTCACGCGTCGCTTTCACACAGCAACTTCTCAGGGTAGTTAATGCCTTAGTGCGCCTGGAGCACGGCCTCATTCTTTTTAATGGCTGCCTAGTATTCCTCGGTGTGTGTGCCCCTGTGGGGGAAGGGTTAGGTCACAGGCAGTGTGGCAGTTGACAGCCACAGCCTAAAACACTTCACACGTATTTGCATGTCTGTGGGGTGGGGTCTGGAATTGGGGTTTCCATGAGGAGCAATTAATCTCTTGACAGCCAGTTCTCTGGTTTCTCCCCCCTCCCCCCCTCTTTGGTGTTGCTATTCAGCTTCTGGACTTTCGGGTCAGGGCTGGATTTCAGGAGCCTGCTCCTTGGAAAATGAAGGTTGTAGGTACCTCTGTCTTGCAGGAGTTCCTCCCAACGAAGAAGGGGGCCTGAGCCTGGCAAGTTTACATTGTATTTTCCTGAGTGGGTTGCGGGGCTGTGCATGGGATCCCACTGGGGAAGGGAAGGTGCTTTTCACTTGCTCCCTCCTAGTCTCCCCATCACACCATGGCCCTGGAGTACGCAGACCAGGCTTGCCCTTCTTGGGACCTCTCAGTGTGCTCATCCGAGTGATGGGCCATCAGTGCCTCTCCCTCGTTGCTGTGGGGGGCATCAGTGAGGGCACCTTAGCTCCCGCACCGTTGAGGGTCTAGTGCACAGGGTGGGGCCTGGACTGAAAGGGGAGCTCAGCTCCCTCTTTTTTTGCCAGAGTTGCTATTTCACCTGTTCTTGGAGCTCTGAGCTGCGGAGGAACTGTGTCCTCTCCTGGGAGCTCTACCCCACTTAAGGTTTTTAGCGTGTCTGTCCTTGGCGTTACTTTGTTTCTTTTATGTTCCGGGTTCCATCTGTTTTCAAAGTTAGAGGCCTGTTTGTTTGTAGGACTGGGGGAGGAAGAGCTGCCTGGGATGATGTCACAGATGGACAGAGTGGAAATGACCATAAATGACTGTAAGCTTCATAAGGAGAATGACAGGCACAGGATAATCTGGATGCCACGAGGATTAACTCAGAGGGAGAGACTCAGGCCCTGGCGCACACCGGGGGAAACCCTGCACCTGGCGTGGGTCACGTACACATGCCCTCTGGCTCTTCAGTCTTGTCTTTCCTATTGTGCGGTCCCAGTCTTGTCATTTGGAGCTTTCCTGGGGACTTCTCCCTCAGCTGTTTAAAATTTCTGTACAGAGCAGGGGCAAGGGTGAAGTGGTACATTGAGCCCAACCTGTCTAGTTACAGTGGTGTGCTGGGTGACAGTGGCAGTTTCCTGTCACTGATCTTCATGCTGGGCCAGGACAACCTAGGAACAAGGCAGGGCTCAGGAGTGGTGTTGGTCATGAGCTGATGACAGGGCATGGCACAGGTTCCTGGTGGTGCTGGCTGTCCCCCTGCTGGGGGCTCTGGTGGCCCTGGGCTATGCTGTTGTGTCCAGTTTGTCCCCTCATGGAATTATGGAAGCAGAAGGATATTGGCCACATTCCTTCCAGAACTGCAGAGAATCTGCATGATGGTATGGACCCTTGGATCAACCTTGTGGTTTTCAAATTGGGTTCCTCGGGGCTGGGGGTTCTGTGGAGGTGTTGCGGTCAAGGGGCAGGTGGCTGGCACATCCTGCATTGTGACCTGGTGAGCCCTCTCTGCCCAGTCTTGCTGTTTCATGCAGTGGCTTCCTTGTGAGGTTCCTCTCCTGACTGGGCTCTTGGAAGGCTCTGGGAAACACTCATTGAATGAGCTAATCAACAAATGTAAGATTGGTAGGTGTCCCCTCAGTTGTGCTGTGTGAGGTGATGGTGCCTGCTCGCTGTTTCCCAAGGAGGACTCCCTGGGGACATTGGGCTGGCTCCTCTCTTAGACTGTGAGCCCCTCCAGGGCCCGAGCCATGACTGTTGCATTTGCTGTGCCCCCTGAGTGTCGGGCTGGGCTGGGCACAGGAACTGAGCTATGGTTTACATACCTAGGTTTACGGAGCGTCTGTATGCCATGTGGTCACCATGGCTGGGCACAGGGCACACACAGTCACTGAATCTGCCACGGTCCCTGCTCCAAGGAAGGAATGTGGGCGAGTCAGCTCAGTTTCTGATCTCTCCTGGTCATAGCCTGAGTGTCTGTGGGAGGCCCAGTCTTTTTCTCAGGAAATTGCATGTGGGCACAGTGGTTGGCATGCCATCTATGGTCCAAATAGACCCCTGTGCCTTCTCCAGCACTCCCCCTGAGTGACAGCCTATGAGTACTCTGGAACGGCGGGCCTGGATAGTGTACCCTGAGTTCTCAGGAGCGTTCTGGCTCTGTGTGGATGGGGTAAAGGCATGGTGGGTGAGGGCTGGCTTCCTGGGGCATTTCTGTCTGAGCTGAACCCTGAAGTCTGAGGTGGAAGTGGGGACAAAGGCTGGGAGATGTGGCCCAGCCCTGTAACCCTGTGTGCCTGGAATCCTTGCAGTGGGGTGGGGAGCTCAAGGTGAGCCAACAGAGAGCCTTGTGTGCTCTGTGGAGAACCCCCCTCCCCCCAGGCTCTGTAATGGGGCCAGGTGAGTCAGGGCACTGGTATTGGAGACCAGTGGCCATGGGATTGTGGTGGAGAGAGAGGGAGACAAGGCCCAGGCTTGGGGGATATTGGTGAGGCCGAGATGATTGAACCAGGGCCCGAGGGTGGGCAGGGTGTCGGTGGGGGCCAGAGATGGCCAGGAGTGGACAAGCAGCTGGGGAGGACTGAAGGTTTTGGGGGACTCCTGCATGAGGGAGAGTGGATGGCTGGAGTGTGATAGGCCGGGGCAAACCTAGGAGGCCAGACTAAGTGTGTCACCAGCCCTGGGCTGTGAATATGGCTTTGGGTAGGCTCTTGGGTAGCCCAGGTGGGAGCTGCATTGACAGAGGCCTGGCCCAGGGAGATGGCTGGCTGCGAGGAAAGCAAATTGGGGTCTCTGTAGGACTCTGGCAGTCCTTCTGGGGAACCGGCTCTCTCTTTCTCCTGAAGGCGGCTTCGAGGACGGGCTGGGAGCTCATAGACCTTCCCCTGGAAGGCGAGGCCATTCTGGGGAGCATAGCCCCAGAGGTGCAGCCGCCGGCTCTCCTTCCCTCCTGCCTTCCGCTGGCTGTAGAGAACATTTTGGAAGGATGCTTCCTGCCTGCAAAGTAACCTTTGTTTTCTTTGTTTTTCTCCACAGGAAGCGAGGGATAGAAGTCGTGCAGGTGAGTATAGACAGACCTCACCTTCACCATCTTCCAGGCCAGCGGCCTTTCAGCACTCACCTGCCCTCTCTCCCTGTATCTGGGGTTGGCCTCTTCATGTGTATCGGGTCTGGAACCTCTGTGATTCCCTCCCAGGCAGGGCATGGGTCAGGGCTGGTGGTCTCTCAGGTTTGTGGAGTTGCTGTGGCTTTGTCCATGGAAGGAGCTGGCTGGGGGAGAGGTGGGGCTCTTGGTGGGGGTGAGGGTGGTCAGGGTGAGGGGGGTATAGCCACCCAGCCAGATGCCCATGGTCCTGATGCCCCCACAGTTTGTCTGTGCCCGTCCTTAGACTCTGCTGAGGGAGCATGAGCCCCCCGCCCCTGTCTGGGTTGTTGAGCCCTCAGAGGGTGAACTCTCTTCTATGTCAGATCTTCTTGTGAGTGGTGTCATCTCCAAGACCACTCCTGTCCCCCAACCCCCCAAGTCAGGGTATGCACTTTCCCCCATGTCACCCATACCTGACCCTCCCTATGGGCCCCTGGCTCCTGGGTGGGCTGAGTCAGTGGGGGGCTCCTGACCCCCATGTTGCCTCACCCTGGGATGGACTTGGGTCAGGTCCTCGTTGGCTAGAGAATGAAGGAAGGAGGGAAGGAGGAGGAAGGAAGGATGGACAAAGAGAAGCTCTCCTAGAGTTTGGAGCTGGCTCTGTGGCCCTGAAATAAGAGGGGTGGAGAGGGGGTGGCTGGTGGAGAGGGGCGACCTGTCTAGCTGCCTTGGTGAGGTGCTGCTGAATTCTTCCCTCTGGCCTCCCTTTTCTGCTTGTGGATTGAATTTGTCATCCAGAGGCTAAGGTTTGTTTTGTGGGAGGAGGCAATTCCTGGAAGCCTCATCTCATCAGCTCTAGCGTTTCCCTCCAGGCTCATCTTGTCTGCAAAGGTGCGCGATCTGCACTGAGGTTTTCTGTGGCCTTTAATTTCTCCAAACATCAAAAGGGGGAGTCAGAATTGAGGAATGGCCAAGAAGTTTGCCTTCAGGGCATTTCTGATTGATTGGCAGTGGGTACCAGGAGGATTCTAAATCCGTGAATGGCTGAGGGCAGGGATCGATTGATAGTGCCTGCAGGGGAGGGGGTGGGTCCTTCACTGGGCAGAGGGGATACAGTTGTAAGTTTGTCATTCTGGGCCAGATGTTTGAGATGGTTCCTGCTCCAGGATGCTTTGGCTTGTTTTGTCTCTTAGTCCTTTCTGATGGTTACCTTGGAGTCCCTGATTCCTTTGCAGATGTGCTGTACCACCACCCAGGCCTGGACCCATAGTTGGAACTTAGTATGCAAATGACCAAGTGCTTCCTTGAGGTTAGCTCAGCTCCAGCCTCTTTGTCAGGGTCCCTGAGGAAATTTCTGTTGGGAGCTGTTTTTATTTCTTACTTTAAAAAATAAATAAATAAATAAATATATATATATATAAATATAAATATATATATATAAATATACATGTATATAAATATATATATATTTTGTATTGATTTCAGAGAGAGGAGGGGAGAGGGAGATAGAGAGAAACATCAAAGATGAGAGAGAGTCATTGTTCGGCTGCCTCCTGCACGTCCCCCACTGGGGATTGTGCCCACAACCTGGGCATGTGCCCTGACTGGGAATTGAGCCTGGATCTACTGAATTAAGTCGATGCTTCACCGCTGAGCCATGCTGGCCGGGACAAGGGAGTTGTTTTTAGAGGAAGTGACTTTATGTGTTCATCAACGAACACGCTGCTTAAAAGGGGAAGAAATGTGCCCTTCCCCCTATACCTGATTCCTGTTCACGCAGATCTCGGACTGGGACACAGTGGGATGCCACCCCCACCACGGGAGGAGGGGGCTTGGAGCTTCAGGGTGTGAGGGACAACCCAGGGGTCAGCGTGTTTGATTTACATGGCTTCCCCAGGAAGGTTTAGACTAAAACCTTTAATCCACTTAGTCTGTGGCTGAAACTGGAGACTGGAACCATTGTTTGAGAATGTACCAGGCAGAAAGTTATGAAATCTTTTTTGATGTATCTGCTGTTGTTCACTTTGGTGATGCCTTGGGAAGGAAGTGGTGGTTGGGGACCAGAATGAAGCCAAACTGAATGCTCTCCATACAGGCATCTAAAAATAAAACCTACCGTGACGCCTCTCTGTTCACCTCCTCTTGGCATCCCCGAGTGTTTGGAGAACTTGAAATTTTAAGACACAGAGAAAGGCTCTTTGCAAAAATTGGAAGTGAATCCACTTAGCTGGTTTTTCAAAATCAGCCAAGCTTCTGTGCACTAGATCCTCAGGCTGGTGGCTGCTGGGGATGAGCATCTGGCCAGTCACTAGGTGTCAGTGATTGAAGAGGGGATGGTGTGCATGCCACCTGCTACCAGCCAGTATTTCCTATGTCAGGTGCCCTGATGGGCAGGCTCCCTAGTTTTGTGCAGCCACCTGGTGATGTGGGTGGTGAGTTTCGTGTCTGTTCTAGAGATGAGGAAACTGAGGCACAGATGTGACTTCTCTTGAGGGACTCAGCTGGTAAGTCGTTAGAGTTGGGATTTGAATGCTGGTCTGTCTCCAAAGCCTTCATGGTCATGGACAGCTCCACTTACTAAATGCTTACAGGCTGTTATTACCTGGGGGTTGGCTACTGTTGTAAAAAGGATGTTGGGGTCTGTGGTCAGAAATGAAGACTGAAATGCTGGTTAGATCTGCAGTGTTTGTCCATGTCATGGGAGTAATTTCTCTACCTGCTATTGAATGGCAGTAGCGACAATGAGTGTTTTACATTTATTGGGTACTTTGGGGTGCCAGGCATTGATGGCATTTACTTAAAAGAAGCATGTGTGTGTAGGCTCTCCAAGGTGGCAGTGGGAGTGCATTTAAGAAATCATTTTTGGCCCGGCCGGGCGTGGCTCAGCGCTTGAGCATCACCTAGGATCCAGGTGATGGGGGTTCAATTCCCGGTCAGGGCACATGCCCGGGTTGCGGGCTAGACAGCCAATCAATGACTCTCTCATCTTTGATGTTTCTATCTCTCTCTCTCTCCCCCTCCTTTCCTCTCTCTGAAATCAATAAAAGGTACATATATATATTTAAAGAAATCAATTTTGCAGCTCCTCAGTCTCCTTGTGCTCATTCCCACAGCTGACCTTCTGGGGAAGGAACTTGAACTGTCCTTCCCAGATGCCCCTTTCACATTGGCCCCCCTGCCATCTCCACAGAGGCAGAGCACCAAGTGGTGGGGGGAGTAAGATGCCTGGGTTCACCGGTTCTGGCAGTGTGACCTTAGGCCTGTTGTCTAACTGCTCTCTGCACCTCAGTCTGCCCATCTGTAAAACGGGAATAATAATGGTACCTGTCCCCTAGGATCGTTGTTAGGACTAGTGGAATTAATTCGGGTAAAGCAGCAGTACGGGTGTTTGGCCCACGGGAAGCAGGCTTTCTAGAGGAGAACCTTGCCCTCTCATTATCAGGTGTGAATCTGGCTTGTGACAAGGGGATAAACCCTTTGGGTGTCACATAGCTTGTTGTGATCCTGGGGCAAGGGAGGGACTTCCAGTTCTTTGCTTGCAGTGAAACTGAAAGAGGACTTGATTGAGTTGTCAGCTGATAGAACATTAATAATGACTTTTGATAATAAATTACTGTAATTCTTGGCATGTAATTCTGAAGGAAGTCAGAATATGCTGTGGTAAATGTCTTTCCATTTCATCTTATTTATTTGAATGAGTGGTCTCAGCACTTAGAGCTATAAGAATTGAAAAATGGAGCTAGGATTGATAATAAACAGTCTTTTTCTAGCAATAGATATATCTGTCTGTGGATGCAGGAAGCAGTTAAAAAATTTCCATTCATTTCTTCTGAAATGTATTTCAGACAAGGTTTATTTTTTTGTACGTATTACTTATATAAATTTGTAATATATTTCTGTTGTATTAATTATATACTATTAGCAATTGTGATAATAAGTCTGTCCTGAAGAAAATTTTGACATTTAGAGCTTTATGGTCACATGAAATTAAAAAACTTAAAATTTATATACTTTTTTTTTGCCTAGTAGTAAAGGGCCTTCAAACATAAAACACACTGAGTGGAAACGTCTCTGAGGGGTGCGGGTTGGAAACTGGAGGAGGCAAAGGGAACGTCGCCAGATTTCCAGGTGTTTAAGAGGCTGGTTCTGTAATTTTAAGATGGATGGTGGTTGCTCTCAAATCGCTATGATATTTAGATTCCACTGGATCCATTTAAAAGAGAAACAGTAACAGTTTTATTTTGAAATGTTAATATTTACAGTATCTTGGAAATTACATCCTTTACAAGTATTTAAACTTATGATGAGAAATTTTAGACGTCAACTTGAAAATGTGCAAATAGAAACATGCTTTTAAACAGTTATTTTGGGGGGTTGGTTTGAAGGCCACTACTTTCCCACATCGCCCTGTTTACTTCTCAAAATCAGGCCCAGAGGCAGGTACTGCTGGGCTTTCAGGACATTATGCAGAGGCTCCACCGGGGCTGGGTCACTCTGACTCTGGGGCCTGGGTGTCTACTGGGAACCAGACAGGCCTTGGCAACGGGCTTGTCTGCAGGCTGCTGGCCTCCCTAACCTGGGTCTGTTAGGCCAAGTGATGCTTGAAAACTAGCATAACTGGCTGTTCTCTGCTCACACAGTGTGAGGAGCCCCAGGTGAGACTGAGGCTGGGAGGGCCAGGAGCAGGGGAAGTCCTGCTCTGTGCTAGTGCTGGGGCTCAGGCAAGAGCACAGGAGAGTGGAGGAAGTTCTGTGGGACAAGATGTCCCTCACCCCCATGTCCTGAGGGGCTGCCTGTCGGGACAGTGATGGTTGCAGGTACTCTGCCTCGGTTTCCTCCTCTGTACTATTGTAATGAGGATGCTGGCTACACCGGTCCCCCTGACTGCGTATTTCAGGTGTTAACAGTTGGCCTCTCTCAGCCTTTGGGGCGAGGGCCCCTCTTGGCTGCAGGTGTGGATTGAGCAGGCTGGGCTCTCCTTGCAGTGACATTCAGCAGTCTTTCCTGGGTGCCTGCTGTATACCTACTGCCTGCCCACCCCACCTCCTGCCCCAGCATGCTCTTTCCCCAGGTGTTTTCAAAGTGCAGGGAGAGGAAATGACTCTTAGCATGTGAGGGGTTGGTGTTTTATTTTAAAATGCAAATGAGCAAGCTGTAAGTGTGAGAAGTACTGTCACTGATTATAGATTTGCTGTCCTTCCAAACTCCCTGAGAATTCAGACATCGTGAAACCCGTCTTTGGAGCAGCCTCTGTTTCTGTGGCGGGTGAGGAAGCCTGTTTCCCCAGCGTGCCAGAGCATGCAGGCGGACAGTGGGCCCTGCTCCCGGTCTCTCCAGGTTGTTGCTTGCTTGAGATGTTGGGGTTCTTTGTCGCTGTGTTTGCCCCCTTTCTGCACAAACTATTCAGGAAAGGGAGTTGGGTGGTGGGTGATCAGACAGGAGAGGAAACACCAAGAAAGAGGAGACAGAGTCTGGGAGCAGGTCATGGGCCCAGGGCTGATGGACTGGGTGCTGAGCATCTGGAGCTAGAGATGCAGTGATGACTGCCCTGGCTCGTGGGCACGCCCGGAGGGCTGGGAGGGCTTGCCTGTGTGGAGGTAGGGGCCTGCGAGGACGTGGGGGCCAGCATTTAAAGGGGAGAGTGGGCCCTAGCTGGTTTGGCTCAGTGGTTAGAGTGTCAGCCTGTGGATTGAAGGGTCCTGGGTTTGATTCCGGCCAAGGGCATTTACCTCTGTTGCAGGCTCGATCCCTGGTTGGGGTGTGTGCAGGAGGCAACCAATCGATGTCTCTCTCTCTCACATCAATGTTTCTCTCTCCTCTCCCCCCCCCTTCCCCCCCCACTTTCACTCTTTCTAAAAAGCAATGGAAAAAATATCCTCAGGTGAAGATTAAAAAAAAGAGATAAAGGGGAGATCGGGCAGAGGGAGGGGAAGGCCTAATAGTGAAATTAATGCCCCTCTGTTGGGAATAAACTGGGCGCAGGTGTGAGTGGGGAAGCAAATGTCATTTGAATGTCATTTCAGGCAGGGAGTGCCATGTGAACAAGGACCCAGCGGCTGGGCAGGGGAGTCTGTTGACCTGGAGTGGTTTGGAGGCCTTGGCCATGAGGGAGTTGGCAAGCGACCAGGCCAGAGTGGGTGGCAGGGGTCGGACCACGAGAGGGCCCAGGGAACTGTTCATGGGGCCCTGGGTCAGGGGGCATTGAGGGGCTTCTGTAGGGTAGAGTGCCTGCTCCAGTGCCTGGGTGGATGTGGGGGTGAGGGAGGGTGAGGGGTTGGTTCCCAGATTCAGGGTGCAGGAGGAGGAGCGGAGGGAAGAGAAAGCTGGCTTGGGGGAGGTGTGTTGAGTGCAGGCAGGGTAACTTCAGTAGCTGCCTTCATCATTTAGAGCCAGAGGGAGGGATTGTAGATGCTAAATTCTCCATTAAGCTTTAAAAAATGAATTTGTTATTTAGGTAATATTTTCACATAGTTCAAACATTGTTTTATGAGATATGCAGTTAAAGGTGTCAAGTGAATAATCCCCAGCTGGGTTCCCTCTGCCACCCACACTCTCTCCAGGGTGCCCTCACTGGATTTTATTTCCAGGTAATTAAAGTCCAGGTGGAGTTGAGCACCTGTGAACATGTCTTCCTTCCATCTGCTCCCTCTGCCAGGTGCTCTGGAGCCCCGGGGGTAAGGGGCTTTGGGAATATTAGTTGCTTTGGTGTTTATTGGGGGCCTGGCATCCTTGCCGCCAAAAGAGTCCATGGTAACCATTCGGCCACCTTCACTCCCTGAAGGCCACCCAAGTGTGACTCTGATCCTGACCCCTGCCAACAGACCCAGCACCTCCAGGGAGGGTGACCACAGGATGGGGAAGTTGGCTCTGCACAAACTTTCCCATGTGATTGTTTTGGGCCATTATTGAGATATTGATTGTTCTTGGCTGTGCTTGTCTTCCCCATCGATACCAGAGGTCTGGGCTTGAGTTTCCGATAGTCTGGCCTCTGACTGTATATGATCTCACTTTCCTCATCTTTAAAATGAGGTGACAATCACCACGCAGGACCTAAGACACCTGCCTAACAGAAGCTTGAGGAACGAGTTTACTTTCATCATCCTTTGTTATGAACAGTGGCTAATGGTACAAAGAGTGCAGCTACCCCCTTCCCCCATAGTACCACTTGGGTTTCTATTGTGGATTTTAGCTAGCTTCTTTTTAAAAAAATATATTTTATTTTATTGTTTAAAATTTGAAATGCAGTTGTTTTTTTTAAAACACTGAAAATTATTTGCATTCTCAGTCATTTACTTAGGATATATATTTAACAAATAGAGTTTGAGAAATTTATGTGTAAGCATGGCTATCATAGTATTTTTTAAAAAATACTTTTTTTTTTAATTTTACAGAGAGAGGAAAGAAGAGGGAGAGAGAAACATCAATGAGAGAGAAACATCTATGGGTTGTCTCCTGTATGCCCCCTACTTGGGGTTGAGCCTGCAACCCGGGCATGTGCCCTGACCGGGAATCTAACTGGCGACTGCTTGGTGCATGGGGTGATGCACTTAGACACACCGGCTGGGCAGTTTTTAAAAATAATAATACATGGGGCAGGAGGAGTTATATAAATTAGGGTCTGCTCATTCAAATATTTACAGTAGCCATTAAAAGAGAGCATATTTTGGAGAACAAACATGGAACATGCCCACGAGATGATGTTAAGTGCTGCCGACGTCTCCTGAATGATTTCCGTTCTCTCAGTTGTATTTTTATGCTTGAGCTTTGTAGGCTATTAGACACTGGCCCTGGCATCTGTGCATGCCTTAGAGGGCTGTGCTTCTCAATTCTCCATGTTCTTTCCCCACCTTTGACTCACTGAGTCAACTTGAGCAAGTCCTTGAAACAAAAAAGCTCTCCTGCCAGGGAAACTGGATGCTCGAGCTCCCAGGTGTGTTCTGGTTCCACACGAGTTGGGACCCACCCCCCTGATTTCAGCAGCCTCATTGCAGTGTAGCAAGTAAACACTTCATGTAAAAGTCAAGAGATGGAAGGAGGAACGCGGGCAAATAGGATGGGAGGGGAGGGCCAGAGCAAACGGAATGAGCCAGAAGTGAAGATTCTGCTGTGAAAGTGGCCGCCTCTTTGGAGATTATGCTGGGGTGTAGTCCAGGGTGGTCTGCCAGTGTTGGTATTGCCACTGCCCTCACCTGGGTGCTGGTTAGAGTGCCAGCCCACAGCCACTGGGTCTAGATGCCCAATGAAGCCTGGTGCACATTAGAATAGCAGAGGCTCCAGTGCAGACAGTGGGTGCTCATTTGAGTCGGGGGCCACCTCCTGGGGCCCACTCAGGTCCAGGGGCTGAGACTCTGAGCGAGATGGTGAATTGACATGAAGGCCCTGGACCATGTTCCGGCCCCAGTTGGGTGCATAGCTGGTGCTGTGGGAAGCAGAATTGGGACAGGCGGTGCCCTCAGCTCAGCATCGTAGACCAGGAAGCCTCTGAATCTTTCAGTTGGCAAAGAAGTTGGCCCCTCCCTCTCCAGCCCCTCCCCATTCTCTTGTTTCTATATGGGCTGTTAGACCTGGGCAAAGGTCACCTGGCCTGACACCTTCCCTGCTTCCCCAGTGGGGCTGCCTATTGACTGTCCTCCTGGGCCAGAGCTTTCCTATGTCTGAGGAGTGCAGGACCTGGCCCCACTATGTGCTCTGTGTTTGCTGGGTGAGCGAACTGAGCTCTGAGCTGTTCCATGCGGGGCATGCAGGGCGAGGCAGGCCCTGAAGGTCTGTGTTTGTCCAAGAGCTCTTGGTTCTCTTTTCCTCATTAACTATTATGTGCTGGTTGTTGAAATCTTGGGAAGTAAAAGACAGGCCTGAAAATGAAAACCCGGAGATAATCATTACAACAATCATTTGGGTATGTTTTTCTCAATTCTTTTCTTATATCTTTACCTAAAACAGGCTATTTGTTATACATTGTGTGAATCCAAGTTGGGCTATTCTGTGTCCATAGTTTTGCAACCTGTGTTTGGGGGGTGGGTGGTCATTTGCTCGTGCTGTTTAATCACCTCTGAAGTGACCGTCACAGCAGTGGGTCACTTTCCACTGTGCATGTGTCTCAGTGTCTGGAACTGTGTCTCTGCTCTGGCACCTCAAGTTTGGGGAAGTTCTGGTTTATAGGTGAGGAAACTGAGTCAGAGAGAACTCAATTTAGTTCCTCAGCTAGCTGCAGGAGGTGGAGCTACTGCTGATTTTGCATCGTTTCTGAAACCAGTGTCTCCTGGCAGTTCCTGTGCTTGGGGTGTCTTGCTATGTCTCCTACACTGGGCCCATCTGCTGCCAGAGTGCCCTTTCTCAAACGACCCCCATCTTGTCACAGCATGGCTGCAGTGCAGGGTTCAGGGTGAAGACCTAGTTTTTGGAGGAGTCCATGATGCCCTTGACAGTTGGTTCCTGCTCTGGAGAACCTAGCCTGGGCTATACCCTCAGGTGTACCCTCAGAGTACCTTGTGTAGAGCCCCAGCCTGCCCCTCCACACAGCTTGTCCTGGCAGCCATTACACCCCTCTTTCTGTCCCATCAGGATACTCAGTGACCTGTATGATCAAGCTTGTGGCCACTCAAAGCCAGGACCCCCCCGCCCCAGAGAGCCCCTCCCTTGTCTGGGCCCCCACATGCCCTTAGAGGCACAGAAGCTGCCAGTTCATGGTGTAGTTCCATAGTGTGGGGGCTCCCCCCCCTTCCCCTAAGCTCCTTGGAGCCATGGACCATGTCTCGTTCTGGGGGGCTGTGTGCACCTTGTAGGCATTCTGGCTTATAGATGTATCTTAGCAAGAAGTCTTTGGGAATCAGTGGAAAATAATGAAATATTACAGAAATATATGAATTGGAAAAGTTCCCCATCATTTCATTGTGCAGAAGTAACCGCTAACTTCATTTTTTTCCTGTGCCTATACAACACTCCCCCTGCCACCTGTCCTCTAACACCTATTTAAAAAACCTCTTAAGGCTTTTGAAATGAAGACGTGAACACTTAATGTGACAGTTCTGACTGGTGGTGCCTTTAAACATAGGAAATAGAATAATAGCATTTGAATATTGTGGAAGGTTCTAACCCGCTCTTGGTGGTGTGAAGGCTGGGTGGGGATGGGCGGACGTCTCAGCGTTTTTTTCCGGCAGCAGATTGATAAATCATGTAGCACTGTTTTGAAAGGTCAGAAATTATACATGAACTGGAGTTTTCCTTATTGTTATGAAGTGCTAATTTATTAGATAATTGGCCATTTTAACTATTCTCAGAAGAGATAAATGAGTTGCTTTCATTAACTTTTTAGTCTAGGTGTGTTCCTGGCTTTTAGTGATCTGTATGCCTTTTTTTTAACTCTCTTTCCCCAAAGGAAAGGTTAGTCAAATAGAAGTACATCAAGGCGGAGTAACGGAGGAGGGTGTAAAATTCCCTGACAGGCCTGCTGCGGTGAGGGAACGCCAGGGTCCTTCTGAGCCTCCTGGTAGCCAGTGTGCGTGGGGAAATGAGATTCGCTGCTGCAGAGAAGCACCCTAAGTCCTCAGGAGGGGGAGTAAAAACATGGAGAGGATCGAACCTTCGTCCTGAAAATGTTGAAGACCTGGTCAGTGTCACAAATAGGAAATTTTTGTCCTGACCTGGATGAAAAGAAGAATTGAAAGAAGCAGAAGTATGGCGGCCATGAGTCTCTCACAAGGACATTGCACTTTGCAGGGGCCTCTCCTGGACCCCAGCTCCCAGCCCCTTCTGCCTGGCCAGCTCCCTTTCTCCAACACCCTGTGGACACACCTGTGGCTTTACTATGGCGCCATCAGGATTTGCTTTCAGCTGCCAGTGGCTGCTTGGAAATAGCTATGGTCTGTCTGTATCAAAGAAGCTGGATGCAGGTGGCCTAGGGGGCTCCATCAAGTTGTACAGAACCCTTTTCTCCATGCTTGTGCCATACCATCCTCCACGCTGGCTTCTAGACTCAAGGTCACCTCCTTGCTGAAGATGGCTGCTGAGGCTCCAGCCATCACGCTTACATTCTATGAGGAGGAAGGCGTCATGCAGTACAGCGTCTGTTCTCATTAGGTGACTTCCCCAGAAGTCCCATGTTACGCTACTGCCTGCATCGCCTTGGTCAGAACCGTGCAAGCTGGCAAGGGCGGTCTTTTGCTGGACACACGGTCACCTCATGTGAACTTGGGGTTCTGTTACTAAAGAGGGTGAAGAACGGGTGTTGGGTGCAGCCGGCCGTGTCCAGCACACTCAGGCCCTGCGCTTGGACTTGGACAGGTTACATGAGTCTAAATGGAGTGTTGTGTAGTGAGTGACTGGGTAGGTAGGGAGCCAGAATGAAAGGATCTCTCTTGTCTGATTGGTTGCCACAAGTAACAAGAAAGTCAGGAAGCCAGAACTGTCTGCAGTACACATTTCATCTGTACGGTTTGCTCAGAGCATGGCTGACAGAGCTGCTTGTCCTGCTGTGGTGCAGTGAGGTTCCAGCTTGGGTGTCCTCGGGTGTCCCCTCCTGAACTTGGCACCCCGAGGCTCTCTCCTGGCCGCAGTGCCCCCTGGGATTGGAGCAGTTTGCCCTGGCTGGGTGCGTTTGAGGCCACAGGCCGATTTTCTCCTTTCTCCTTTTTGGGTTTCCCTGGGCCCAGCCAGGATTGGGTGAAGATGTCACCTCTGACCCCTGACCCTGGCCACAGAGGGCTCCCCGCTCCCCCCGCATCCGGTGCTAGCTCACCACTGGCTGAGATTTCATGGCTTGTCCAAAGGTTGGGAACCCGGAGCTGTAACTTGGCTCCGTCTTTCTCCCCCCACTCCAGCCACCCTCACACCGAGAACCCCCCGGGAACCCGTGTGACCCCGCTTTTCTCCTGAGTTCTCTGATGTCCTGTATAAGTGGCAGGCAGGGGCAGCCCTTCCAGGGACCAGCAGCTCAGCTTCCACACAGGCCTGCTTTCCAGCACGACCGTCTGGCTGAGTATGTCTTTTTGAACTTTCTGTAATGGCCTCAGAGCATACCCTATAAGGAGATCCCGGCCGCACTGTGTCCAGGAACTTGGCGAAGGAGCAGGGCTCAGTCATCACTTCTACAGAAGCCACTTGGGAGGCGCTTAGTGGTCCAATGGGAAGGGGGGCTTTGGTCAGGTGTCCTGGGGGAACGTTTAGGGCTCCCGGGTTCTCAAGATTACGGTCTGGGTAGTAATCACCTAGGAAGGTTGCATCAGAGCTCTGAAATGCCATGTGACAGCTCCAAATGCTTTGGTGTCTTCAGACTGGTCTTCTGTGAACCAGCCCAAGGGACTCCTATTTGTGCCTTGCCTGCACCCCCACTTGTCAGGTGAGAGCACTGAGGTTCAGACAGGGGTTCTTTGCCCTGTGCCACCCAATGAGCGAGCTGCAGAGCTGGGGTTCGAGTCCAGGGTGTGCAGTGGCGAAGCCAGTGCCTTCTGTGCTCAGGAGGCTGCCTCCCTGGACTGAGTCTGGTGAGTCAGCTCCTTTGTAGCTGTGCAGCCCTGGGCAAGTGGCAGAACCTTTCTGAGGCTCATCTACCAGAAAGGGACGGGATTGATGAGTAAGATGAGGTGAGAACAGGTGAGAAGGCCTCTCTGGGGGCAGATTGTGGGGTGGTAAGGCCCCCTGAGCAGCTCACTGGTTTTCTTGCTCCTGAGATCACTCAAGGGATCTTATAAAGTTCACCCCTTTGTCTATTTTTTTTTTTAATCCTCACCTGAGGATACTTTTTCCATTGCTTTTCAGAGAAAGTGGAAGGGAGAGACAAAAAGAGAAACATTGATGGGAAAGAGACACATTGAGTGGTTGCCTCCCTCATGTGCCCCTACCAGGGCCGAGGATTGAGACTGCAGCTGAGGTGCGTGCTCTTGGCTGGAATTGAACTGGGACCCTTCAGTCCGCAGGCCAACGCTCTAACCACTGAGCAACCAGCTAGGGCCTCTTTGTCTAATTTGGCAGAAATTTTGCCTCTGAGCCTCTCCCATCCCTGGTGGGTGGGGCCCCTGGGTCCCTGCGCAGGAGGGGTGGGTTTCCTGGCATGGAGCAGCCCTTGGCTCACTCCCTTTTCCCCGCCCGGGCAATATTTTCGCTTGGCCCTGCCAAGTGGGTATAAGTTATTTGCAGTGTTTTGACAGGGTCATCAAAGCCTGGATGGGAAAGGATACCTTTGGGACTGAGCTAATGGCCTATAGGCTCGGGCCAGGGGAGCCTGGCACAGGAGAGAGAGGGGACATACCCAGTGGTGGGTAGGGACACATTTACTGAACTTTATAAAGGGAGGCCCGGCCCTCCCCTAAGCCCAGGGCTTGGTAAGATTGTGTGCTGACTGAGTATCCGGGGTGACTGTTTCAGGCTATCACTTTATTAGAAACATGGGTGTCCAGACCAGCTCTGGGCTTCTGCCTCCTGACTGAGGTCTGAGTGCCCTCATTTGTCTGATGGGGACAATGACCCCTGATGTGGAGAAGATGGAAAAATCCCTGAGGTGTGACTTGGCCAGGCCTCAGACTTGACCGTGAGCTAATCTGTTGCCAGCACAGCCCAGGAACCCTCCAGCTGGGCCATAATGGACCCGTTCACTGCCGCAAATAGCATGGAGCTGCCAAGGGGCCAGGGCAGCTGGCCAGAGCTCACCTTGGGCCTGTGTGATTCTCTGACCCTCCAGAAGGGTTTTGGAAATATCTTCCCAGGAGGTCCAGAAGAGCCTCCTGTGTAGCTGGCGGGAGCCTAGTGTGTTTACCCGCAGCCCAGAGATAATCAGCCCGCACACTTCACCAGTGTCCTTTGAGTGTTTCTCTGTGTGTAGAGACAACATGTATTTATAGATTTTTAAACAAAGTTGTTACCCTTTTGTATTCTGTTCCCCACAAACACACTTAGCATATCTCCAGCATTTCCCCTCTTGTTAAATGTTCTACTTTGGCTTGTTTTCTTAATGGTGCATAATATTCCCTCCATAGCCAAAGTCGACGAATTCTCTTGGAGGATGTTGGTGACGGTTCTGGCTTGTCGCTATTATAAATAGTGTTGTGATGAATATCTGTCTCTGCTCTCTTTGGGGCAAGCCTGTTGTTATTTCTTTGAGCTATGTAAATAATAAAGCATATATGTTATTTTTGCAGTTGATAAAAGTAATACGTGCTGTTTGGGGAAAACATCCCGAACATTATAGGGAATTATGGAAAGGGACCATCACTTTGGAGTTTTTCCTTCTGGGCTTAGAATGCATCCAGGTATGTAAGCGGCATCTTTTTCTCCCTCTGGGGCGCCCCTCCCCTCCTTTCTTTCTGACTCAGGCCCCAGACCCGCCCCCACTCTCAGTGCCGGGCAGCAACCCTGACTCTGGGCTTTTTGCCCTGGTGTTCCTGACCCAGGGAAAGGGATGGGGAGTGTGGACTGGTTGGTCCCCAAGTGCATTCAGCCCTGCTTCTTCCTAGCCCCCTCCCGGGCCTTAGGCTGCTTCCTGGGCTAGTGGAAGCACAGTGGTCCTGCAGGAGTCCCCTCTGTGGAGGCCCCTCCTGCTCTCAGGTGCTTTGCTCCCCTTTGGGGTATCTGAGCCAAGGGGAAATTCAGAATATGAGACACCTGGAGGGCTGGGGAGCTTCCACCCCCCCATCTCCCTCAGAGGCAGCAAGCATCACGTAGTGGCCAAGCGACTAACCTTATCCACGCGAGAGTGTTGGTGGCCGTTTACCAGCTGGATGAGTTATTTGCCCTCTGGGCTACAGCCTCTTCACCTGGAAAAAGGGTTGTTGTGGCACCGACCTCTAAGGTCAAGAAGACCAGTAAGCCCGGCTGGGTGTGGCTTAGCAGTTGAGCATTGACCTGGGATCCAGGAGATTGAGGTTTGATTCCTGGTCAGGGCACGTGCCTGGGGTTGCCGGCTTGATCCCCAGTGGGGGACGCGCAGGAGACAGCCGATCAATGATGACCCTATTATCATTGATGCTTCTGTCTCTCTCTCCCCCTCTCCCTTCCTCTCTTTGAAATCAATAAAGACTTTTTTTTTTTTTTTTTTTAAAGAAGACGACCAGTGAGATACAGCATCAAGGCACTTACTAAGCCTGTCACAGAGTCTGTTCAGCAACCTGTAGCTGGTGAATCTCTCCCATCTGTTTGTAGACTATTAGTATATTGCTCAACTGGGAACTTGGGTCATGGAGCCTACAAGCTGGAGAGAATGGCCAGGTGGGCACCTGTAGGTGTTCCCAAGTTGTGGGACACTTGTAGGAGAAGAGGGCATTAAGTCAAGGCTGCTAGCACTGGAGGCCCCAGGCATCTGGGCCCTGCTTCCGTTCCTTCTCTGTAAAATGGGCTGATGGCCCTGCTGGGATATCTGGGGTTCCTTCTCACTTTCCCCTCCTGCGAATCTCTGACTTCAGAAGCAGAGGTGGGAAACCATCCAGTGTTCTCTCCATCACTGTCTTGTTATTTCTTTGCCTTTCATCATGAAGACAGTCTGGTGAAGTTGCCATGCTCTTATTGATGACTCAGGGATCTGAGCCCTCCTGTCCCCTTGGGTGGCGAGTGTGTGTGTGCATGAGAATTTGTTGATCCTTTTGAAGGAAGCCCCTTTGATGTTTTTTAAATAGAGCAGATTTCTAAAGAATTCAGCCAGCTGCACATGTCATATTTCACTCGGGTACAATTTTTGTGTGTTTAGTAAATGCACCGGTGGCTGCCTGTGTGTGCAGAGTGGTGCCTGATGTTTTTGTAGTTGGACCGACCTGGGTTTGCGTCCTGTCTCTCACCTTGACCAGCTGTGTGACCTTGGGCAAGTCCCTGTGCTTCAGCCTAACTATAAGGCTTGTTGTCATGCGGTATCAATCATACCTGCTCCACCATCTCCCAAGCAGCACCAGGTGGGAGGACCAGGCGGGTGAACACAGGTGCAGGTGCCTTATAAACTGTAAAGTGCCTGGCGAGGTGAGCAG